>NC_138777.1:60087039-60184539 GCF_965119305.1 Pelophylax lessonae
CTTCCTGCCTCGCTATGATTCCTGGGAGCTGAACGTCACAGCTCCCAGGAATCAATGCGCCGCACCGGCCCCGCTTGTCATTTCCGGGCAACGCCGCAATCCCCTGCTTAACAGCTTCTGGGCATGCACAGAAGCTGTGGAGGAATGCGGCGCCGCGCCGGAAGTGACGAGAGGGGCCGGTGCGGCGCATTCTGGGACAAGAAGACGCGGAAGAAGACACAGAAGAGGACCGCGCCGGCTTCAGCTGCCCACAAGAGAGATGGAAACGCTGTGGAAGAAATTTTCTAAGTAAGTATTTCTTCTAAAAGGTAAGTGCGAACCGGGACATGTGCTAGCCCTGACTGTCCCGGGGGTATGTTTATTAAAAAATGACATCTGTGCCCGGAACTCCGCTTTAAATAATCCTTTACATGTACAAACCTATCTGTATACAATATGTGAGAAGCCTTATGGAGCTGAGACAGACTTGACACAAAGAGGTACTGATGCTTGAGACTATTTACTGTATGTGTGCTACTTTCTTGTTCCTGGAATGTATGATATGTATTGTACAGACACAAACAATGGTATTATAACTATCCTGTATGGCCGAAGGCCCCTTTCACACATACGTATTCATCAGTTTTTCGTCCATTTTTCATCCGTTTTTTTTTTCACATACACTACCAATGCAGAAACGGATGAAAAATGGACCGTTTGTCCGTTTACATCCGTTTTTTTTTGTCCGATCCATTTTTTTAACGGAAGGAAAATTGGGCTTTCATCCGTTCAAAAAAAAAAAAAACGGATATTGACGGAAGCGGATGAAAACGGATGTTAACGGATGATCATTGGATGGATTTTTCCACTGGAATGCATTGATGTCCATTTTTAATCCGTCAACGTGTGAAAGTATGTGTGAAAGGGGCCTTACAGGGACAGTGCTACATCAAAAACACTGCAAGTAAGCATTTAAATACTTCTTTTTTTTTTTCTTTTCTGCTAAATGAATTTTATTTTTTTTGCACAGCACACAGCCCCCTACCTTCTAACTACACAGCCCCCACACACACAATCCTGGTCTTTTCCCCGGCAGTTGCATCATTCATTTACACAGACAGTTGTAAATGAAAAAACTACAAGTCCCATATGTCACTGCAATGCACTTGTAGTCCATTGATAGTTCCTCCAGCTCCGTAACTGATGATTCGTCTCTCTCTTTATTTGTGAAGCATCACTTTCTCTATTCATCCTAGTAACCAAACTGAAAGTTTGCTAATATTCAAACTGTTAAGTTATCAGTAGAACAGGGACAGAGGAGAGAGTGACACTTGTGACTGTCTAAGATGGAATTTCCTCTCTCGTCCTGTGTCTCTAGAACAGTTACTCCCCCAAAATGGACAGACAAACAATACAGCATAAACTGGCATACGTCCTTCTGTACTCTTTTCCAAACTAAAAGATTTTTTTTGGCTATACATGCACTTTAACTTTTATCTAAATTCCCATTTGTGCTTTGCATTTGTAACCTGGACTGTAGCTGATAACTGTTGTGGAACTTCTTCCTTTGTTGTTGCTGTATTATCCTTCCGCAGTGTTGACAGAGTTAAGCTGGATATCTATTAATACATAAGTGCAGCTGCCATCAGCAAGGAGAAGACTTTGTAATGTTTACTTATGGAGTGTCTCCAGTGTAGGGGGCAGCCATCTTGGCTGGGTCTAGAGGATGGTGATTGGCTGATGCAACAAAGTAAGAAGAGTGAACTGGGCTGGTGGAGATATCAAGGTCTGTTGTGCCACCAGTCTGCAGAACTCAGGAAGGAAGCCACTGTGGATCATGTACTGCTGCAAAAGTTTTCCTGCGCTAAGAGGCTGAAAGAGCTCCACATGGTTGCAGCAAAGGGAGAACAGTGGTGTGTGGCCAAAGTTTGCTGGGGCTCTCTGATACTGTGCTGCCCAGGAGAAGGAAGCTGATCAGAGATGGCTGTTGCTATCATACTCTGTGCAATGCTACATGAGAAAGGGTGGTCTTGGAAGCAAGCAGGTGTGTGGGAAAAAGACTAAGCTGCTGCTGCTGGATGAATGGATCCCTAACATAGCTGACCACAATCGGATGAGAACTCAGAGAAGCAAACAGAGTGAGAACCTGAAGATTAATTACATGTTATATGATATGACTGGTGAATCCATTCCCCATCTGTCTGGTGCATCCATTCCCCATCTGTCTGGTGGATCAGATAGGATGGCAGTTGGGTGTAAATGGACAGACGGGCCGTTTATATCTGACCGCCCATAGAGGAGAGCGGGATGTGCCTGTGTCCACTCTGCATACGCGGAGTGGACACTGACAAGCCATCTGCCTGCTCAGCAGGGATCACCTAAAAGGGGACATAGGAGGTGTGTTGGTAAGTGCTGGGTGAGAGAGGTGTGTCAAGGTGTGCAAATAAATCACAAAACAATTCAACAGATCCTCTGGGTTTAGGGCTAAACAGTGTTTCTGCATGCAAGCCTTAACAACAGGTGGTCATTTAAAATAATAATTTAAAATGTGTTTTTAATCATAAAGAGGTGTGAACGACCAGGCATGTAAAAATATTTTGAAATACTTATTTATTGACTGTCTGTTGTTCGCTATGAAAATGCATGTAACGGCCCCTGACGTGACCTCTGCATCATCAACAGTGTCTCTCTTGGAACACAGTATGGTGATGACACAAGTCAGCTTTTCAAGAACATAGAAAGAGGTAAACGATTACACTCTGGGGTCAAGCAGGAATAGCAGTAGATACTATATTCTGTTCATTCCTGGCTCCTCCAAGGGTATAAAGGTTAATTACATGTTATATGATATGACTTAGACTGTTCTGTAGGCCAAAGATAGAGCCCTTAAATAAGACACTTTAATTAATGACTGTTTAAAGTTGTTGACGGTTGTATTTCTGACTGAAAGAATACGGCCTGCGGAAATGCCTCAAAAATATTTTGTCTAGATCTTCTGAATGAAGAACACCGGGGTTGGGGGCTTTATTTCGGTCCATCCAAAATTATATATTAGTTCTAGAGAGATTCTGGAGATTTAAACCACCTGACAGCAATTTATATCTATCTAGAACTCTACCAAGCTTGAGTTCCTGGGTGTGGACATCTTCTGTGTCCATTATTATGGCTTCTTTCTTTTTCTGTTGAATTTTTTATTTCATTCTATGGAAAAACAACATTATATGCTGGAACAAGCAAAAGTAGGTGGCAAAGCGCAAAACTACCAGGTGGAAAGGAACAGAGTCAGGAATTGTGGCAGTGAGATCTTATTGTTGGGTTATAAAAGACACAAGGCCTCAAAGTAATTGGTCAGTTGTTTCCATTAATGGGTACTGTTAACAATACAGCAACAAATACAAACAAATTTAGAGAATTGTGGCAACAGTTTGGGGAAGGTATTTTTCTGTTCCAGTATGACTTCGTCCCTGTGTACAAAGCCAGCTCCATAAAGACATCATTTGATAAGTTTAGTGTGGCAGAACTTTAACCACTTGCCGACCGCCGCAAGTAGATATACTGCGGCGGTCAGCCACGGCCAGGCAAAGTGACGTATATATACGTCACTAGCCTGTCACCGGTTTGTGAGCCAATAGCGGGCGAGCGCGCGCCCGCTGAGGCGCGTTCACTGAAGAGTCCGTGCGCGTGACCGGCGGACCCGATGTCCGCCGGTCACACTGCGATCGTCGGTAGAGAGGGAGAAAGTCAGGCGGCTAATGTAAACAAGCCGCCTGTCATTCTCCCCTGTGTAAAAATGGAGATCAGACGGTTCTACTATGTAGAACCGTTGATCTCTGTTTTTACAATAGTAGACATGTCCCATCACAGTTAGAAACACGCCCCTAGGACACACTTAACCCCTCCCTCTCCAATACAGTTAACCCCTTCCCTGCCAGTGTCATTTTTACAGTAACAGTTCATATGTATAGCACTGATTACTGCAGTAATGTCACTGGTAACCCCAAAAGTGTCAAAAATGTCAGTCAAGGGTCTGATCTGTCCGCCGCAATGTCGCAATCCCGCAAAAAAAATAATCACAGATCGCCGCCATTACTCGTTAACAAAAAAAAACACCAAAAATGACAAAAATCTTTCCCTTTGTTAGTAAACGTGATAACTTTTGCGCAAACCAATCAAAATACGCTTTTTGTGATTTTTTTTTACCAAACATATGTAGCATAAAACAAATTGACCGAAAATGTTAAAAAATTTAGATTTTTACATTTTTTTGGGGGGGAATTTCATATAAAAAAAATGTGAAAAATATTGTTATTTTTGCAAAATTTACTCTCTTTTTTTGTTTATAGCGCATGATCAAAAAATCGCACAGGTGATCAAATACCACCAAAAGAAAGCTCTGTTTGTGGGGAAAAAAAGGACGTCAAATTCGTTTAGGTACAGCGTCGCATGACCGCGCAATTGTCCGTTAAAGTCACACAGTAAAAAATTGCAAAAAACACCCTGGTCAGGAAGGGGGTAAAATCTTCCAGGGCTTAAGTGGTTAATGACCTGCATAGAGCCCTGACCCCAACTTTATTAAACACTTTTAGGATCAACTAAAATGCTAATTGCAAGTAAGATCTTTTCTTCCTGCATCAGAACCTGGCCTCACAAATGCTCTTTTGGCTGAACGGACACAAACTCCCATAGACCCAAAGGTTTTTGTAAATCCTTCCCAGAACAGGACAAGGAGGGGGTACTGCTTGATATTGTTTCCCATGATCATTATATTCTGATGATGGGGAAAACCTCACACTATCAGAATACAGTAGAGCAACAGGAGGGATTTAACCTGTGGCTGAAGGACATAAAATTGAATAATATATGGGCAGTCTTAGTTTAGCTACTAAAATAATGTGGCTAACAATCCTTTGGAAATGTCGTGTCATATTATCTAATCCTAAATCTAGTATAGCTATAGTTAAATCAGAGATAAGGGAAGCCAAAACCCTTGTTACTTGACAAATAATTTGGAAGATTTTTAATCAAAAAAGATGAATTGGTCAAGGAGTAGGAGCCTAAGCTTGTGCCTCCGCTTAAGAAAAGTAGAAGCCATAGTAGACTAAGATTGTAATTTGTTTTGGGATTAAAGGGTATGAGTTCCAGTAAGAAGTTGGTTTACATGTTTTGTCTTTTACTTTTTAATCCCAGCACACAATTTCAAGAGAATTCCCCGCATATACGACGTATGGGCGTTACAAAGTACAAAGGGATCAGACACTGATAAAGCATTATGATTGAAAAAGTCTGACAGGTGCTGTATGGGCAATGAAGTTGTTGGAGGATTCTTCTTTACATGAGGATTATAGCAACAATGTTGGATAGATACAGTGGTCTGGTAATCTGAGATTGGATAGAAATTGAGTCATGGTTTGACTATGTGATGTCATTGACAAAAGAGGCTGTGAATCTTTGTACCAGCTATTCATTTACTGCAAATAAGTCCATCCTCAAATAGGAATTATGTATGGAGGAAAAAAAGGTGAAGTCTTTCTCATTTGCCTACTTGTATCATATAAATCTTCTCTTTGGATTGGAAGCTGCAGTGTTGGTTAGAATCACCTAGTAGATGCAGTAGAGTCCGATTGATTGTTTTGGACATGATTGAAGTTCCCACGAAGGGAATCTTGGCATTTTAAATTCTTTTAAGAAGTTTGTTAAGGAAACTAAGCTCTTGTGAGTTTGGCACATAGAAGTTTACAAGATTATACAGTATGGTTTTGCATTGATTAATCAGTTCAGAATGAGAAAGCAGCCAGCAGGATCAGCAATAAGTTCTGGTTGGGTGAAGGAAATCATGTTCCTAATAGCTATCATTACTCCTTGCTTTTTAGCAATAACACTAGCCAAAAAAACATTAGAAAAAGTTAAACGTGTGAGCCTCTTTCCAAAGCATTGATCATTTAGTGGCAGGTTTCAGATCATTAGCATGGGCTGGGAGAATTGTCAAGCTAATGATAGAGGTGTAGGCTCACTAATAAGAGCAATTGAGTTACATAGTCCCAAGACAGCTGCTAGTTGAATAACATGCCTGAGAGGTTTCCTAGGAAAGAGGCAAGGTCAGTAGAATTTAAAATATATATATTAATACCACCAAACAGCAATACAATATATCTCCTGCGCACAAGTAAAAATAATGAAGAAAAAAGTCTTATTATAGACCTGTCGCAGCTACTTGGAAAGAAAATATGTAAAAAAAATGATGTCTCTCCCAGTAAGGGGTAAGCATCTCCAATGGGCATGAACCTTACAGCGACCGAAAGTACCCGGGTGACACCGACGGAGGCTTTTGAAGGTCTTGCACACCAACGTGGAGAGGGTGAGCTCGACCGATATCACCTACTAGTGCATCCGTGGCACTATCATTGCATATGGCTTTGATGGCTTGTTGTTTTACTGCGTTTGCGAGTGCATTTTATTTGGGTTTTTCTGGTTAATAAAGCGTGAAGTTGTGGAGGCAATATCACACTAGTGCGAATCCTTTTTTGTTTCCCTATACTTGCTGGATTGGTGAGTGATCGGGAGGATAAAGGGATACATACTACAGCTTATAGATCGCCAGTGATGAGAGCCTAGATCTGCAGCCGACCCAGGAGGGAGACGTGTGTTTACATGCTTGTGAGCCTTTTCCTATGAGAGTAGGAGGGCCATATTTTCTGGTGAGTTGCCATTCCCCCCCTTTATGTCACAACGGTGGAGGATCTGTTGTGTGGTGACCCCGATACACACTGGTGACCCCTACTTGGTGAAAAGGACTTTTGCAAGACCATTTACCCTTCTGCACTAATATGGACGTTTTTATGTGAAGTTGTGTATCTTCATATCTGAGCGTCTAAGGACAGTTTTATTTCTGAATGTGTATGTCATAATTAAATGATATGCATGCTGTCTGCGCTACTATTACTTTTTTCATGATTCCATTTGGGACTGTGATTGGAGCAATTTTTTTGACAAGGTCAGTAGAATGACTAGGAACAGAGTTTGAATCCATGCTTTGTACTGCATGAATCATACAGACAACAAGAACAATGGAAAACAGTAACATCAGATTTATAAAGGGAATTCCTGAGGAGATAGGTATGCTTCAAAACACTGCACAGAACTATTGAGAGGGAATTACATAATGCTCCAGAAGGGTGTTGGAGCCCACAATATATGGATAGGCATTAAATGTGTGAGTAATCTGGACTACGATCTTTGATATACTATCAGAAATGTCATCACTGCCGACACAACTTTCCCCAAGTTTGGTCATATTAAATCTAGGTATAGAAGAATTTCCACATCATACTAGGGTAGCTATTTCCAATGAATTATTGCCCGCAAGACTAAACATCACTAGGAACTGGAGGGCTGTCGAGCCTCCTCTCGTAGCTGAAGTAGTTTTGACAGTATAAAATGCTTGCACATATGAACTCATGTTTGCTTTATCTAATGGATCATACAACAGGGACACAATGGTAGGAAATGCCCAGATAGCTTTATATGTACTGACTTACAGGTGTATGCATGAGAGCTGTGATGCTTTTTTGTTTTTTTTTCTGTGTATTTCTTTCTTTTCTTTCTGTAGCCACCCAGTTTACTAAACTTTTTCTCGTTCTTGCCTGTTATTATATGGATATTGTACGTTTCGAATTGCACATGTCTAGTCTGGAGCATGTTACACGTTTTATCCTAATGTAATGTGTAACATGCTTCAAAAATGTAACTCATCCTTTAAGCTGTTATGCGTCGGGGATTCCATAAAACATCAGCACAGACATACATATGCTATAAACGCAGATGGTGTACATAACCACATACAGCTGCATCTTCTAATTCATCTTAATGGACAGCAGCAGGTCTTGGGAGAGTGATTCTGCAGACTCTGCACACTGTAGGGACCCTGAATGGCCATGTGCATGAAGCCAAAATAGTTCCTGGACCTCTGATCTAAATTTTGCATGCAGGATATCACGTCAGAGTATATGGAGCTTCTCGGTGAAACGAGCATGTCCTTAAACATGTATCTAGTACTGGTTGAATGGCTGTACAGTAGTAAAGGCATTGATAGAATTGTTATGTACTCTAGTGTCATGTAGAGAGATATTATTGGAGCTCACCTTAGTGCAGCCTGTGTCAGATTCTGGCGTGCAAGGTTTCTGGTAGGTGAAGCCCGCTGTGTGGGAGGGAGTCACCAGCGGGAGATGGAGGGGCAGAGTGTGTCTCCCCTGTGGTAGCACTTCTGGAGGAGGCAGGAGAGTGGCTGCTGCCACCATCTTGTCCATGCAACTGGGCTGATGGAGGAAAGAACGCTGTGATCCCATTCATGTCCGAACTGACAGTTCGCACTGCAATATGCGAACAGATCTGGGGGTATCGTTAACTTTGTATTGACACTCCCAGTGATTCGCATATGGCAGTGTGAACTGCCTGCTAGTTGAATGCGATGCGGGAACCTGCAGTGGATTTGCAGGGTTCCTGCATTGCATATGTGTGAACCGGGACTAAAGGATTTATATTTCTGCCCAATCAGTACTGAGAGTTATATAGCTCTGTCCAACAGCAGAGCCCTGGGGGGAAAACCTAATCTTTTATATTTCCGCCACTCTTTTCTCTACTCCTATCAGCATTTACCTTGCATTGCAGCATATCTTAGTGGTGGTTCATTGTGCTAATTATCCTTCTTCCTCTCTGAGTATACTGAAAGAGACTGATGCCAAGTCAAACTCGGGTACTTAAACTGCTTGAATTTAAAAAATACATTTAAGGAGAATTTAAAGATTGCAGAGTTGCATTTATCAGTGCCTTTAAAATATGCCTGGAATTCAGCTTTAACAGGCTTATATTAATGGAAATACCTTATATTTTTGATAGCTGTATTGATGACCTGGAATCAGCTGGCTTCTGTAATAATTTCAGTGATTTAAACCACAATAATGCCATTTATACTCTTAAACCAGAAAATGCTATTTTGTCCTCTGTGTTTTATGCTATTTTATTTTTAAGCATACTGTACAGTTTTTTTTTTTTTCAGTCCAAAGTTTAGGGATGTTACACAACTGCTTCACGCTTTTCAAGACTGCAGTGCTGAATCTTGGTTGTTAATCTTGCTGACAGTTACTTCCTTACATAACAGCATTCTGTCAGTGGAGCCTGTCCCTCGGACGTCCTATACATCTGATATGTTTACCCAATGTATGGAATGAGGCCTGACATCATGTCTTATTTACTTACAGGGCATACAAAGGCTTATTTGGTCATGGCTGAGAAAATACTGTTCAAATGCTGTTCTTATTTAACACAAACCAGTGTAGCTACAGAGGCATCAGAGGTCATCAACCACTGTCGGCACATGGCCCAGGGTGGAGGGGGGTGTTAGATGACACAAGAATGCTTGGCCTTTTTCCCCCTCATTGCACTGATGGTTTATTATATAGTGTGAAACATTTGTGGGCATGCTAAGCATTGCAACAGTAACATATATATATATATATATATATATATATATATATATATATATATCTGCCACCCAGTGCTTGTGGACACTGTAACAAATGGACATTATTGTAGTCCAAAGTAAATGTAGTTTTTTATTTTATTTTAGAGAACCTTCAGCAGATCCTCTCTTTCCCCATGCTTATTCCATACCATATCCTTATGCCATGGAATAAAAAACAAATTCAACAAAAAAAAGATTTTACAACTACCTGTAACATCAACAACTATGTTTACTCTTCTTGCTTGCTGGCCTTTTCCCATGTAGCTCTGTGTACCACACACTCTACATATCCCATAAAACATTGAGATTGTAAAGTTTGCTTTATATTGTCACCACTCCCCATCGCCTTTCAGCAACAGGCCCCACAACCTCTGTCATCACCCCCTTTTTCTCTACCAGCACTGGGTGAGTGAATATCTAGAAGCATAATTACATAACCAATAACATCCACTAATGGCATCTGCAGAGTGTTGACATCTGTGAATATGGTTTGCTTTCACCACTACTGTGGGTTTCAGGTAAATCTTGCTTGCTTGAGATTCGTGGTCCCAGCTAAACTTTGTGCAGATTTACATGGGAGAATTATTTTAAACCACAATGTGTTGCATAGCCTTTGAACTATGGTCAGAAGATATGGAAGGGCCAATATGGGGGATTATCTTGATGTCACCATTCCTCCTGTCTACCTCATAATCAAGGAGTGCCTTATATTATTTTAAAAAATAAACAAGGCCTTCTACAAATGGTGAAGGTGCCAAGTGAGCAACCTCCTGCAGTCAGAGTGCAAAGGGTAAGCCCCTCATTAGAACCTGGAAGATTATGTCTCCTAATGATTGTAGGGAGGACCACTACAGTGATTTACAACATCCCCAGAAGCCCTCTAGATATCAGACCAAAATTGATTCACTCGTCTATTGGGGAACCACAGCGGGGCAGATAAACAATAGGAGCTGAGACAGAAATAGCTGTGTGGGGATTCTGCGTGATGCTGCTCAGCCAAAAGTGTAGTTAATTCTATTGTCATGGAATGGATTTCTTCTCACTAGTGACTGAGCTACATAAGGCAGAAGTGAAGAGAAAATTGAGCCCAGGAGTGCCTTCACCAGGGCTTTTTTTTCAGCTGGAACTTGGAGGTACTCAGTTCCACCACCTCTGGCTCAGACCCTCTGTTACCTGCTCGCCACTATCACAAGGCAAGAGGGGAACATAAGAACCCTAAACTTCAGAAGGGCAAACTTTCCCAAATTGTGCTCAATGATGGAAAGGGTAAACTGGGACCAAACCCTAGGAACACTAACCACGGTGGAAAAATGGGAATGCTTTAGGAACATATTAAACAAATGCATCTCGCAGTGCATTCCTATGGGAAATAAATTTAGAAGAGACAAAGCCAAACTTGGCTGGCTAAACCGTAACGTTAAAAAACGTATTAGGGGTAAAAAAATGTCCTTCAAGAAATATAAATCAGAGGGCACAGTATCAGCTTTCGAGCAATACAAGGAGGCAAATTAGAAAAGTAAATATGAAATCAAAATGGTTAAAATCAACTTTGAGAGACAAATAGTGGAGGTTAGTAAAAAGAACCCAAAGAAATTCTTTAAATATATCAACAGCAAAAAAAACTAGGACAGAGCATATTGCACACATAATTAACGATGATGGGAGGATGGTTACAGAGGACACTGAAAAAGCAACCGTGCTGAATGCTTTTTTCTCGTCAGTCTTTACACAGGAAAAGGAGGGGTACACTGACCATGACTGTATGGTTAGTAGTAATACACAGGAATTGCCGCTATGGCTAACAGAGGGTGAAATCAGGGAAAGGCTGGATAAAATTAACACAAATAAATCACCAGGCCCGGATGGCCTACATCCGAGAGTACTCAAAGAACTTAGTAAAACTATATCTAGACCACTGTTCCTGATCTTTGCTGACAGTATTATGACAGGAAATGTACCAGGGGATTGGAGGAAAGCTAACGTGATACCGATATTTAAAAAAGGGCAGAGGCATGTCCCGGGAAATTATAGGCCTGTCAATCTGACATCGAAAGTATGTAAACTTCAGGAGAGGATGATAAGGGACTATATTGTAGAGTTTGCTAAAGACAACAACATCATCAGCAGTAATCAGCACGGGTTTACAAATGGGCGTCCTTGTCAAAACAATCTCTTAACATTCTACGAGGAGGTGAGCTGTAAGCTAGATAGGGGGAGACCAGTGGATGTGGTGTACCTGTATTTCGCTAAGGCGTTTGATACAGTTCCCCACAAGCGCTTCATTTATAAAATAAGGTCTGCAGACATCGACCGCAAGGTTTGCTCTTGGATATGGAACTGGCTAAAAGGGCGTGTCCAAAGGGTGGTAATAAATAGCGCATGCTCAGACTGGTCTGGGGTGGTAAGTGGATTCCCCCAAGGCTCAGTCCTGGGACCAACCTTGTTCAATTTATTCATAAACAGCATTGAGGACGGGATCAGTAGTTCTATATCAGTTTTTGCAGATGACACAAAATTGGGCAGGGCAATAACTGCACAGCATGAAGCAGATATCCTACAGAATGACCTGAACAAAATAACAGAGTGGGCAACGACATGGCAAATGAGGTTTAATGTGGAGAAGTGTAAGGTTATGCACTTGGGGACTAAAAACATAAAAGCACAATACACTTTAGGAGGGGGGAACCTTTGGGGGAATCAAAAATGGAGAAAGATCTGGAAGTCTTGGTTGATGATAGACTAAGCAATAGCATGCAATGTCAAGCGGCAGCTGCCAAAGCCGGCAGAATATTAGCATGCATAAAGAAAGGGATGTATTCCAGAGATAAAACTATAATCCTACCACTTTATAAAACTCTGGTCTGACCGCATCTGGAGTATTCTGTCCTGTTCTGGTCGCCAGTCCTCAGGAGGGATGTGTTGGAGCTGGAGAGAGTCCAGAAAAGGGCAACTAAACTAATTAGGGGATTGGAGGACCTTAATTATGAAGAGCGTCTGCAATCGCTTGATTTATTCTCCCTGGAAAAGAGACGCCTGAGAGGGGACATGATAGCAATTTATAAATACCTCAATGGTGATCTCAGCATAGAAAAAAAGCTATTCAGTCGAAAGGATTGCATGAGGACTCGAGGGCATACAATGCGATTAGAGGAGAAGCATTTTAACCTCAGGCAACGCAGGGGGTTCTTTACTGTTAGGGCTACAAGATTGTGGAATTCTCTACCACAAGAGGTAGTTTCTGAGGGAAGTATGGCTACTTTCAAAAGACTCTTGGATGTACATCTCAAGTATCAGAACATTCAGGGGTATGAGAGATGATTACGGCCATACACACCTACACAGGTTGAACTGGATGGACTATTGTCTTTATTCAACCTCAACTACTATGTAACTTGTAAATACAGAAATCCAGCTTTTGTGTTTACAAGTGACAGCTTGTCTGCCAAATGGCTCCCATATATCTAATCTCCTGAGTGGCTCCCACTAGGTGCAGGATGGGGACAAGGGAGATGCAGGTGCCTGTGTAGCAGAGCAGATGCCGACACCCCACTGGGTGATCTCCCTGCAAGTGAGAGAGGTGGAGCCCCCTACAGTGTGCAGGGAGGTACTTGAGCTGGCTGGGTGCTTCAGCCTAATGCAACAAAAAAAGTAAGGTGTAATATGGTGGAGCTTTTAAGTAGGGGGTAGAATATAGGGGCAGTGGAGGGGGGGGGGGGTTGCATGCAGAGTTTATACCTGAAGAGGGGTGAAAGTGAGATGTGGTTAGGGAATGCAGAGGTAAGCAGCTATGGAAGAAGGCTGAACTCTGAACTCTGCAATCTGTATGCAGCGAACAATTGAACTCTGTACTCTGTACATAATGCATCCTCGAACTATGCACATAGTGCACCCCTTCACCATCTACTTGCCAAGATAAGTTTAAAAATGTAAACTAAAATTCTACAAAAGTTACACTTCTGTACAAAATTTTGCCACCCAAAAGAAAAATAAAGAAATTCAAGAAATTATTTATGTTCCCTTTTTTTGGTACAACATGTACAGTAAGTTGATGTTGTCCCCATGATGTTACTATGATGGATTCCCATAGTGCTGCTTCTAAAATAAATAGGCATAGAGGCATGCATTCTATGCATGAAGGTAAAACGCCTTCTCTGTGAAGCAGTCCCCCCAGCCCCCAATACTTATCTGAGTCCATCCAGTGATATGCACAACAGCCTTGGACTCTCACTTTTTATTGGCTGAGGCAGCAGCGGGAGCTATTGGCTTGCTGTCTGCTTGCTGCCTTCTTGCTCTGGGGTACTGGAGCTTCAGCGGGGGATGGATCAGGGCTGCTCTGAGAAGAGGAGGATCAGGGCTGCTCTGTGAAAAACCTCTGAACAGAGCAGGTAAGTATCACTTTAAAATGCATTTTCTCCTGGCTTCTGTACTGTAGAGTGCAACGTCACTCTCCTTCCAATGAGATTCCAGCGAATACCGAGTGCCTGAAATCTTTTGAGATGTAGCTCCAGCTCAGTGCAACTGCATCATCTTGCGAGATTTCCAATACGTAGCATTCTCCAGGCCCACTTTCATGGCTGCTGTCCCCTTAGTTATATTCTACGCATGCTCGATACCTCAAATAAGGGTGATGCTTTGACCCTGGGACACAGCCTGAGACAAAACATAATCAGGACAGAGGCCAAGATGTGAGCCGCTACGTAGTAGGACCTGCTCTGACCCTGGTTCTCTGCGATCTACTGGTATCTCTCGCAACCTCCTTTCGAATTTCATTTCCATGGCTTGTGTCCTCTTGTAGCTGTCCTTCTGGGCTGTGGAAATCATCCCGCCGCTTGCCACCAATTGTAACGGCACCCTAAGTATGAAAGGGGTTACAGTCGTCTAGAATAATCCGCTCCCGAACACCAGGACAGCTATCGACCACTCCAATCTGCTATACATGAAGCCAATATCAATAATTCGCCCCCCCCCCCCAAGTACGAGACATGGCTCTGTAGTGAGGTTTAAGCAGGAATCAGACTGAATATTAAAAAAAAGTACATGCTTTATATACACGTTAGAAGTAATGCAGTCATCACAGGATAATAACCCAAATCCAGCCACCAACATCACACAATGGTTCCATAACGAGCCCCCAATACACATTACTCTGAGTGTCAATACATCCCTTAGCAGACAACAGGTGAGTTCATTAGCACACTTGATAATAGGTGAATGGAAAGCCACCTCAGACAAAAGCAACATTGTTAGACAGTCAGTCTCCACATTGAACGTCCTGGAATGACCATATTAGGAGTTGTACTTCCTGTGCCTTACAGTGTATAGGAATAAGATAGATCTCCATATTTCCTGAGAGATATTGGTAATGCATATACTGTCCCATTTGAAGTAGTCCAAAGTCCAAACCCTTTTCTCACTGTACACTACCCTCCCGGTCACTCTGCATCCATAAAAGATGCAGGGTGACTTAAACATAAGAAAGTCACACAAGGCTGGACAACCTCTTTAAAGGAATCTGGGGTCCACAACCCCCATGCCCAAAGTGACTCCTGTCACAGAGACTGTTCCAGAAAATCCAGTCGCAGTTGATATCTATGTAGTTGGGGCGAGAGGGGGCCCAAACGAATTAACTATTTTTACTGCAACGGTTTTAACTTTTTTATTTTCTGCACTTCCCACTAAATTATAACATGTTTAGGAAAAGGAATGACCATACACATGAGCTTGCATTCTAATCCCTACCTACCAGGGCAAACAGCAAAAGACTCAATTATAATAAATGTGTATAAACATGCATACAGCTCAGCCTGATTGGTTCCTGATGTTGCCCTTCACTCATTTTTAGCATTGCTGTACAGGGGATGACAGAAGGCAAAACAACTTTAGGTAAAAATGCTAGCTGTATGTAAGAAAATTATTTTTAAAAGTAATATACTTCTGAATTAATTGGTGTTTTGTATATTTGCCTGCAGGTCAACTTTAGAAATGTTGTAAAATAATAATGATGATGTTTCTTTTATGATTAAAATAGCACACATAGAAAAATTATTCTTGAAAATCTAAGTTCAGCTTTTTCACCTTAAAAAAAAACACCCCAGGTACATTACATGAACTAATTGGTATGGGTTCTGTATCATTCGATTGCAATGCTTGGTCTCCATCTATGAGGCCTTATGATTTTGAAGGCCACCCTATCTACTTTTAGGGTGAGAACTGTAAAGGTTGTGGGTGGTGAACATGAGCAGTGCTTTACATATTCCACTTACATCAAATCACCTCGTCGGACAACACTACAAACTACAGGAGCCATCGTAGATCAGCAAGTGTGGCTGAGCATGATGTAATAAAGTAACCATCAATCACGCAAGTCTTCTGTACATCAACAGCAGAATGACAACACTACAACAGCATTAGGAACCTGTGTTTTTTTTTTTTTTATAGAATTTTTCTAATTATAAGAAAAAAAAAAACACAGCATGGCTATATTTTAAAAATATAAGATAAATGGGCATTTTTATTTTTTGGGATTTCAGACACAATATTTAAAAAGTGAAATCAATTTACTAGGCAGTTTACATACCATTCACATCAGTTAATGTCTTTATTATTTTAGTTACTGATTTAAAGCAGTGTTTCTCAACATTTTTTTCCGTTAGGGCACCCTTTAAAATTATAGATAAAAATATAGATAATAGTCTCCAGGCACCCTATTCTAAAATGTAAAAAAGCTATTCTAATAGTTTTACATAATGCAGCAACATCCACATGTAGGATACCCAACATTAGAAGTGATTTCTTCTTCCAAAGACAATACACTTATGGACACTGGTACTGACTAGTATTCCTAGGTTTCTTTTCTCCCTCAATGTCTCTCCATCAGTCAGCTAATGTGACCCCGGTTCTGAGGGAGAGAAGCAGAGGAGGGTGTATCAAGGATGCTGTGGAAACAACAGACATCCTCCTTAGCAACTGATGACATCATTGGTTGTTAGGATGCCAGTGTCTAGAAAGTCATAATGGTGCATAATGAAAACCCATGGCTTTGTGTAGCTAAAAGTCAGGCTTCATCCACCTGCTGGCTTGTATATCATTTTTGATTTTAGGCATTTTGCCAAGGCACCCCTGAAGAAACCTCAAGGCACCCCAGGGTGCTTGGGCACCCTGTTTATAAAAAACTGATCTAAAGTATTCAGCATATACTGTAAATATGTTTTCCAATTTTGAAAACCAAGTTGAGATTCCCAGCTTACCCCTAATATTCTGCAATCCAAAGTATGTACCTCTCTATCAAAAACAGCAGAATCTATCTCCTGCGCATGAGTGAGATGAACCCAATAGGAAGTGTAATTCCGTTGTATGATTGGATTATATTCTTGAAGCCTTGCTGCCTTCTAGGATTGGGGTTGTCCTCAAGCCATCAACAAAAATAAATGAAAGAAAGAGGGCACACTGGCCTTGTGCATTAGCCCCCAAAATGTTATTAAAAATATAATAAATAAGAACAACTCACAAGCATAAGTAGTAATAGCGCTCATCAGACCACTCTCCATGGCTAAACATTCCCAGCCTGACCAATGACACTAGCATAGGGGGGACCTCATCAGGATCCCTGCCAAGGCTCTGATGAAGAAGGACATACCTTCAAAACACATCAGCCTGCAGGGACCCTTGTGAGGTCACCCCTATGCTAGTGTCATTGGCCAGTCTGGGAATGTTTAGCCACGGAGAGTGGCCTTATGAGCGCTATTACTACCTATGCTTGTAAGTAGTTTTTATTTATTATATTTTTAATAACATTTTGTGAGATAATGCACTAGGCCAGTGCACCCTCTTTCTTTCATTTGTATGTACCTCTCTGCTTGACAGGACAATGTATAGAGACATATGTTGTTTACACTGTAGCATGTGGTGGCATGTTCCAGCATATGGTTTATGTTGTTATTTGTATATAGAGCAGCCTTTGGAGAGTTCCTCCAGAGGTTATAGGGGTTTCTTGAGCAATGAGAACTTGCCGAATGCATAACTGTAAATGTATGTCAATATTTTACAGTTAAATAACGAGGTTATGGCAGCAGCCAGCTGCCATAGCCCGGTATCTTTTTTTCAGGCAGTCGGCTTTAAGCTAAAAGTGATCCCAGTGGCAGATTCACCATGGGGATCCCTATTATAGGTGGCGGGAGAGGTGCCCCTCCTGCCACTTACCGATGGTTTCCGAACTTACCGGAGCCATCAGTAAACCTGAGAACAGATCTGGTACAGCCGATGGCTAGGCAGGAAGCTGAGTGACAGCCAGATAGCCCCCACTCAGCTCTATGCCCTTGGAGGACTGGAGCGACGTCTGATGTCACCTGTTCTCGGGCAGACAGAATTTTTTTTTCCTTTCTATGAGGCAAAATTTCTTTTTTTTTATGTTTTGCTTTTAAAGATAGATGAGAGATCTGGGTCTTTTTGACCCCAGATGTCTTGATAATGAGGACCTGTCATGGTTATTTCTATTACAAGTGATGTGTTACTTGTAATAGGAATAAAAGTGATAAAAAAAATCAAGTAAAGGGATAGTGTAAAAATAAAAAGTATAATAAATAAGAAAAAAAAAATTAAGGGCTCCATCCCTCTGAGCCTGTGTGCAGAAGCGAATGCATACGTAACTTGCACCCGTATAAGTAAACCGTGTTCAAACCACACATGTGAGATATCACCGCAATCGTTAGAGTGAGACCAATAATTCTAGCACAAGTCCTTCTCTGTAACTCTAAACAGGTAACCTGTAAAAAATTTACACTATAATTTGACGCCATTCCACAAGCGAGCACACTTTTAACCTCCCTGGCGGTATGATTATTTCGGATTTTAGGTGCTGAAAGCGGTACCATTATTTTGCATGTAATTCTTAAGAATAAGCAGCCCAAACCAACTATTTACATATGATTTTTTTTACTGTGCGTTCTTCTTTATAACATCTCAGGTATGATAAAGTTGAAACACAAAATCATAAATTATACTATAATAAAAAACTATAAAAAAGTTAAAGTATGTATGTATGTATGTATGTATATATATATATATATATATATATATGCTGTATATATATATATATATATATATATATATATATGCTGTATATATATATATATATATGTATATATACATATATATATATATATATATGTGTATATATATATATATATATATATACAAAAAAGTACAGTAAAACTGCAGGAAAGGGCACTGGGGGGCAAACTAATGTGATTTTTTTTTTATTTTGCATTGTATCAGTGTGTTTTGTGTGTTTTACATTTGAATTTGCCGCCGGTTCCACCCCCCTGCGAACGTCACGTCGCAGGAGACGGAAGACGGGGCACAGAGAGGATCGGGAGGAAGATCCGCCATTAGACACCGCCGGGATACATCGCTGGATCCCGGTGACAAGGTAAGTAACCCCGCTTTCAGGATCCAGCGATGCTTCTGGCGGTACCCCGAGTGTGGCTGGGGGTTACCGCTTTTGGCTCTGAAATTTAACCCCGATCCACGCTTGGGAATACCGCTAAGAAAGTTAAAGCATGACTTGTCAGGTATCTATTTACTCGGTATAACATCTTTCACGTTATACAAAAAAATTGGGCTAACTTTACTGTTTTTTTTTAATTCAATAAAATGTATTTTTTCCAAAAACATTGTGTTTGAAAGACCGCTGTGCAAATACAGTGTGATATAAAATAACTGACATTTTATTCTCTAGGGTCTCTGCTAAAAATGTATCTATAATGTTTGGGGGTTCTAAGTAATTTTCTAGCAAAAAATACGGATTTGTACTTGTAAACAACAAATGTCAGAAAAAGGCCTAGTCACTTCATAGGATCTTTCCAATTGTATCAGCGAACTGTTGGCGTTGCGGGGGGGAGGAGGCAACGATACTTCATATTTTTTGGTCTTGCCCGAAACTCTCGAGATACTGGTCTGAGGTTAGATCTATTGTTCAAAGATTTACGGAATTTTCTATCCAGGAGGATCCGGCCTTTTTTTGCTCCACTTATCAGATATTCCCATACAGAGATATGAGAAATCGGTGGTGTGTCATTTAATCAATGGGGGGAAGGCTTGTATCCCTGCGTTATGGAAAAGTCCTTGTTCTCCTAGGGTAAAGGACTGGTTACGGAGGGTAGAGGCTATCAATAAGATGGAAGACTTGGTGCTGACATCACATTGTAAACGGGGGCTGCATCGTGAGACTTGGGAGCTCTGGAACACCTTTATATCGTCAGATGAGGGTGTCTCCCTGTTGCATTCATGAGTGGATTTGGGGGAGAGATCTCCTCAGTCAGAGATGATGGGTTTTCCTTCTTTTTTTTTTGTTTTTTTTTGTTGTTTTGTTTTAATTAAATGGGGTAAATACGGAATGGACGGGCAAGCTGAGGGTTATCTTACTGCCTGCCGTGATTATATGTTGTGGGAAGGTATATACATTTAATAACTTAATGGAACCCCCTTGTGGGGATTCACGGTGGGGGTGGTGAGGGTTTGAGTTGTACTTTATGATCGTCTGATCTTCTTTTTTGTTGTTATAACTTGATTGATATGTATTTGCTTCTATGTTTCGTTGTAAGCCTTTTTATGTGTTTTGAAAAAAAGAATAAAAACTATATTTGAAAAAAAAAAAAAAGGCCCGGTCCTTAAGTGATTAAGCTATCTGTAAGATTGCATTCTTCTCAGTGATCATCATACGAAAGGACCGTAAGCTGTAGATATACTCATTTTTAGCAGGAGTTCCCTGAGGCCTAAAAGTTATTTTAAGGGTTCCTCCATGTTAACAGTTTGAGAAAGGCTGATATTGAATGTTTCTGGATTCAGGGGCTTTGGAACATGCAGGATTTGCTTTCACAAAGGCAAATAAAGAAAAAAAAAAAGCTTTGCAGAGGTATCTTGCGGTGGCTACTATTTGGCAAACATGGTGCATCAATTAGCTTAGTCCAGTGACAGGTTCACTTGAAACTTTGTCATGATGGCTCACAAAATGCCTCACTTTAATTTCTATTTTTTTATTGAAGATCGTCAGTAGGAAGCAGCTTGGGAACGCTAGGACACGGAATAAATGATGTATCAAAGCTGTCAAGTTTGCCTTAAGTGTCTTTTATTAATCATGACTCTCATATTCTGCTTCATGTGATGTGCACGTTGAACTGAATGGCTGGAGTCGGTCATCCTTTATGCACCTGTTAATGAAGATGGTGTATTAGTGTTTTCCCATGAGTTTATTCCTGGGAGAAATAGAATCAGACAATGCGTCAGACAACGTTGAGATGACGCATTTAGTGTCTATCACAATATGTCCGTCATTAAAAAGTTTTGTAGGAAAAATAAAAAATATACTATCAGAAGATTGGTAAGAGTAAACACAAAAGATGTTACGATCATTATTAAAGCCCATCTCCAGGGTAGATTGTTATTTAATTTAATTTAAAAGAAATCATTTTTTCTGTTTACAAACGATTTTATTAGTATTTTAAAAAATATAAGTATGGATGTTCCTTTTGGTAAGGCTTACAGAAAGGTTTTATTAAAAAATGTAGTTAGCATGTTGATGAGGAGGGAGGGAGGAACAAGAGAAGGCAAAATATAAAGAGATTAAAATGTAGTTTTAACACTAAGACCATCCGCCGCAGGTGGGCACTGAACCGCAAAACGACGTACCTGTACATCGCTTTGTGGGAATGCTAGTGGGGGAGCGCACCCATTTGCCACAGGGGAAGCTAATCAGTGGGTCCGGCGGGCGTGATTGCAGCCAGGCACACGCGATCGCTCCCTGTGGAGACACAACACCTTTCTGTCAGTAATGAACACAGGGATCCTGCGTTCCTTCTTTTTAGGAACACAGGTCTCTGTGTTCATGCAGCAAGCCCATCCCCCACAAAGTTAGAAAGCATCCCCCAGGGACACATTTAGCCCTTTGATCGCCCCTGGTGTTAACCCCTTCCCTGCCATTGTGTCATTTTTACAGTAACAGTGCATATTTTTAGCACTGATTACTGTAGTAATGTCACTGGTCCCTCCCAAAAGTGTCAAAAATGTCAATTAGGTTTTCGATCCGTCCACCACAATGTCGCAGTCTCGCTAAAAATCGCTGATCGCTGCCATTGCTAGGAAAAAAAATAAAAAAATAAAAATTACATAAATCTTTATCCTAGTTTGTAGACGCGATAACTTTTGCGCAAACCAATCAGTATACACTTATTGGGATTTTTTTTACAAAAAATATGTAGCAGAATACAAATTGGCCTAAAATGATGAAAACATTTGATTTTTAATTTTTTTATTGGGAATGTTATACAGCAGAAAGGGAAAAATATTGTTTTTTTTCAGAATTGTTGCTATTTTTTTGTTTATAGCGCAAAAAATAAAAATCGCACAGGTGATCAAATACCACCAAAAGAAAGCTCTATTTGTGGGAGTAAAAGGACATCAATTTTATTAGGGTAGAGAGTCTCACGACTGCGCAATTGTCAGTTAAAAATAATGCAGTGCCGTATCGCAAAAAAATGGCCTGGTCATAAGGGGGTAAATCCTTCAGGTCCAGAAGTGGTAAAAGTGTATGCAAAGCCAAAAATGTTTTTTGCTTTTTATATAGATAAAGAAAGGAAGAGTCAAACTGTATCTATAAAAAAAAAAAAAACATTTTTTTTTTTTTAGTTTAGAATATAGAATAGGGGAAAGTTAGAACCCCTGACAGATTTTACTGCTCTTTAGGGCTCATTCTCTGTTGTGAGGACATCTTTTTTTACCGACAGGAAGTGAAGAAAAATCTGCAATAGGAAAACAGGCCATACTAAATAGCCACCAGAGGTTCTAGCTTTCTCCTACCTAGCTCCACTTGGTCCACAGCACTCTGGATCCCTCCTCTGCAGCCCAGCTCAACCTCCGTCCTCTAAACCGACTGCCCAGGACACTCTCACTTGCGCTGACAGGAGGAGAGACAGCCGTCAACCTCCTCCTGGGACCCTGCTTCCCGCTAAAGACACTGCGTCATGTGCTCCCCTTATACCCTATCCCAGGATGCTTTGCAGCAGATTCTGCCCTCTGAGATGGATACAAGCCCTGGAGTGTTATTGGACAGGTTTCCTCCACTGTCCAATAAGAGCCCTCATTGGATACAGTGGGCAGACTCCTCTGACTCAGCAGACACCCTTGGAAGCACATGACAGCCTAACCAATTGATCAGACCCTCCTGATATGCAGACAGGGCCACCCATATGCTTCTTCCTAGCACCTACCTAGGAGGGTGCTACACCCCCACTAATACCAATGATGGGGCCCAATTTCTCCCAATGACACCAACAATGGGACCCAATGGCATTAATGATGTGGCACAATTCCACCCAGTGACACCAACAATGGGGCACAGTTTCTCCCACTGGTACCAATGATGAGGCACAATTTCTCCCACTGAAACAAAGGATGGGGCATCCTTTTTCCCCACTGATGTTAAGGACTTGACTTTTCTAATCCCAATAACCACAGTCTGGCTCCCCTAAAGCCCGAGGGACAATAAACTAGCCCTTTGTTTAGAAAGTTTGGAGACCCCTGCTATAATGGTAACTCAAAATTTCCCCTCAATCTCTGTCTCAGTGACAATGGTTACCAGGACAAATAGAGGAGTGAATCTCCCGAGCGAGGACACAGAGATTGATTAAATGTTCCTTCCTGATCCAAATATGCCATCATGGATGCTTTAGGGTCCATGAACACTGGGCTTAAAGTGAAGTTCTGGTCTCTGAAACTATTTTTCAATAAAAATACCCCCGGGACAGTCAGGGCTAGTACATTCCACAATGGATAGCCTCTGAACTGTCCCAGCTTGCACTTACCTTTTAGAAGAAATACTTACCTTGAAAATGTCTTCTCCAGCGCTGCCATCTCAGGTGTGGGCAGCTGAAGCCAGCGTGTCTTCTTCGGCGTCCTCTTCCGTGTCCTCTTCATCCCAGAATGCGCCTGCACCGGCCATGACGAGCGGGGTCGGTGCAGGCGCATTGATTCCTGGGAGCGATGACGTTCAGCTCTTAGGAATCAATGCAAGCAGGAAGTGACGGCGCGGGCCGCGGCCGCAGAGGGAGGAAGTGGAAGAAAGGTAAGTATATTTTCTTCTATAACAAGGTAAGTAAACAAACAAAAAAAATCGGGATTATCCATTACTTTTTCAGGTGACACAGAGCAAGCGGATGGGCCAAAGTGACTTTTGAGGGTGGAACTCCGCTTTAAAAAACACCAGTTCTTTTGGCAGAAAAAAAAATGGCCATATGGGGTGTTTGTTTTTGTACAGGAGTTTAGGAGCATTTAGAAGCCTTTAGGAGATTTTACCTTTTTTTCTGCCTGAAAACACCACTCAAAAACATAAAACAGAAGGGTTTTTTTTCTGCCTTTAACCTCTGAGCTTAAAATATGCCTTTAAGCGTCCTAATGTGCATGGACACATAGGATAACATTGATCTGCTTCTAAAGGCAAAACACAAAACTCCTATAGAAGCAGCTTCTTTAAGCCCAGTGTGCATGGACTCCTAAAGTGGTTGTTAAGTCTTCTTTCTACAAACCACCGTGTTACATTAACTGATGTACCCAGTGTATGTGGTCTTTTAAAAATAAGCCACTATATACCTTATTTTATAGCGCCGCTCAGGGTTCACGTGACCGGCCACCTCTCTCCTCTCTTGATCTGACAGCTACAGTGGGAGGGGCTGAGAAACCCACGCTGACTTCAGCCAGGAGGAGGAGAGGAGAAGAGAGGTGGCCGGTCACGTGAGCGCCGAGTGGCAATATAAAACAAAGTATATAGTGGCTTATTTTTAAAAAACCACATACACTGGGGCACATCATTTAATGTAACAAAGGGGATTTTAGTAAGAAGACTTAGTTATTTTACCAGCAGTAGGGGAGGGCCGGGTGCGGATCAGAGCTGACAGGCAGAGAGGGAGGGGGAGAGGGGGACAGAGGAGAGCTGCGGATGACGGAGGCACGTAAACTGACCACGGTGTCAGGGCTCAACAGCCAGTATAAACTGTGGTCAGTGTACAGGAGGAAGGCAGAACCAGGCAGGATCAACCAGGTATTTTGGATGATGCAAGAGACTAAATGACACATCACAAGCACTGTGCTGTTGTTAATGCTTTAAAGAAACAGAAAACTTTTTTTTTTCTTTTGTAAACACTTTATTGACAGCGCCCACCTCTAGATTAAAAAAAACCTTTATAAATGGAAGCCAAAGAAGAAATTGTAATGAACCCTCCAACCCACACTGCGTTTGTGGGCTTCCGAAAGTATACGGCTTCCTACAGTCTTGAACATAGATAGAGATTCCAGATTTTCCAGCCTCTCTACATACAAAACTAGCCGACAACTTAGCTTGCATGTCTCTGATAACAACAAAAATAGTGAACAAGAAACAGACTTTTATACACTTGAGAAGTATGTCAGTCACTACATGAACAATGACCCAAATATTTACCCAAAACATCACACAATGGTTAGATAACGAGGTACTGATGACTCATGGCTAATCCCATCTAGACAAGGTTATCATTCACATGCTAATTAACTCAGCGCACTTAAACCAACTGGGGTGACAAGACTGCCGGCAACAAAGCTAAAACTAAATACAAAATTACACATTATCCTAAGTGTAAACACAGAACACCTTATTATACAGACAATGGCAAGAGACCCCAGTATCAGTCTGTCCGTCTCCTATATTGAAGTAAATGGAATACACATCAAAGCATTGCTTTAATTATTTAGGAGTCACAGACTTCATGGCAACAGTCTACAACAGTCTATAGGTCTCACAGTGTAAAGTGGGATTAAATCTTCATAGTTCTTGAGATATATTGTTGATAATCATTACTGTCCTATTTGAAGTAATCCAAACCAAATGCTGTGTTCATTAAGTCCATCATTTTCTTGGCCACCCTGTGTCCCTAATACACACATACACACAGGGTGATTTACACATAAGAGGGGCCTAGGGACCTGAGACAGGGATTTCCCAACCTCTCTAAGGTAAGCTGGGTTCCATAGGCCCCCCAACCAAAGTGACTCCCATCACAGAAATATTGAAGAAAAATAATCCTGGTTTCCATCCACTTCCCAAGGCCACTGTCTCTCAAGAAAGGTGAATGCTCAAAATTCAGTGTGAATGTGCTATTTCACATTTAATATATTTAAAATAAACCCAACCTTTCTATTCAATTCCATGTCCTGGATTTGCCCTTAAATATTCTAGAGGATATACAGTATATCTACATTACTTTTTCTCAACACCTGGCAAAAAAAAAGAAAAATGGTTAAACATCTGAGCACAGGGAATATAAAGCTTTCTTTTAATGAAGACTTCTATCTATACAAACTGACTTTTAGAAAACATGCTCTTTTACCAACCATGCTGTTTTATTTGTATGTCTTTTCACCAATGATATTCCTTTGTGCGCTCTAACAAGAACTATGTATTTTAAAAAATGACATTTGTTCTTGGCTTCATTTATAATCAGCATAACAAAGGGGATTTTGTCTCTTGAAAGCTTTTTGTGATTTATTCCTAAGCTGACCCTTAGAATATTAAACTCAGTTACGTTTGTTATTATGACCTATAAACAGGCCTTGATCCATTACAAGGTTTACATGTTACTAAGATTTAAAGTAAATGTAAAAAGTTATCTTATTTTCTCCCTTTTGGCCTGTTAATTATACCATTAAAAGTGTTTTGCTAAACTGTATCTGTTCAACAAGTACAAAAAAATCAAAATAAAAAAATAGCATAGCATAGCATTGTCATCCTACAACTGAAAGTGTGTTACTGGTAGGATAGCCAAATAAAAGGAAAAAACAGCACCAATAATATTATTATTATTATTATTATTATTATTATTATTATTATTATTATTATTATTATTATCAATAATAATAATAATATCAATAATAATACTAATATTAAAAGAGATGAGCTAACATGATCATCCCAGAAATAGTCAAAAAAGAAAAAATTGGCTCAGTTGGAAAACAGCTGAGCCCAAAAGGTGGACTTAGTTTAAGGGCACGTGAAGGATAGACTTCAATATCAAAAAATTGTATAAAATTCACATTTATTAAATTCCATTAAAAGCACAGTATATAAAAAACCTCAAAATAAACCCAACCCAACGGAAGGGTGAGGGTTATACATAGTACCACATATCAATGCATAATAAACATATGTTCAAACATGAATTAACTATAAAAATATAGCGTCAATGCTAGAGAATACGTCTGCAAACGTCGACTTTCAAGCAGACGTATTCTACAACATTGACGCTATGTTTTTATAGTTTATTCATGTGTGAACATATGTTCATTATGCATTGATTTGTGGTACTATGTATAACCCTCACCCTTCTGTTGGGTTGGGTTTATTTTGAGGTTTTTTATATAGTATGCTTTTAATAGAATTTAATAATTGTGAATTTTTATACAATTCTTTGATATTGAAGTCTATCCTTCATGTGCCCTTAACCACTTAAGCCCCAGAAGATTTTACCCCCTTCTTGACCAGGGCCTATTTTGCCATTCGGCACTGATTTAACTGACAATTGCGCGGTTGTGCGATGCTGTACCCAAATAGAATTTATGTCCTTTTTTTCCCACAAACAGAGCTTTCTTTTGGTGGTATTTGATCACCTGTGCGATTTTTTGATCATGCGCTATAAACAAAAAAAGAGCGTCAATTTTGCAAAAATAACAATATTTTTCACATTTTTTATATGAAATTCCCCAAAAAAAAAGTAAAAATCTATTTTTTTTAACATTTTCTGCCAATTTGTTTTATGCTACATATGCTACATATTTTATTTGGTAAAAAAAAAAAAAAATCGCAAAAAGCGTATTTTGATTGGTTTGCGCAAAAGTTATCACGTTTACTAACAAAGGGAAAGATTGTCATTTTTGTTGTTTTTTTTTTTAACGCGTAATGGCGGCAATCTGCGTTTTTTTTTTTGCGGTACTGCAACATTGCGGCGGACAGATCGGACCCTTGACTGACATTTTTGACACTTTTGGGGTTACCAGTGACATTTCTACAGTAATCAGTGCTATACATATGCACTGTTACTGTAAAATTACACTGGCAGTGAAGGGGTTAACTTTTTTTTGAGAGGGAGCGGTTATGTGTGTCCCTAGGGGCGTGATTCTAACTGTGATTGGCTGTGGCTTGAGGTGTAGGAACAGTGATCAACGGTCCTATATAGTAGAACCGTATGATCACTATTCCTACACAGGGGAGAATGACAGGCGGCCTGTTTACATCAGCCGCCTGCCTTTCTCCCTCTGCACCGACGATCGCCGAGTGACCGACGGACAAGACGGAGGGGGGGGGGTCCGTGACCGCGCGGGAGCGCGCCTCCGGGGGCGCGCGCTCGCTCCCTAGAACCTCACAGGCTAGCCTGTGAGGGGCTGACTGCCGTCAGTCGGCAGTCGGCAAGTGGTTAAAGTCCACCTTTTGGGCTCAGATGATTTTTTCTTTTAATACTAATATTAATAATTTTACGAACTGAAAAAAAAAAAAAAGAATAAAAAAACCATATCAAGGAGACATGCAGACCTAATATCTAAGCTGCAATTTATTAGATTTTGAGTTTTAGATCTGGATACAATTTATTGTACAAACACAATAATCACTTACGTTACTTGTCAAGTCCTATCACCCAACAGAATGTTTTAGAATGGCCCAGCTGTACTTTGTATATGTGCACCATTCCATTCATTCATTTCCAATGGCGAATTAAACATACAGCTGGGGTAGCCATGCTTAACACATAGCAGATCATTTTAGAGAAGCCTCTTGTGGTTTTAGGATTACTGGATGATTATGTCACCCCTAAATACATTTTGAAGACCACACAAAGGTCAGCAGAAACAGCGCACAGTTAATTTGCTTGAAATTCCTACACAATTCTTTCTTTTCATTCAGCGACAAGCAGTGATTCAATTGCAGATTATAGTTATTTATGTGGAGTAATTAGATAAAGTATCATTTACCCTTATAAGCGATAAATGAAAACTCAAAATGATTCATCATTTGCTAATCAGCAGATTCTTTTTTATAATTCAGCTGGTACGTATTGCATTCATTTGTAAACAAATCAAATCACATGTTCCTTTCAGCAATAGAGCTGTGTATGAAAGTAATTAGAATTGATGGTCTTTTTTTTTTCCTTTTTTTACAAGCTTCTTATTATAGACTGATGATTAAAGGTCTTCAGTCTCAAACTTCACTCAACCTCATTGTCTCCTTTGGCACAGATTTTCAGCTTAAATAGTTAAAGAATAATTCCAATAATATTCTACTTATTTATATAACCTTGTTTAACCACTTGCCGACCGCCCCATGCAGATTTACTGTGGCAGGGCAGCTCGGCTGCGCATAATGACGTAGATCTACATGATTATGTGTACGCGGTCTCGGCGGTGCCCGCGCGCCACCGTAGCCGTGCTCCTGCTGTGATTGGACACAGCGGGAGCCAGACCGCGGGAGGAGCGGGCACGATAGTCGCTGGCCTCCTGCAATCTTCAGAGAAACTGACAGGAGGGCCGCCTGGCTTTGTAAACAAAGCAGTGGGTTCTTCTGTCAGACAGGCACAGTGAGATCATGTGTTTCAGCTAAGCTGACACACCGATCTATGTGTGCCTGTCACAGAGCTCTCCCCCCCCCCCCACAGTTAGCAAGCACATTTAGACATACATTTAACCCTTTGATCACCCCAGTATTAACCCCCTCCCTGCCAGTGTCATTTATACAGTAACAGTGCATATTATTAAGCACTGATTACTGTATTAATGTCACTGGTCCCCAAAAAGTGTGAATGAGAATTATAGGTCCGATCTGTCCACCCTAATGTCACAGTCCCGCTAAAAATCGCTGATCGTCGCCATTACTAATAAAAACAAAAAAAATATATAAAAAGTCCAAAAATCTATCCCATAGTTTGTAAACGTGATAACTTTTGTGCAAACCAATTAAAATACGCTTTTTGGGATTTCCTTTTCCAAAAATATGTAGCAGAATACATATTGGCCTAAACTGATAAAAAAAAAATAGATTTAAAAAAAAAATGTTATTGGGAATGTTTTATAGCAAAAAGTAAAAAATATTGTGTTTTTTTTCAAAATTGTCGCACTTTTTTTGTTTATAAAGCAAAATCAGAAAACCGCAGAGGTGATCAAATACCACCAAAAGAAAGCTCTGTTTGTGGGAAAAAAAGGACATCAATGTTATTTGGGTACAGCGTCGCACGACCGCGCAATAGTTAGTTAAAATCGCCAAATTGCAAAAAATGGCCTGGTCATTAAGGGGGTAAAACCTTCCGGAGTCGAAGTGGTTAAGTGCAACAGATTGATTAAAATAATCAATTTGCTGTGGCAATTTTACCTAAATGGTAGATAAATGTTGATCAATTTAATTGTGAAAAGAGATAATTCAAGACTAGGGTTGAGCGGACACCTAGATGTCCGTGTTCGACGGGTTCGGCCGAACTTTAAAAAAAAGTCCGGGTCCGTGTCCCGGACTTTTACCGAACTTTTCCCGGACACCGAACCCCATTGAAGTCAATGGGGACCCGAACTTTAAGGCACTAAAATGGCTCTAAAACACCAAAGGAAAGGGCTAGAGTGCTGCAAATGGCAGCAAAACGTAATTAAGAGCATGGCAAGTGCTCTGCAAACAAATGTGGATAGGGAAATAACTTAAAACAACAAAAAAAAACAGAAAAATAAAACAATGTTCTTCTTCATCTCTGAAGGACGAGGCCCATATGGAGTAGGAGGGAGGTTGAGGTGGTGGTGGATGTGGCGGTGACATAGGCGTGCGCACAGGGTGTGCTGGGTGTGCCTGGGCACACCCTAATCACCTAGGGCACATAGCATTGCCAGTGAGGAGATGGGAAAGATCTCCCTGGGACCTGCTCTGCTCTATTTCTCCTTGCCTACAGGTACATGGCCCCGATACATTACTCTCCCTGCTGGCAAACACATGCATGTGTATTTCAACTTTGGGGTGCACACCTTAATGCAATAGGCTGCGCACACCTATGGGCGGTGTAGGTGGAAGCGGCGGTGGAGGAGGACCAGGGCCGGATTAACAGCATCATGGGCTTGGTGCTGAGGATTTTGAAGGGCCTTAAGGGCCGTGCCTTGCCATGCACCCAGAGGAGGAAGGGTGCAGCCATGCATGCCTAATTCAACATGGGATGCTGTCTCTGAAGCCCATAAACACATCCATGCATCGCCAACTGTCCCTCCTTGTCCGGCCTTCACGCTGTGTGGGGAGGTTCTGAGGGTGCTGCCTGGGGAAGCGAGCATAGAAGCCAGACTTCTGTGTTTACAAGTGACAGAAGAGCGGTAACAGTGAATATGGCCAACCCGGGGCCTATATAAAAGGTAGGGGCCTGGAGCTGCAGCTCCAATAGCCCCTACATTAATCTGGCCCTGAGGAGGAGGACGAGGTAGCCAACACTGCTTCTTTTCAAAAATTTTAAATGAGGGTACACCCCAAAAGAGTGAGAAAGAGCAAAAATGGAACAATGGGTGGGTAAGGTCGGTATCCATTGCTATTCTGCATAAGGTACGGAAAAGTCCCGTGGGATCCATGCCTGGTTCATTTTAATGAACGTGAGCTTGTCCACATTGTCTCTGGACAGGCGGCTGCGCTTGTCTGTTATAACGCCCCCAGCCGTGCTAAATACCCGTTCAGATAATACACTGGCTGCAGGGCACGCCAGCACCTCCAAGGCGTAAAGGGCAAGCTCAGGCCATGTGCCCAATTTGGAGACCCAGAAGTTGAAGGGGGCAGACCCGTCATTCACTACATGTAGGCGTGTGCACACATACTGCTCCACCATGTTGGTAAAATGCTGCCTCCTGCTAAGACGTTCCATCTGAGCTGCTGGTGCTGCTGTTTGTTGTGGCGTGCTGACAAAGCTTTTCCACATTTCGGCCATGCTAACCCTGCCTTCTGAGGTGCTGGCGGTGCCCTGGTTGCGTTGGCGACCTCCTCCTCCTCCTCCTCTGCCTTGTGCTTCCACTGTGGCCCCGCTGTCAGATGGGAATGCCAGCAGCATGGCGTCTACCAGCGTGCGCTTGTACTCGCGCATCTTGCGATCGCGCTCCAGTGAGTGAATTAAGGACGGTACGTTGTCCTTGTAACGGGGATCCAGCAGCGTGGCCACCCAGTAATCAGCACAAGTTAGAATGTGGGCAACTCGGCGGTCGTTGTGGAGACACTGCAGCATGTAATCGCTCATGTGTGCCAGGCTGCCCAGAGGCAACGAAAGGCTGTCCTCTGTGGGAGGTGTATCGTCCGTGTCCTCTGTATCCCCCCAGCCACGCACCAGTGATGGCCATGAGCTGGCCTGGGTGCCACCCTGCTGTGAACATGGTTCCATCTCCTCCTCCAGCTCCTCCTCCTCCTCATCCTCCTCATCCTCCAGAACTGTGCCCCTGCTGGACAATTGCGTCCCTGGCGTTTGCGTGTGCAGGAACCCACCCTCGGAGCCCCTTGCGAATGACTGCCCTGAAAGCCTTGGAAATGTTACCTCTTCATCCTCCTCCTCCTCCTCATCCTGTGCCACATCCTCTTCCATCATCGCCCGAATTGTTTTTTCAAGGAGGCATAGAAGTGGGATAGTTAAGCTGAGAACGGCGTCATTGCCACTGGCCATGTTGGTGGAGTACTCAAAACAGCGCAACAAGGCACACAGGTCTCGCATGGAGGCCCAGTTATTGGTGGTGAAGTGGTGCTGTTCCGCAGAGCGACTCACGCGTGCGTGCTGCAGCTGAAACTCCACTATGGCCTGCTGCTGCTCGCACAGTCTTTCCAGCATGTGCAAGGTGGAGTTCCACCTTGTGGGCACGTCACATATGAGGCGGTGATCGGGAAGGCCGAAGTTACGCTGCAGCGCTGCCAGGCGAGCAGCAGCAGGGTGAGAACGCCGAAAGTGCGCACAAACGGCCCGCACTTTCTGCAGCAGCTCTGACATATCGGGGTAGTTTTTAAGGAACCTCTGCACCACCAAATTCAGCACATGCGCCAGGCAAGGGATGTGCGTCAAACCGGCTAGGCCCAGAGCTGCTATGAGATTTCGCCCGTTATCGCACACCACCAGGCCGGGCTTGAGGCTCGCTGGCAGCAACCACTCATTTGTCTGCTGTTCCATGCTCCTCCACAACTCCTGCGCGGTGTGTGGTTTGTCCCCCAAACAGGCAAGTTGTAAAACTGCCTGCTGTCGTTTACCCCTGGCCGTGCTGAAGTTGGTGGTGAAGGTGTTACGCTGTCCGGATGAGGAGGCGGTAGAGGATGAGGAAGCGGAGTAGGAGGAGTTAGGAACAGGAGGCAAACTGAAGCGCCCTGCAATCCTCGGTGGTGGAAGGACATGCGCCAAATTGCTATCCGCCTCAGGCCCATCCGCCACTGCATTTACCCAGTGTGCCGTTAGGGAGATATAACGCCCCTGACCGTGCTTACTGGTCCACGTATCCGTAGTTAGGTGGACCTTGGCACAGATGGCGTTGCGCAGTGCACACCTGATATTTTCCCCCACTTGGTTGTGCAGGGAAGGGATGGCTTGCCTGGAAAAGTAGTGGCGGCTGGGCACGACGTACTGTGGGACAGCCACCGACATAAGGTTTTTAAAACTGTGCGTCTCCACCAGACGGAATGACAGCATTTCAAAGGCCAATAATTTTGAAATGCTGGCATTCAGGGCCAGGGATCGCGGGTGGGTAGGGGGGTACTTCCTCTTCCTCTCAAGTGTTTGGGAGATGGAAAGCTGAACGCTTCCACGGGACATTGTGGAGATGGTTGTTGGTGACCCAGGTGGTGGTGTTGCTGACAGATCGTCTGTTTGCGGGGTGGCAGGTGCCGGTATCACTACAGATGTGGCTGGAGCGGCCGAGACTGCAGCAGAAGAGGAAGCAGGATGAGCCAGAGACGTTTCTTGGTTTTGAAGGTGTGTACTCCACTGCAGCTCGTGCTTTGCACTTAGATGCCTGATCATGCAGGTTGTGCTCAGGTTGAGAAGGTTTATGCCTCGCTTCAAGCTCTGATTGCACAGGGTGCAAACCACTCGTGTCCTGTCATCAGCACATTTTCTAAAGAACTTCCACGCTAGAGAACTCCTTTGAGCTGACTTTGGTGCGCTCGTTCCCTTGCTGCGTTGGGCAGTAGCGGGCGTAGTGTCTAGGGCACGGCCGCTCCGCTTCTGCACCCTGCTCCCTCTTCTGCTGTGCTGGTGGCTCTGTGCGACCACCGCCTCTTCCTCCAAACTACTCAGGTCACCTGCATGACGTTCATTCCATGTGGGGTCGAGGACCTCATCGTCCTCCACATCATCTTCCACCCAGTCTTCACCCCTGCCCTCCTTGTCGGTCTCCACAATGCTGAACGCCGCAGCAGTTGGCACCTGCGTTTCGTCATCATCGGAGACGTGCTGCGATGATCCTTGCATGTACTCATCTTGAGAAATAAGTGGTTGGGCATCGCTGCACTCAATCTCTTCCACTTCTGGGGCAGGGCTAGGTGGATGGCCCTGGGAAACCCTGCTGACAGAGTCCTCAAAAAGAATAAGAGACTGCTGTATGGCTTGGGGCTCAGACTGCTGGCCTGATTTGCAAGGGGGTGAGGTGAAAGACGGTTGGACATTGGCTGCAGGTGCCAACTCTGACCTTTCTGCAGTAGACTGGGTGGGAGACAATGTGAAGGAACTGGAGGCACTGTCAGCAGCAAACCAATCTACTATCGCCTCAACTTGTTCTGGCCTCATCACTTCTAGGGGCGTTTGATGCCCTACCAAATACTGATGCAGGTTCTGTCGCCTACTCACACTTGAGGAAGGTGTTTCACTTGTGCGTGTAGCTGGCACAGATCGACCACGTCCTCTCCTTGCAACAGGAGCTCTACCAGCAGCACCACGACCCAGGCCACGGCCCTTATTTGACGGTCTCCTCATATTTCTGTAATTTAAGATCTTGCCCTAGAAAGGTTTTTATTGAATAGCGGAATAGGAAATATGATCCAAAAAAGTGTATGTATCTCGCACGTACAAAACCACACTAGGCCCCAATTACTATTGTTTCTACCCCTAAAAGGATGGATGAGGAGTAGGAGGAGTATGGAACAGACAGCACCCTCAAATCTTCAGAAGTATGAGATGAACCCCAAAAACTTGGAAAGGTGGATCTCACACGTACCGACACAGACTATCCCGCAATTCAATTGATCCTCAAAGGTTTTTATTGAATAGCGGAATAGGAAATATGATCAAAAAAAGTGTATGTATCTCGCACGTACACAACCACACTAGGCCCCAATTACTATTGTTTGTACCCCTAAAAGGATGGTTGAGCAGTAGGAGCAGGAGTATGGAACAGGCAGCACCCTCAAATCTTCAGAAGTATGAGATGAACCCCAACAACTTGGAAAGGTGGATCTCACACGTACCGACACAGACTATCTCGCAATTGAATTGATCCCCAAAGGTTTTAATTGAATAGCGGAATAGAAAATATGATCAAAAAGAAAGTGTATGTATCTCGCACGTACACCACCACACTAGGCCCCAACTACTATTGTTTGTACCCCTAAAAGGATGGTTGAGCAGTAGGAGGAGGAGTATGGAACAGGCAGCACCCTCAAACCTTCAGAAGTATGAGATGAACCCCAACAACTTGGAAAGGTGGATCTCTCTCACACGTACCAACACAGACTATCCCCCAATTTAACTGATCCCCAAAGGTTTTTGATTAAATAGCGGAATAGAAAATATGATCCAAAAAAAGTGTATGTATATCACACGTACACAACCACACTAGGCCCCAATTACTATTGTTTGTACCCCTAAAAGGCTAGATGAGGAGTAGGGGGGGTATGGAACAGGCAGCACCCTCAAACCTTCAGAAGTATGAGATGAACCCCAACAACTTGGAAAGGTGGATCTCTCTCACACGTACCAACACAGACTATCCCCCAATTTAACTGATCCCCAAAGGTTTTTGATTAAATAGCGGAATAGAAAATATGATCCAAAAAAAGTGTATGTATATCACACGTACACAACCACACTAGGCCCCAATTACTATTGTTTGTACCCCTAAAAGGCTAGATGAGGAGTAGGGGGGGTATGGAACAGGCAGCACCCTCAAATCTTCAGAAGTATGAGATGAACCCCAAAAACTTGGAAAGGTGGATCTCTCTCACACGTACCAACACAGACTATCCCCCAATTTAACTGATCCCCAAAGGTTTTTGATTAAATAGCGGAATAGAAAATATGATCCAAAAAAAGTGTATGTATATCACACGTACACAACCACACTAGGCCCCAATTACTATTGTTTGTACCCCTAAAAGGCTAGATGAGGAGTAGGGGGGGTATGGAACAGGCAGCACCCTCAAACCTTCAGAAGTATGAGATGAACCCCAACAACTTGGAAAGGTGGATCTCTCTCACACGTACCAACACAGACTATCCCCCAATTTAACTGATCCCCAAAGGTTTTTGATTAAATAGCAGAATAGAAAATATGATCCAAAAAAAGTGTATGTATATCACACGTACACAACCACACTAGGCCCCAATTACTATTGTTTGTACCCCTAAAAGGCTAGGAGTAGGGGGAGTATGGAACAGGCAGCACCCTCAAACCTTCAGAAGTATGAGATGAACCCCAACAACTTGGAAAGGTGGATCTCTCTCACACGTACCAACACAGACTATCCCCCAATTTAACTGATCCCCAAAGGTTTTTGATTAAATAGCGGAATAGAAAATATGATCCAAAAAAAGTGTATGTATATCACACGTACACAACCACACTAGGCCCCAATTACTATTGTTTGTACCCCTAAAAGGCTAGATGAGGAGTAGGGGGAGTATGGAACAGGCAGCACCCTCAAATCTTCAGAAGTATGAGATTGTGTTCACTGTACCCCACAAAGATTGAGTTCACTGCACCCCACAATGATTGTGTTCACTGCACCCCACAAAGATTGTGTTCACTGCACCTCACAAAGATTGTGTTCACTGTACCCCCCAAAGATTGTGTTCACTGCACCCCACAAAGATTCTGTTCACTGTACCCCACAAAGATTGTGTTCACTGCACCCTAAAAGGATGTTGTTCACTGCACCCCACAAAGATTGTGTTCACTGCACCCTAAAAGGATGTTGTTCACTGCACCCCAAAAAGATTGTGTTCACTGTACCCCCCCAAAGATTGTGTTCACTGCACCCCACAAAGATTGTGTTCACTGCACCCCAAAAAGATTGTGTTCACTGTACCCCCCAAAGATTGTGTTCACTGCACCTCAAAAAGATTGTGTTCACTGTACCCCCCAAAGATTGTGTTCACTGCACCCCACAAAGATTCTGTTCACTGTACCCCACAAAGATTGTGTTCACTGCACCCCAAAAAGATTGTGTTCACTGTACCCCCCCAAAGATTGTGTTCACTGCACCCCACAAAGATTCTGTTCACTGCACCCCACAAAGGATTTTGTTCACTGCACCCCAAAAAGATTGTGTTCACTGCACCCCAAAAAGGATTTTGATCACTGCACCCCAAAAAGGATGTTGTTCACTGCACCCCAAAAATGATTTTGTTCACTCCACCCCAAAAAGATTGTGTTCACTGCACCCCACAAAGATTGTGTTCACTGCACCCCAAAAAGATTGTGTTCACTGTACCCCCCAAAGATTGTGTTCACTGCACCCCACAAAGATTCTGTTCACTGTACCCCACAAAGATTGTGTTCACTGCACCCCAAAAAGATTGTGTTCACTGCACCCCAAAAAGGATGTTGTTCACTGCACCCCAAAAAGGATGTTGTTCACTCCACCCCAAAAAGATTGTGTTCACTGCACCCCACAAAGATTGTGTTCACTGCACCCCAAAAAGATTGTGTTCACTGCACCCCAAAAATGATTTTGTTCACTGCACCCCAAAAAGGATTTTGTTCACTGCACCCCAAAAAGGATGTTGTTCACTCCACCCCAAAAAGATTGTGTTCACTGCACCCCAAAAAGATTGTGTTCACTGCACCCCACAAAGGATTTTGTTCACTGCACCCCAAAAAGATTGTGTTCACTGCACCCCAAAAAGGATGTTGTTCACTGCACCCCAAAAAGGATTTTGTTCACTGCACCCCAAAAAGATTGTGTTCACTGCACCCCACAAAGGATTTTGTTCACTGCACCCCACAAAGATTGTGTTCACTGCACACCAAAAAGGATTGTGTTCACTGCACCCCAAAAAGATTTTGTTCACTGCACCCCAAAAAGATTGTGTTCACTGCAGCCCAAAAAGATTGTGTTCACTGCAGCCCAAAAAGATTGTGTTCACTGCAGCCCAAAAAGATTGTGTTCACTGCAGCTCACACACAGAAAAATGGATGTGGATCACTGACACCTGCCTATCTCCAATCCCACACCACACAGCAATATCGATTGTAGTTTGTAGAACACAGTTTCCCTAAAATTCAGCAGACTCTGTCCCTAACAGGATTGAGAAGAGATCGTAGATCAGGATTGAGTGCAGATTCACCCCACCCCCCACACAGCAATATCGATTGTAGTTTGTAGAAGACACTGACCCTATAATTCAGCAGACTCTATCCCTAAAATGCCTACAACTCGCCCTGCCTAAACACTCCGACCTGTCCCTCAATTCTATCCGGACACAAATGGTTTTTTCCTGCCTATCTTTCCCTAATCAGCAGCCAGCACATTGATGTGTGCTCTGTCCCTTAGCTAAGCAGCAGAATGACGCTGCTGCGGCGGCTGCCTCGAACTTATAAAGACTTGGTCACATGCTTCAGACGGCCAATCACAGCTACTAAGACATTTGCAGGCATGGCTGGGATGGCTTAAGGCACACCAGTTAAACGATTGTTGATTGGCTGTTGAAAGCCCGCCATGAAAAGAGCGCCAAAGCATGCAAAACCCGGAAATAAAACGACCGAACACGGATTTTTACCCGAACATACAGTAAAGTGTCCGTGTCCGTGTTCGGGTAAAAAAAATCCAATTATTCGGTACGAACACGAATAATACAGTCCGTGTTCGCTCAACACTATTCAAGACTCTTGGATGAACATTATAACCTTTAAATCATTTTTTTTTAAATGAGTCAGTTACTGACCTTTGGATTACCAGAAACCCCTATCCAAGTGGATACAAAACAAATGGTCATTGCCAAGAATGTCCTACCCCTAATTCTCGTCTACATTACAAAATATGAGGCAGTCACAGGTCTTCAGTTATCTAGGACCTGGCGGAGACTCGCATCTGTACTTAGTAACACACTGCATCCTGGGATAGCTGTGATATAGCAATCCCAGATAGCAGCAAAGAAACCAGGAATTGCTGCCTTTCAACAAAAAAATGAACACAAAATTTAAAATATGATAATAATGAATATAGTTAGGTATGGTGCATTTTTTTAAAGCATTTGTGCTGGGGGGGGGGGGCTAAACTTAAAGAAAAAAAAATTATATTGGTGAATTTCCCTTTAGCACTCCTTACTTTTCTATTTGCTTTGCTTATATTTTTATATTTTCTTATATGCTGTTGACTGATAATTTATTTTTTGAGGCTCTTTTCTACTTATTATTCATTATATTTCATATATGAGATGCTTATAATTATATTCTAATCTATGTAGTCTAATATGTACCCTTCATTCGTATTTTGTACTGTTCTACTGATTTCTACCTGCAAGGCTCCTTTGCATATTTTGGCTCTTTTATTGTGTTCTTCTAATTTACCGTTTTTCTTTAGATTATTGTTAAAAACCTAATAAAAATGTTTCAAAACAAATAATATTATAATATTTATGAATGAGAACAATTGCTTTAACATTGTGCATTGTGGCAACTTAGTACTTATAGGGTTTTTTTTTTTAATATCAAATTCCTTTACATAGAAATAATGTTTTTTCCTCCAAGCTCCAAGAAATCCTTGCCTTTGGCAATGTTTATAGAACCTGGTGCCAAATGTAACCTGTTCAAATCATAATCAAGTCTTTGGTGAATAATCAGTGAACATATATGATGGTCCTCATTTACCCAGGTCATGGTATAGCTCAGTGTTTCTCAACCAGGGTTCTGTAGAATCTTAATGTTCCTACCGAGGTTGCTAGGGTTTCCTTGAGCTTTGAGCAATGGTGGATTGATCTTCCAGCTTCACTAATTACCAATGCAAGGGGGTCATTTTCCAATACTTCCAACTTAGCACTAATATTAGAGTGGACATGAAGTACTCTACATTAATTATTCTTATATTAAAAAACTTTCTTTGACATAGAAATCACGCTAATATATCATGAGCTGTAGGCATAATTCCTTTTTAACAGGGGATCCCTGAGAACCCGAAAATTATTACAAGTGGTAAAAAGGTTGAGAAAGGCTGGTATAGTTAGTAGTAGTTAGTCACATTCAACTGAACTTGTTCTGTAATGCTGAAGATGTTTTGTAGCCTATCCAAGCCATTTAGTTCTAATGAGTGTCAGAAACATACCAAAGCAAATATATCAACACAGTTAGCAAAGACATCTTAATCCAATCACCCTGGAATCTGTCAAGGCAAATGTTGATTGTCCAAGAAATAGGAAATAAGCCATCTACAACATACTGGAACAATCATCACTTAACAGTGGCGAGGGCCTTTGACACCATCTGTCTTCCACATACAGTATAATGTCATGTTAACATATCTACTGTCACGTACCTGGTCAGAGGCCGAAGTGCTGAGAGGGCTTCCCTTGCAGCTAAGTGCAGACCGCCCCTAAAGGTGGTAACAGGGAGTGCTATGCTCAGAGAAGCAGGGGTTGCCAACTGCGACAGGTTGAGGTGATGCAGAGATGTCCACTGGATGGTGGCTGATGAGAAGGATGCACTGCTGGGCAGGAGTCCCTCAGCAGTATTGGGTGAGACTTGACAGCAGGGAGAGCAAGGAGCAAAGTCAGAAGCCAGGACAGGAGTCATGCACGGAAGGTCAGCAAGGAGTAAGCAGCAAGCAGGGTCAGGAGTCAGCCAGGGTCATACACTGGTAATTTGGCAGTAGCAGAGTCAAAAGAGCAAGTCAGGGGTCAAGCACGGAGCAGCAGGCAGAAGCGGGGTTACAGGAACAAGCCAAGGGTCAAAGCCGGGAATGGAGACAAGACAGTTAAAAGGCAAGCCACGTCGGTAACAGGAAATCCAATAATATCAAGCACAGGCACACAGGAACACACGGAGGAAGCTGCAGATCAGCCAGAAACTAAAATCACTGGCAGGCTTCCTTATAAAGGCCCAGGTGAAGTGCTGGTAGAAATTGTGGGTCCTAGAGTCCTTCCCCTGCCAAAGTGCTGGTAGAGATGCTGGGTCCTAGAGCCCTTCTCCTACTGTTGGCACCCTGACATCTACCCTAGCGATTTGATAACAATTCTCATCCTTGGCCACCCTTGCCTGACATCAAGTAACTATGTCACTAGAACAGGGTGGCTCAACAATGTTCACACCTCTCATCATGTTTTTGGAAAATCCTCATCTGCCCTAACACATTCCATCATAATTGGATTAGGTGTCTGTGCTACCTGTGTGGATATAAATGCTTGATGCTCATTCAAAATTTGGATAAGCTATGAAATATCTTCAACATTAAAGAACAAGTCCAGTTGATTGTGACTAACTATTATTGCTAATCAGTGTGGTCTGTCCTCAGAGATCCAGGTATTTCCCTTTTGAGTACTGTCATCTTGCCTCAGCATACAGGAGGTGAAGCCATATTGTCAATCAAAGCCTGCACATCAAACATACCATTGCCATGACAGACATGACAAACTTATACACAAGTAACAAAAACTCTGCACTGGTCTGAACCCTGAGACAGAGTCTTTCTCCTGTTGAGAAGTGCCTTTTTGCTTCTTCAACAGCATAGAGGTAGTGAAACCACATTGTCATTCAGAGGCCTCAAACCATCTTTGCCCTTCCTATGACAGACATGTGTACTCTGCCAGGGGGTAGGCATGTGTCAAGGGGCAGGGGGTGGTTAGAATTGAAAAGAGAAAGTTTAACTGTTGATCAATGAGATGAGACTAATGAGATATGTGGGGCTTCTGGACCTAAATAGAGACATTTCATTAGGACATCTATAAGATTTGGATCATTCAGTGACAAATGCTGGACATTATATAGCTATCTGCTCCCTGTTCAGACCTGCAATCACAGCTCTAGCAGAAGGAAGTCTTCCAGGACCAACGTCCTTTGCAGTTGTAAGATGTCATGTGACCAAATATTGTGAGGCCTGAAGAAAGATGATTCTGAAAGATATGAAAAGGCATGTGACAAAAAAACATGTCCTTTAGGAATACTCACATTTGCCGATCAATGGAGTACCACCCGCATTTTGCATTGTGCACCACAAATCAATGCCTAATATGAAGGAGCTAGTTGGTTGTTTTTTTTCTCCCAGACCAAATTTTCCCATTTCTCTCCTGGTAACAGCATTGTTTAGGCCTTCTGTTTTGGAAAAAGTTGATTTGAGTCTGACACATTTGAAGGAGCACATTATGAAGGTATCACTGCACATACAGTGCATGCTTGAAGAATGGATAGGTTCACTTTGGCAGAGTATGTTGAACCATCCCCACCAGTCCCTGCTCCACAAAAATAGCTGACACTCTATATTCCTTACCACATTCACACACCAGGGCCATTTGTAGGAGGAAAGTCAAGTAACTTACAAGTATATATGTAGACTGTTGGAGGAAACTAAAACAAACCTACACAGGCTTGGAAAAAAACATAAAAACCCCATGCATTGGTTCGGTCCCGGGTTTCGGCACCAAAAAAAAAAAAAGAAAAACTCATGCATAGTGTGTCTTTGGAGGATGTCAAATCCTGGAGCCCAGAAGAGGCCAGAGTGATAACCACTTAGTCAGTATGCTTTGCCAGTTCAGTAGCTTTGGGACAGCTTTAGGCTATTGTTTGATGCTTTAATTATTTTAACATGCTCTATATTCAGCCACTGTGAAGTATTTGATTTACATCATGTTTATTCATTTTTTAATTATGCAAAAGGTGAGCATCATTTGAAATTCTCTATAAAGTGTTGGATTTTCAGAAATGCTGGGATTACTAGTTAAAGAAAACCTTTGCTAAAAAAAGAAGTGGCCATTCCTGACCTCTTCTTTGGAGAATCCAAGTTTCCTGGCTGCTGTGCTGATCCAAGGTGCTGATATAATAGCTTTAATACCCTCAGAATCATGAAATAAGCATGAAGATAAACAATGCAATTACATGCTTGCTCTGAAATAGTAAAGCCACGGTCAGGCAACTAAAATGTCCTAAAGAATTGCAGCAAAGGCAACCTCCATATTTACTTATTTTAGTATTGGTGTCCTTTGAGGATAGATAGATAGATAGATAGATAGATAGATAGATAGATAGATAGATAGATAGATAGATAGATAGATAGATAGATAGATAGATAGATAGATAGATAGATAGATAGATAGATAGATAGATAGATAGATAGATAGATAGATAGATAGATAGATAGATAGATAGATAGATAGATAGATAGATAGATAGATAGATAGATAGATAGATAGATAGATAGATAGATAGATAGATAGATAGATAGATAGATAGATAGATAGACAGACTATATGGTATATTATGGATTTGTTCTGAACAGGCTAAAGTCCTGTTGCTTTGACTTTGATGTTCTACGTACGACAGTTTCCATTATATCATCAGTTCCTGCTCAAAGCTAAAAAACACATTTAAAGTCCTTCGGTCTTTTCTTGTTGATTTGGTATGTCACAACAGACCATTTGACATACTGATTTTATAGATGTTGATGTCGCATTGCATTGTTTTTCACTAAGTTTGTTCAATGCACATATGTCTGACTCCCCCAGTTAATGCAGACTTGTTAACTTAAAGCTACATTAACAATCTTGTTGAGATGGTAAATAAAAAGCAACAGCAGGAATAAATATTTCCCTCTCCTAAAGAAAATCCAATGGCAATGTGACCAAACATTTAGATGTTTGACTATGTGATTTTGGCTTAACCACTTAAGCCCCGGAGGATTTGGCTGCTAAACGACCAGGGGGTATTTTGCGATTCAGCACTGCGTGACTTTAACGGACAATTGCGCGGTCGTGCGACGCTGTACCTAAACGAATTTGACGCCCTTTTTTTCCCACAAACAGAGCTTTCTTTTGGTGGTATTAGATCACCTGTGCGATTTTTTAATCACGCGCTATAAACAAAAAAAGAGCGTAAATTTTGCAAAAAATAACAATATTTTTCAAATTTTTTTATATGAAATTCCCCCCCCAAAAAAAGTAAAAATCAAAATTTTTTAACATTTTCGGCCAGTTTGTTTCATGCTACCTATGTTTGGTAAAAAAAATCGCAAAAAGCGTATTTTGATTGGTTTGCCCAAAAGTTATTGCGTTTACTAACAAAGGGAAAGATTTTTGTCATTTTTGGTGTTTTTTTTTTAACGCGTAATGGCGGCGATCTGCGATTTTTTTTGCGGTACTGCGACATTGCGGCGGACAGATCGGACCCCTGACTGACATTTTTGACACTTTTGGGGTTACCAGTGACATTTCTACAGTAATCAGTGCTATATATATGCACTGTTACTGTAAAAATACACTGGCAGTGAAGGGGTTAACTTTATTTGAGAGGGAGGGGGTGTGTGTGTCCCTAGGGGCGTGATTCTAACTGTGATTGGCTGTCTGTTGAGCTGTAGTTACACTGATCAACGGTCCTACATAGTAGAACTGTATGATCGGTGTCTCTACACAGGGGAGAATGACAGGCAGCTTGTTTACACAAGCTGCCTGACTTTCTCCCTCTCCCCCGCCGATCGCCGAGTGAGCGGCAGACATCGGGTCCGCCGGTCACGCGCTCGCTCCCCAGAGCCTCACAGGCTAGTGACGTTTATTTACGTCACTTTGCCTGTGAGGGGCTGACCAAGCAATTTCAAGCTCATCCTAATATTGTCAGGGATCCTCTGCTATACACAGGCACACTGGCGCCGCAAACCGGCGAACGCCTATACGCATGCGTGTACGAAGAGGAGCCTTGAATAGCTAGAGGCTACCTTAGTATAGCTAGAGGCTACCTCAGTATGGTTCCAGGCTACCTCAGTATAGCTAGAGGCTACCTCAGTGTGGTTTGAGGCTACCTCCGTATAGCTCTAGGCTACCAAATTGGCCTATTTAAACACAGCTGTCACTACAGGAAGTTGCTGTGTTATCTTCAGCTCTCCCTTGTGATCCGTGTTCCTGTGTACCTGTTGTTCCTGATTATTTGACCCGGCTTCCTCTTGTCTTTGCTACTTGCTGCCCGCCCTGACCTTTGGCTCGTCTGACTACTCTCTTGGTTAACCCTTGTCTGCTTCTCTGCTTCTGGACCAGAACCTGCGCTCTGCTTGGCTGGGTGATCCTGGGGACCGCGACCTGGTGCTAGCTTGCAGCGTAGTCCAACCCCACCATTAGGGGCCCTGGTGAAAACCAGCTAACACTTAGACTCCGCACCTCAGGTGAACCTGTGTCCTTATCAGAGTACTTACCTTGGTGTCCATACGGCATCCAGCTCTGCTACCACGGCCTTCTCATCAGGTGAGAGTTCTCTCTATTAGTCAGGCTCCACCTGCCATCCTGACAGTATAACACAGCCATGACCGAGCCTGCACGAGGGATCTCTCCGATGGATGAGATATGTCAGCATCTGGCGGCTCTTACTCAGGCCGTGAAATCCCTTCAAGAGGTGTATACCCAGTTGGAAGGACGTGTGCAGTTCCTGGTCTCTTCTGCTGACCCTACCGCAGATCCAGCTTCTTCATCCGCCACACCTCCCACGGGGACCACGCCAGGACCCACGGTGGTCATGTTGCCCCCGGAACCGAGAGTCCCTACACCAGAAAGATTCGGTGGAGACCGCAGCAAGTTCCGTGCATTCCGCAATGCATGCAAATTATATTTTTCCTTACAACCCCGGACCTTCTCGCTGGAAGCCACCAAAGTGGGTTTCATCATCTCCCTCCTTCAGGGAGAACCCCAGGCTTGGGCCCATCGTCTGTTAGAAGAACGCAGCATGCAGCTTGACTCCCTGTCGTCCTTTCTTAATGCGATGGCCCAGCTCTACGATGACCCACAGCGGACCTCCACCGCGGAAACCGCACTCCACATGCTCCAACAAGGCCGAAGAGCTGTGGAGAACTACGTAACCGACTTCAGGCGGTGGAGCGCAGATACCTACTGGAACGATGCGGCCTTACGTCACCAGTTCCGTCTTGGTCTTTCAGAGGGGCTGAAAGATGAGCTGGCCCGTGTGGGTGTACCAGAGACTTTGGAGGAATTGATCGCACTGGCGATCCAGATTGATCGTCGGCTCCGCGAACGCAGAGCGGAGCGATATACCCAGCAGTCTCGCCCAGTCTGGATGTTGCCCCGAGTACCCACTCCCAGACGTCCTTTTCCCACCAGTCTCGTCCCTACAGATCCGGCTCCTGCTACACCGGTACCGGACACCTTGGAACCCATGGAGCTTGGAGTCATGCGACCTTCCCTGACAGCAGAAGAACGTCTTCGCCGGAGACAGAACAATCTGTGTCTGTACTGTGGGGAGCCCGGTCACTATGTACGCTCCTGTCCTGCAAAGCTGCATAAGTGCTTTTCCATCTCGCCCTCAAGCTATCCGGCACCCTCTTCCAGCACTAATCACCTGGCTCTGTCTGTTCTTTTTCAGCTTCCGGAAGGTATGGTTCCAGTCACCGCAATAATTGACTCTGGAGCATGCAGCTGCTTTATTGACTTGTCATTTGCAGCACAACAGCACATTCCCCTTCGACCCAAGTCACAAGGACTCTCCGTATTTTTGGCAGATGGTTCATGCATCAAGTCTGGATTGGTGACCCAAGAAACCCCTCCTTTACCCGTAACTGCTGTTGGAAATCACAAGGAGCTCCTGAGCTTGGATGCCATTGCTTCCCCCCTATTTCCAGTCATTTTGGGGCTGCCTTGGCTTCAGGCACATAACCCATCGATCAACTGGGCCTCCGGAGACATCCAATTTCAGTCTTCCTACTGCCAGAACCACTGCTTGCCGATGCCCCTCAGTTCCCCCAGTATCTTGCTATGCACAGACTCTGATAAAGAGACACGGTCTCTCGTACCTGAACCCTACCACGAGTACCTGGATGTTTTTAGCAAACAAGGGGCTGAAACTCTCCCCCCCCACCGTGCCTATGATTGCCCGATTGAGTTACTTCCAGGAGCTGAGATTCCCTTCGGTCGGATCTTCCCTCTATCAGAACGTGAGTTGGGAACCCTTAAAGAGTACGTAGAAGAAAACCTGAAGAGAGGGTTCATCCGCCCATCCACCTCCCCGGCAGGGGCAGGAATCTTCTTTGTAGAGAAGAAGGACCATTCTCTTCGGCCCTGTGTTGACTACCGGGAACTGAACAAGATAACAGTTAAAAATCGTTACCCCCTTCCACTGATCCCCGAACTTTTTCAAAGACTGAGGTCTGCTTCTCTGTTTACTAAGCTGGACCTGAGGGGAGCCTACAATTTGGTCCGCATTCGTGAAGGGGACGAGTGGAAAACGGCCTTCCGTACCAGGTTTGGCCATTACGAATATCTGGTGATGCCTTTCGGCCTTTGTAATGCCCCGGCGACTTTTCAACATTTTGTCAACGACATTTTCAGAGATTATCTAGATGTCTTTGTAATTGTTTACCTGGACGACATCCTAGTCTTTTCTGCTTCCCTGGACCAACACCGGGAACACGTCAAGAAGGTCCTCCACCGTCTTCGGCAACATAGGCTATACGCCAAACCAATAAAATGTGAGTTCGAACAACGGAGTATTCAGTTTTTGGGACTCGTAATTTCTTCCACAGGCATCAAGATGGACCCACAAAAGGTCTCTGCCATCCTGGACTGGCCAGCACCCTCAGACAAAAAGGGGGTACAACGTTTTATTGGTTTTGCCAATTTCTATAGGAGGTTTATTAAAGGATTCTCCGCCATCATTGCTCCTATTACGCAGCTAACCAAGCAGAACAATCGTTTCTGTTGGACCTCTGAGGCACAGGCCGCCTTCAGTACTTTGAAGGGACTATTCACCACCGCACCAATCCTGAGCCACCCTGATCCCACTTTGCCCTATCTACTTGAAGTGGATGCCTCAGAAACGGCTGTAGGTGCGGTCATTTCCCAACGTCAGGGTCTTAAAGATTTAGTCCACCCTGTGGCTTTTTTCTCCCGCAAGCTTTCACCAGCAGAGAAAAATTATGATGTGGGTGATCGGGAGCTGTTGGCCATCAAGGCCGCCCTGGAGGAATGGAGGTATCTATTAGAAGGAGCAGCACACCCTATCCTGATCTATACAGATCATAAAAACCTTGAATATTTAAGGACAGCCAAGCGCCTGAAGCCACGCCAAGCTCGTTGGGCATTATTTTTCTCCCGATTTTGTTTCCACATTACGTATCGGCCTGGATCAAAGAACGTTAAGCCTGATGCGCTCTCCCGGATGTTTGACGACCCTAAGGAGACTTCAGCACCAGACACCATCCTATCCCCAAACCACTTTCTGCTGCTTCAACCTGACCTGCTGTCCCTTATGCAACAAGCCTCGAGGGATGTCCCCTGCCTCCCTGGAATTACATCTTCCCGAGATGGACTATTATGGCGGGGTGACAAGATTTTTGTCCCTGAAAGCACTCGAGTGATGATCCTGGGCCTGTGCCATGACCACCCTTTGGCGGGTCACTTTGGGGTTCACAAGACTCTGGACCTGATACAACGCACGTTCTGGTGGCCTCATTTAGAAAGGGACTGTAAACAGTATGTAGGAGCATGCCCCATCTGTAACCGGAGCAAGACGGTTAGAAGCAAGGCCTGGGGGTTACTCAGACCACTGCCAGTCCCAGATAGGCCATGGAAAATGATTTCCATGGATTTCATTGTTGAACTCCCTCCGTCTGAAGGTTGCTCTGTCATTTATGTAGTGGTTGACCGTCTATCAAAGATGGCTCACTTTCTGCCACTAAAGAACACCCCCTCCGCCTCAGAGACTGCTCAAATATTTATCAAGGAGATAATCAGGCTTCACGGGATCCCAGCGGACATCGTTTCCGATAGAGGGGTCCAATTCACCTCCCGGTTCTGGAGATCCCTGTGTGAAACCCTAAAGATCAAGCTATCCATGTCATCAGCATACCACCCTCAGACAAATGGACAAACAGAGAGGACAAATCAAACTCTAGAACAGTATATTCGGTGCTTTACCACGTTTGTCCAGGATAACTGGGTGTCATTATTACCTTTAGCGGAATTTGCCTATAACAACGCCAAACACTCAGCCACAGGCCAGTCACCATTCTTTGCCAACTACGGCTTCCATCCATCATTTTTCCCTTGTGTTGTCTCTGAGTCCACAGTCCCTGCAGCTCGGAGTGTCGCTGAATTCCTCAATCTCAACAGCAAACTGCTACAGGAAGCAATGGTCAAGGCGCAGGCAGCTAACAAGGTGATCTTCGACAAGAAGAGGAAAGGTGAACTGATCCTCCAACCAGGGGACAAGGTTTGGCTATCAACAAATAACCTCCGCTTGGCCTGCCCCTCGAAAAAATTGGCACCCAAATTTATTGGGCCATTTCCAGTAAAGAGGAAACTTAACGAGGTATCCTACGAACTGATCTTGCCAGAGTCACTTAAAATCCACCCTGTATTTCACGCTTCACTGTTGAAGCCTGCCTTACCTGACCCCTTTCCGGGTAGGGATTCTAGGCCTCCTGACCCTGTGGTGATTGACGGTGATGAGGAATTCGAGGTGGAAGCTATCTTGGACTGCAGAAGGAGGAGGAACCAAATACAATTCCTGGTTAAATGGAAGGGCTATGGCCCAGAGGAGAATTCCTGGGAGCCCGAACAGGATGTCCATGCCCAGGAATTAATTCGGGCTTTTTTCCGCAGCCATCCTCAGAAAAGGAATCTTTTGGGCACCCGGAGGTTGCCCATAAGGAGGGGGCAATGTCAGGGATCCTCTGCTATACACAGGCACACTGGCGCCGCAAACCGGCGAACGCCTATACGCATGCGTGTACGAAGAGGAGCCTTGAATAGCTAGAGGCTACCTTAGTATAGCTAGAGGCTACCTCAGTATGGTTCCAGGCTACCTCAGTATAGCTAGAGGCTACCTCAGTGTGGTTTGAGGCTACCTCCGTATAGCTCTAGGCTACCAAATTGGCCTATTTAAACACAGCTGTCACTACAGGAAGTTGCTGTGTTATCTTCAGCTCTCCCTTGTGATCCGTGTTCCTGTGTACCTGTTGTTCCTGATTATTTGACCCGGCTTCCTCTTGTCTTTGCTACTTGCTGCCCGCCCTGACCTTTGGCTCGTCTGACTACTCTCTTGGTTAACCCTTGTCTGCTTCTCTGCTTCTGGACCAGAACCTGCGCTCTGCTTGGCTGGGTGATCCTGGGGACCGCGACCTGGTGCTAGCTTGCAGCGTAGTCCAACCCCACCATTAGGGGCCCTGGTGAAAACCAGCTAACACTTAGACTCCGCACCTCAGGTGAACCTGTGTCCTTATCAGAGTACTTACCTTGGTGTCCATACGGCATCCAGCTCTGCTACCACGGCCTTCTCATCAGGTGAGAGTTCTCTCTATTAGTCAGGCTCCACCTGCCATCCTGACAAATATACAGTATCTCACAAAAGTGAGTACACCCCTCACATTTATGTAAATATTTTATTATATCTTTTCATGTGACAACAATAATGAAATGACACTTTGCTACAATGTAAATTAGTGAGTATACGGCTTGTATAACAGTGTAAATTTGCTGTCCCCTATATAACTCAACACACAGCAATTAATCTCTAAACCGCTGGCAACAAAAGTGAGTACACCTCTGCAACACTAATCAGGGATCTTACCAATATAAATCTATAAATCTTACCAATATAAATTAATTGACCCTCCAGATGGCTCTTTTTGGAGTAGGCCTATCAAGCTGGCCATCTAAACTTCAACCCATCATCTCTCATATCCTCATTAGGGATTATCGAACTTTTCAAAAGTTTGGTTCGGCCAGAACATCCGAACTTCCCGAAAGTTCGGCCTGGATTTCAGAACCCCATTGAAATCACTGGGACCCGAACTTTGGTAATCAAAAAACACAATTTTGAAGCCCTAAAACCCAATAAATGCCCCTAAAAAGTGCCTAGGGTTCTGGGTCATACCCCAGGGACTATTAATCACACAAAAAAAGTTCTTAAAAATTGTCATTTTTGATAGAGAGCCAATTATTGAAAAAAAAAAAAAAAAAAAAAAAAAAATTCTTTGGATTTAGTATCTGGTATAAGTGTACCTGTGAAGTTTCAGCTCTGTAGCATGTCCAGAACCATAAAAAAAAAGATTGTTTGTATTAGGTCACTTTTGGGGTCTTTTGAGGCAGGCAAAACATCTGAACTTGTGTATACGGGTATATATACACACATACTTATATGTATATATACACCTAGACATATATAGGTGTGATAGTAGCAGAAATATATGCTTGCGCTAATTAAATAATTAACACTAATATGGTTACGCTCCTATAACACCTATATATGTGTAAGTGTAAAATACATATAAGTATCACACCTATATATGTCTAGGTGTATATATACATATAAGTATGTGTGTATATATACCCGTATACAGAAGTTCAGATGTTTTGCCTGCCTCCAAAGAACCCAAGAAAATGCCCAAAAAAACGCTAGCGCCAAAAAAAAAAAACGCCCAAGTGTGTTGTTGCAGGCATTTTTTGGGGGTTTTTGGAGGCAGGCAAAACATCTGAACTTGTGTATAGTGGTATATATACACACATACTTATATGTATTTTACACTTACACATATATAGGTGTTATAGGAGCGTAACCATATTAGTGTTAATTATTTCATTAGCGCAAGCATATATTTCTGCTACTATCACACCTATATATGTCTAGGTGTATATATACATATAAGTATGTGTGTATATATACCCTTATATACAAGTTCAGATGTTTTGCCTGCCTCCAAAGAACCCAAAAAAATGCCCAAAAAAACGCTAGCGCCCAAAAAAAAACGCCCAGGTGCGTTGTTGCAGGCATTTTTTGGAGGCAGGCAAAACATCTGAACTTGTGTATAGTGGTGTATATATACACACATACTTATATGTATTTTACACTTACACATATATAGGTGTTATAGGAGCGTAACCATATTAGTGTTAATTATTTCATTAGCGCAAGCATATATTTCTTCTACTATCACACCTATATATGTCTAGGTGTATATATACATATAAGTATGTGTGTATATATACCCGTATACACAAGTTCAGATGTTTTGCCTGCCTCCAAAAACCCCCAAAAAAATGCCTGCAACAACACACCTGGGCGTTTTTTTTTCTGGCGCTAGCGTTTTTTTGGGCATTTTTTTGGGTTCTTTGGAGGCAGGCAAAACATCTGAACTTCTGTATACGGGTATATATACACACATAATTATATGTATATATACACCTAGACATATATAGGTGTGATAGTAGCAGAAATATATGCTTGCGCTAATGAAATAATTAACACTAATATGGCTCCGCTCCTATAACACCTATATATGTGTAAGTGTAAAATACATAAAAGTATGTGTGTATATATACCACTATACACAAGTTCAGATGTTTTGCCTGCCTCCAAAAACCCCAAAAAAATGCCTGCAACAACGCACCTGGGCGGTTTTTTTTTTTGGCGCTAGCGTTTTTTTGGGCATTTTTTTGGGTTCTTTGGAGGCAGGCAAAACATCTGAACTTGTGTATAGGGGTATATATATATACACACACACTTATATGTATTTTACACATACACATAATATAGGTGTGATAGGAGCGTAACTATATTGGTGTTAATTATTTCATTAGCGCAAGTAGTGTTTTCTGCTCCTTTCACACCTATATATGTGCAGGTGTATATATATATATACATTCATGGGTGTGTATATATACCCCCTATACACATGTTCAGATGTCATGCCTGACTCCAAACATGTGCTCAAAAAATCCCTATAAACGCTGCAGCCAAAAAGCAAGCTGACCGGTAAGAAGCCATATTCCGGCACCGAATGTGACTTGAGAAAAACTATCTTTTCTCTATAGCGGTCACCCTGATATGGAAGGGTTTGGTCACCCTGCCATAGCAGTCAGTGTCAGTTAACACTACACTACACTACAGTCCCCTTACACTTAACACTTTCCCTACAGAAACTACATTTTTGCATCTAACTAAAGTGTAAAAGAGCACCCTAAATACACTAGATATCCCTTTCCTCACACTAATAAATGCTAAATGACACTTTTAAAGTAAAATTAACAGAACTGCTTCCACTCTCTTCCATGTCCCTGTATTACAATGCTAGGAATTTGCCGGGGCTATCTTATATACTGGGGGGCGTATTCACTAATGATTGGTCTAGGGACCCCCTAGTCACTCCAATCACATTCCTAGCATTCTCCTGCCCCCTCAATTGGCTTTTGCTAATGGTTCTGGTCCAATCATGGGCTTTTAAAGCCCATTTCCTGTCCCATTGCATTTTGGTCGGTTCTGGTTGCCGAATTCCCAACTTTTTCAGCACAAAGTTCTAAATTCGGCCGAACTTCGAACAGTCAATGTTCGGGTCGAACCGATGGTCGACCCAAACCTTTCGATCATCCCTAATCCTCATAGCTGCTCAATTATCCATCGCATGGCTATGGAAACAGACCATCATACCCACTTTACATAGCATCATCTTGATTCTTAATGACCATCTTTTAATGGAATTCCTTTGCCAAAGCACAGGGTACCGTAAATAAATTCTTCCAACTGTGGCAACCCTGGCTAACTGATCATAGGGCTAAAATATCCTTTTGATTCAGAAACTAAACCCAGTGCCTAGAATTTATCTCCAGACAACACTATACCGCCACACTGGTCTACCATAGACTCCAGGAAGAGCCTTTGGGGGTAATTACCAACACTTACTATATATTATATACTTATGTAGCACCCTACAAAGTAGGTGCTAGGTAAAGTATAGTAGGCCCTGGCTGCTTAACAGCAGGGCCATGATTTTCAGCTGGGCTGTCATGTCTCCCAGGTGTAGCTGTTGAGACTGGGAAGTCTCCCCACTGTGCTACATGAGAGAGTTCTAATTGGGCAGTGGAGGAAACCCAGCCAATAGTGCATCCAGGCCTGTATCTACCCCAGGAAGGCAGATTCTGCCGCACAGCATTCTGGGAGTGGGTATAAGTTTCAGGGGAATGCATGATGCAGTGTCTTTGGCGGGAAGCAGAGTCCTGGGAGGGAGAGTACGACTGTCTCTCATCCTGTCAGCAGGATCAGGTGTCCCAGGCGGCTTGCTTGAGGGGACAGAGGGCTGAGCTGAGCTGAGCAGCAGAGAGTATCAGGTGTGCCGAGGACCAGCGGAGTTGAGAGGGGTTCAGTTTCAGGAAAGTATTCCAAGTTAGTGAGTACTGCACACTGTCCCCTAGGGGTGTGCCTAGAGAGAGAGGAGACCACTCCGGTGAAGGTCTTGGGGATCCAGGAGCTAGCTAGCCGGTACAGGAGCAAAAGTAAAGGGGGTGCCAGTGTTGACCCTGAAGAGAAGTAGAGAGGGTGCCAGTGTATGGACCCTGAACAGCAGAGAGTGTGCCTAGTGAGAGGACTCTGAAGTGTAGAGAGGGTGCCTAGTGAGAGGACCCTGAAGTGTAGAGAGGGTGCCTAGTGAAAGGACCCTGAAGTGTAGAGGGGTGCCTAGTGAGAAGAACCTGAAGCATAGAGGGGGTGCCAAGTGAGAGGACCCTGAAGTGTAAAGGGGGTGCCAGCGGTTGGGCCCTGAAGTGTTAAAGTGTACAGCGTGCAGTGTACAGTGTTGAGAGTTGCAGCAGCACAAGCAGTTACAGGAGCTACCTCAGCCAGGAAGGACTGGAGGGAGCTGTATGCAGGACTTTTGAGCTAACCAGAGTGTCAGAAGTCAAGTCTAAGTACAGTCCAGGACTTTTGAGCTGATCAGAGTGTCATAAGTCAAGTTCAAGTACAGTTCAGCAAGTCAGTGTTTTTTCAAGCGCCAGCAAGCGTTAGTCGGCAACCAGCCGGCGTCAAGACAGCGCTGAAAGGCATTTTTCCACAAAGTGTCCCATTTGTACCTAGTTGAGCCAGAGGAGTATCCCACTCATCCCCTTCTCCCATCCCCAATATCAAATAAACAAAACAAACCAAAGATGCCGGAATGGTCATTGTCTCCAATCTCTACTACCTTAACCTATGGTTGATGTTAACATCTTTGTAGTTGACAGTATTCCTATAGTGGAGGTCCGATTGGCCTTAACAACCTGAGTGGTCTTCTTCCCCGGGATACAGTTTGAGCCCAATGGGGTGCTCGGGTGATGTGGACAAAGCCATACCTAGACATTAGTTCCGGGCTGGCTCGACCTCCGCTATATATATGTTAGTATCTCAGACTTAATTGTGTTTTTTTTTATATATATATATCTGTAACGGCAACTGCATAATATTTTTTCTGTATATTGTATTTCTCTTTATGAAAATCAATAAAACAGTTGAACAAAAAAAAAAGTGAGTACACCCCTAAGTGAAAATGTCCAAATTGGGCCAAATTAGCCATTTTTCCTCCTTGGTGTCATGTGACTCGTTAGTTTTACAAAGTCTCAGGTGTGAATGGGGAGCAGGTGCATTAAATTTGGTGTTATCGCTCTCACTCTCCCATACTGGTCACTGGAAGTTCAACATGGCACCTCATGGCAAAGAACTCTCTGAGGATCTGAAAAAAGAATTGTTGCTCTACATAAAGATGGCCTAGGCCAGTGATGGCGAACCTTGGCACCCAAGATGTTTTGGAACTACATTTCTCATGATGCTCATGCACTCTGCAGTGTAGTTGAGTATCATGGGATATATAGTTCCAAAACATCTGGGGTGCCAAGGTAATCAAATATGTTAAATAACTTGTATGAGTGGTATTTGCTGAGTGGTAGGCTGGCTGCGTGGTACACTGGTACCTGCGTGGTACCCTGCCCGTGTATAGGGTGGGTGGGTAGGTGTATATAGGGGTCAGCGGGTGTATAGGGTGAGTAGGTAGGTGTATAGAAGGGTCAGTGGGTATAGGGTGGGTAGGTACGTGTATAGAAGGGTCATTGGGTGTATAGGGGGGATAGGTAGGTGTATATATGGGGTCAGTGGGTGTATAGCGTGGGTAGGTAGGTGTATAGAAGGGTCATTGGGTGTATAGGGGGAATAGGTAGGTGTATATAGGGGTAAGTGGGTGTATAGGGTGGGTAGGTAGGTGTATAGAAGGGTCATTGGGTGTATAGGGGGGATAGGTAGGTGTATATAGGGGTCAGTGGGTGTATAGGGTGGGTAGGTAGGTGTATAGAAGGGTCAGTGGGTGTATAGGGGGATAGGTAGGTGTATATAGGGGTCCATGGGTGTATAGGGTGGGTAGGTAGGTGTATATAGAGTCAGTGGGTGTATAGGGTGGGTAGGTAGGTGTATATAGGGGTCAGTGGGTGTATATGGTGAGTAGGTAGGTGTATAGAAGGGTCAGTGGGTGTATAGGGTGGGTAGTTAGGTGTATAGAATGGTCAGTGGGTGTATAGGGGGGGTAGGTAGGTGTATAGAAGGGTCAGTGGGTGTATAGGGTGGGTAGGTAGGTGTATATAGAGTCAGAGGGAGTATAGGGTGGGTAGGTAGGTGTATATAGGGGTCAGTGGGTGTATAGGGTGGGTAGGTAGGTGTATATAGGGGTCAGTTGGTGTATAGGGTGAGTAGGTAGGTGTATAGAAGGGTAAGTGGGTGTATAGGGTGGATAGGTAGGTGTATATAGGGGTCACTGGTACCAATCACTGAAAATTGATCACACCTGATGTACTGACGGCCTATCTAATTTCTTGAGGCCCTAACATGTCAAGACAGTACAAATATCCCACAAATGACTCCTTATTGGAAAGTAGACAGTCCAGGGTATATAGTAAGAGGCATGGGGAGTTTTTTGAAGTTGTAATTTTTCCACAATTCTTTGGAAAATTAAAAAATTATTATTATTATTATTTACTTATTTTTCACAGAAATGTCATATTAACAAGTTATTTCTCACACACAGCATTGCCATACTTGCAACTACACCCCAAAATACATTCTGCTACTCCTCCTGCGATACCACATGTGTGAGACTTTTTCACAGCCTGGCCACATAGATAAGCGCAACATCCAAATAGCACCTTCAGCCATAATCAACTTTAAGACCAGGCCTTCTTCTGACCCTTTTTGTTTACAAGTAAAAATCTGTATTTTTGCTAGAAAATTACTTAGAACCCACAAACATTATATATTTTTGTAGCAGAGGCCCTGGAGAATAAAACGGTGTTTTTTTTTTAAATTTTATGTCACACTGTATTTGTGCAGCAGTTTTTTTAACGCAATTTTACACACTGATGCATGAATATATTTTAATCAATTTCAATGCACACAGAGACAATATAATACCCACATTTCCAGGTAAAATATAAAAATAAATAGAGACCAAACATATCACACTTTAAAATTGCGCATGCTGATGAAATGGCACCAAACTTCGGTATTTGAAAATCTCCATAGGCAACGCCTTATATGCCTTTATAAACCTAGCAGTTTAGAGTTACACAGGTGGTCAGTTCCTAGAATTATTGCTCTCACTCTGACATTTGCGGCAATACCTCACATGTGTGGTGTTATCGCTGTTTACGTATGCGTACGGGACCAACGTGTGTATTCGCCTTTACACGCGAGCATGGGGGCGCTTTAAATGTTTTATTTATTTATTGGTGGGCCACTGGTACACTGACAGATGTTGATCGGCCACCAGCGGACACTGACAGATGTTGATATCACAATGGTGCACTATTGCAGATGTTTTGTGCACTGGTACAGATGTGATGGGGGGCTGACAGATGTTTTGTGCACTGGTACAGATGTGATGGGGGCAGACAGATGTTTTGTGCACTGGTAGAGATGTGATGGGGGCTGACAGATGTTTTGTGCACTGGTACAGATGTGATGGGGGCAGACAGATGTTTTGTGCACTGGTAGAGATGTGATGGGGGCTGACAGATGTTTTGTGCACTGGTACAGATGTCATGGGGGGCTGACAGATGTTTTATGCACTGGTACAAATGTGATGGGGCTGACAGATGTTTTGTGCACCGGTACAGATGTGATGGGGGCTGACAGACGTTTTGTGCACTGGTACAGATGTGATGGGGGGGGCTGACAGATGTTTTGTGCACTGGTACAGATGTGATGGGGGGGGCTGACAGATGTTTTGTGCACTGGTACAGATGTGATGGGGGGGGCTGACAGATGTTTTGTGCACTGGTACAGATGTGATGGGGGCTGACAGATGTTTTGTGCACTGGTACAGATGTGATGGGGGGGGCTGACATATGTTTTGTGTACTGGTACAGATGTGATGGGGGGCTGACAGATGTTTTGTGCACTGGTACAGGTATGATGGGGCACTGACATGTTTTGTGCACTTGTACAGATGTGATGGGGGACTGACAGATGTTTTGTGCACTGGTACAGATATTTTATGGGGACACTGACAGATGTGTCTGTTTACGTATGCGTACGGGACCAACGTGTGCATTCGCCTTTAAACGCGAGCATGGGGGCGCTTTAAATGTTTTATTTATTTATTGGTGGGCCACTGGTACACTGACAGATGTTGATCGGCCACCAGCGGACACTGACAGATGTTGATATCACAATGGTGCACTATTGCAGATGTTTTGTGCACTGGTACAGATGTGATGGGGGGCAGACAGATGTTTTGTGCACTGGTAGAGATGTGATGGGGGCTGACAGATGTTTTGTGCACTGACAGATGTGTATGAGCTCTGAGCTCTCACTGAGCTCAGCAAGGAGAACTGTCAAAGAGACAAGTGTCTCTGTTTACATTGTGAAGGCTGTGATTGGACACAGCCGTCAGGTGATCGGGAGGGCCAATCACAGCGCCCATATTTGGATCTCGTTTTGGCTGTGTCCTGTAATCACAGCATTTACAGGATTGCGCCACTGCGCGGCCGCAAGCAGGCGTTCATTTTGAGGGACATACAGGAACATCCATTCAGAACGACGAAGCTCCCACCCGGCCGTTTATACAGTGGCCGGGTGGGAGGAGGTTAAAGCGGAATTTTGCCCACAACATAATAAAAAATAATATTCTTTAGCAAGGAGCATACATTGCACATTAATAATTATTATACCAAAATTAGTGTGTGCTGTAAATTGCCTCCAGCATTGCTCCTGTTTCTTCTTACTGGAGGCTGCCATTTTGCTGAAGCCCAGAGCCTCTAAGCAGCAGTAAATCTTTAGGCTGTTAGTAGATCAGCCTCTAGTGCACATATGTCAAACTCAAGGCCCTCCAGTCCATTTGATGTGGTCCTCACACCTCTCCTGGAGCTGCAGTAGAGCTCCAGCTCTCCTTTTGGCTTCCTGCAGACCCTGCCATTTCTGCATACCAGCTCTGCCACCAGCTTCTTCCCAGCAGCAACGCAAGGTAAGAGGGTGCACTTTGATGTAAGGGAGGGTGAGGGTGGACTCTTAAAGTCTGATGTAAGGGGTTTGGGATATTCTGGACATCTAGTATTACAGGTGCAATTGGCCTTTGAGGGCAATCATAATGCTTATGCGGCCCTCGATGAAGTTGAGTTTGACACCCCTGCTCCAGTGGCTCTGATTTTTGGTACAATGCTAAAAATGGAGAGCAAATGAGCATGTGCAGGGCAGGGTGAGACAGAGTTTAATACTGGATTTTAAGCAGTATAGTCACCTATTTTTAATGTTTTACAGTACATAGCTACACCTGCAGAAGGGTTTAGCCTGAAGTGATCGAGCAGGACTTCCTTTTCTTAATAAAGTTCCACTATGAAGGGAATTGTATTTCTATCAATTCAGTTTCAAGAACAGTCAGTCCCTGGATTCCCATATATGCAATGATCTTCACCAAATTAAAATATAACCGCAGGCAAAACTTTTTTTCTTTGGTGGTGAGCAGTTAGAATCACTGTCAGTTTTTTTTACTGCCGTCTGTGTCCCCGTTAGGGAAATTCACCCTCTCTAATGGTACTGATCACCAATGTCACCTGAAATTAAAGTGATGGTAAAGCAGGACTTCACCTGAAAAGGGAATCTCTGATTTATCTTCTCTTCCTTCCCTGCTCTACAGCTTTTGGTGTTATTTAAGTTTTTTTTTAGGGAGCAGGTACCTAGTATTGACAGGTTCCTACTCTCACATCCTAGGTGATCTGAGTGGAAGTTCACCCTCCCCCCCTGTTGTCTGCAACCTCCCAGGACACATCATAGGTCCCAGGAGGCTATGTATCCTGGGACACGTCATAGGTCCCAGGAGGCTGTGGGTCCTGGGACACATCATAGGTCCCAGGAGGCTGTGGGTCCTGGGACACATCATAGGTCCCAGGAGGCTGAGGGTCCTGGGACATGTCATAGGTCCCAGGAGGCTGAGGGTCCTGGGACATGTCATAGGTCCCAGGAGGCTGTGGGTCCTGGGACACGTCATAGGTCCCAGGAGGCTGAGGGTACTTGGACACGTCATAGGTCCCAGGAGGCTGTGAGTCCTGGGACACATCATAGGTCCCAGGAGGCTGTGGGTCCTGGGACACATCATAGGTCCCAGGAGGCTGTGGGTCCTGGGACACATCATAGGTCCCAGGAGGCTGTGGGTCCTGGGACACGTCATAGGTCCCAGGAGGCTGAGGGTCCTGGGACATGTCATAGGTCCCAGGAGGCTGAGGGTCCTGGGACACGTCATAGGTCCCAGGAGGCTGTGAGTCCTGGGACACATCATAGGTCCCAGGAGGCTGTGGGTCCTGGGACACGTCATAGGTCCCATAGGTCCCAGGAGGCTGTGGGTCCTGGGACACGTCATAGGTCCCATAGGTCCCAGGAGGCTGTGGGTCCTGGGACACATCACAGGTCCCAGGAGGCTGTGGGTCCATTCACAAAGTGCAGCACAATTTACACATGTGCAGTGGGGAGCCAGATGTGAAGCCGCAAGGAGTAACAGCCGGCTTCCCACAGTAAACATGTCGGCACCAAGGACCCAAAGTTCACTGAATGCCTGGACAGGTGAGTTTGTTTTAATTAATAGTCAGCAGCTACAGTATTTATAGTTGCTGTCCATGCACACATAGGCTTTTACAAGAGTTTAGAAGGTGATGAGATTAGGGGAGCTTCAACCTTTCAACGGAAAAAATCACATTTAGGATAGGCACATTTTAACCACCAGTCGCAAAACGCTGCAAAATTGCGGCACGATTTTGCCACGTTTTGCATTTTCCCACAGCTGGCGGTCAACCTAGAGCACTAAAGGTGCATACACACAATCTGAAATTCAGAGGAAAAATACATTAAAGCAATCGTATGATAATCTGATCATTAGTACGCAGCTTTTGAGAGTCGATCATGACATTTCATCCGATATTATCCGATGGGACAAGCACAAAATGTTTTCTGAAATGATTTTCGTTTAATCAGTACAATTGTCGTTCGAAAATACAATACAAATACATTACAACACATTACATCGCTTTCAAATTTTTATTCTGTCGTACGAGAATTTTCGTAACTCTTCATGTTCGATATGCACTGGCATGCAAAGAAAAAAACGTACGATCTGTTGTCTGATTTTCAGATCATGTGTATGGGCCATAAAGGTACTCTTTAACCACTTTACGACCGCTCACAGTAATATTACTGCGGCAAAGTTGCTCGTTATGGTCTGACGACGTAGTACTACGTCGTCAGACACTCCCCCTTCTGGGCGGCGCTTGCGCGCCGCCGGAGGCTCGCTCCCGCTGTTTTCATTCACAGCGGGAGTCGGGCCAGGGGAGGAGCAGCGGCGATCGCCGCTGCTCTTACCCGATCGTCGGGGATCGAGTCTGGAGATCCGCCCGCTGTGTGTAAACACAGCGGGCGGATCTCCATAGTGACAGGGAGTGACAGATCGCAGTGTTCAGCATAGCTGGACATCCGATCTGTCCATGACTCACTCAGTCACCTCCCCCCCTACACGTCAGTAAGCACCAGGCATACATTAACCCCTCCCTCTCCAATAAAATTAACCCCTTCCCTGCCAGTGTCATTTTTACAGTAACAGTGCATATATATAGCACTGATTACTGCAGTAATGTCACTGGTACCCCCAAAAGTGTCAAAAATGTCAGTCAAGGGTCCGATCTGTCCGCCGCAATGTCGCAGTCCTGCAAAAAAAATCGCAGATCGCCGCCATTACGCGTTAAAAAAAAACACCAAAAATGACAGAAATCTTTCCCTTTGTTAGTAAACGCAATAACTTTTGCGCAAACCAATCAAAATACGCTTATTGCGATTTTTTTTACCAAACATAGGTAGCAGAAAACAAATTGGCCAAAAATTTTTAAAAAAATTGGTTTTTACATCTTTTTTGGGGGGAATTTCATATAAAAAAATGTTAAAAATATTGTTATTTTTTCAAAATAAACGCTCTTTTTTTGTTTATAGCGCAAAAAGTAAAAATCGCACAGGTGATCAAATACCACCAAAAGAAAGCTCTGTTTCTGGGAAAAAAAGGACGTAAATTTCGTTTGGGTACGGCGTCGCACGACCGCGCAATTGTCAGTTGAAGTCGCACAATCGCAAAAAGTGGCCTGGACGGAAGACAGCAAAATCTTCCGGTGGTAAAGTGGTTAAATCCAAAAATTTGAGTTGCCACCAGAACATTGGGGGCAATCCCTTGCATTGGGAAAATATCATCCCACTTCCTACTGAGTGTACAAGACAAAAAGTGATGAGAAATCTGCCTAATGATACAGAGACGGAAAAAACTAATTCTAAACTAAGCAAAATGAAAAAAAAAACGTTTGGGATTTGGTATTTAGATATACTTTAAAGGATAAGTTCACTTAAAAAAGAAATAAATAAATAAATGCACGTTTATTTGCACGTAAAAAAATGTACATTTATTATTTTTTGTTGCAGGAGCCTGGAAAGCAACAGCAGATCGCTGATGCCATGCAGGTCTCCTGCACACTGTGAGTGTATCGGCTTACCCATACATCCCTTACAGGTAAGCCCATGCTCCCTGACAGGAACACTCAATTAACTACCACAGCGTTTCACAGCGCCATGTTAGTTAATTGAGAACTACGCTAAGGCAGTGGGGACTTGTTGTTCATTCAGACACAGAGCTGTGTGTATGAATGACGCGGGTGTGTGGGCGGAGCCCCGCACGGCTGCGCTGCTTTAAAAATACTGGCGGCTAGTTTAAGGAAAAAAACTAGCTGCCAGTATTTTTGCTGCCACAGGGAAAGGGGGGCAGCAAACGCTGGCTGTAACACTGGGAACATGTTATATGCTCCACCCTAAAATTGGAAAAGTGACGTAACACATTGGGTGATGCCAATCACATCACTTCCGGTGTCTTTGATACTTAGAAGGTGGTGAGGAGGCAACTAGCTGAGCTTTTAATCTTGTTTAATGCACTGTTTAACCACTGGCCGACTGCCTAACGCTGATTTACGTCGGCAGTCAGCCCCTCACAGGCAAAGCGACGTAGGTCCACGTCGCTAGCCTGTGAGGCTCTAGGGATCGAGTGCGCGCCGCCGGAGGCGCGCTCCCGCTCGCTCACGGACCCCCCCCCCCCGCGCATGTGGGTCTGCCGGGCACTCGCGATTGTCCGTTACAGCGGGAGAAAGGCAGACGGCTAATGTAAGCACAGCCGCCTGTCATTCTCCCCTGTGTAAGAATGGAGATCATACGGTTCTGCTATGTAGGACCGTTGATCTCTGTTCTTAAACCAGTAGCCACATCCAATCACAGTTAGAAGCATGCCCCTAGGGACACACTTAACCCCTCCCTCTCAAAAAAAAGTTAACCCCTTCACTGCCAGTGTCATTTTTACCGTAACAGTGCATATGTATAGCACTGATTACTGTAGTAATGTCACTGGTAACCCCAAAAGTGTCAAAAATGTCAGTCAAGGGTCCGATCTGTCCGCCCCAATGTCGCAGTCCCGCAAAAAAAAAAATTGCAGATCGCCGCCATTACTCGTTAAAAAAAAAAACAACAAAAATGACAAAAATCTTTCCCTTAGTTAGTAAACGCAATAACTTTTGCGCAAACCAATCAAAATACGCTTTTTGCGATTTTTTTTACCAAACATATTTAGCATAAAACACATTGGCCTAAAATGTTAAAAAAATTAGATTTTTACATTTTTTTGGGGGAATTTCATATAAAAAAATGTGAAAAATATTGTTATTTTTGCAAAATTGATGCTCTTTTTTTGTCTATAGCGCGTGATCAAAAAATCGTACAGGTGATCAAATACCACCAAAAGAAAGCTCTGTTTGTGGGAAAAAAAGGACGTCAAATTCGTTTAGGTACAGCGTCGCACAACCGTGCAATTGTCCGTTAAAGTAAGGTAGTGCCGAATCGCAAAATAGGCCCTGGTCAGGAAGGGGGTAAAATCTTCCGGGGCTTAAGTGGTTAAAAGATGTAAAAAATGTGTGTGTGTATAATTTACTATCAAAATAAAAAGCGGATATTTTTAGCTATATTGCGCTATGAACTCTTTCTTATATATTCTGAGTAAAACAGGAAGCGTGAGGAGTGGATCTGGTTAGTCCCAATAGAGGCACTGCTGGTGAGACAGATCATATCAGGTGGAAGTACACAGAACCTGAGGACCATTTCTTTATGCAAAAATGTGTTTTTTGACCAGTCTGGTTATTCCTTAACCACTTAACGACCGCCCACTGCAGATTTACTGCGGCAGGCAGCCACTCCTGGGCAAACCGCCGTAGTACTACGTCGCTCGCTCAGGAGACTCTAGGGGGCGAGCATGCGCCGCCGCCAGTGCGCTCCCACCGCCGGCGCGCTGCCCCCCTGCTCGTCAACCGGGGAGCCAGTTCACGTGTCAGGCGGCTCCGAACGCCGCTGGCCACTGGCGATCTCCCGCAGCTGACAGAGAAGGACGGACGGCTGATGTAAACACAGCCCTCTGTCATTCTCCCTGAAGTGATCACAGAGGCTATGTGATCCTGCTATATAGGATCGCATGTCTCTGTGATGACTTCACAAGCCCTACCCCCTGACAGTTAGAATCATGCCCCTAGGGACACATTTAACCCCTTGATCACCCATACTGTTAACCCCTTCCCTGCCAGTGTCATTTTTACAGTAACAGTGCATATTTTTAGCACTGATTACTGTAGTAATGTCACTGGTACCCCCAAAAGTGTCAAAAAATGTCAGTTAGGGGTCCGATCTGTCCGCCGCAATGTCGCAGTCCCGCAAAAAAACACAGATCACCGCCATTACTAGTAGAAAAAAAAAAACAGTAAAAATGACATAAATCTTTCCGTAGTTAGTAAACGCAATAACTTTTGCGCTAACAAATCAAAATACACTAGATTTACACTAGATTTACATCGGTCGTGCGCGGGAAGCTAGGGGGGAGTGCGCGCCGCCCCCAATCGGCAGCAGGGAAGCCGATGCCGATCAGGCGGCTCCGATTGCTGCCTGACACCCTTGATCACTCCCCGCTGAGAGAGAAGGATGGTTAGCTGTTGTAAACACAGCCGACCGTCCTTCTCCCTGGGATGATCAAAGAGCCCCTGTGATCCTTCTATATAGGATCACATGTCTCTATGGTCATCTCAGAAGCTATTTCCCTCCCACAGTTGGAATCACGCCCCTAGGCTCACATTTAACATTTCACACGCTGCCTACGCCTGCTGACTCTGCCCACCATCTTTGAACCACACACGGCGGGAACTGATCGCTCCAGCGTCCGCTGTTGAACCGGCTTCTACCCATTTGAACAAAGCAGCAAGCTCCCACAGCTACTGGTGGACACCTCTGACGGCCACACCACGAGTAACAGCACCTCAGCACTCGGCACAATAGAGGACTAACTTTGGGTGACCCCAGAATGAATGGCTGACATTCTCTAAGACTTTAACAGTCGGAACCGCAAGCCGGCACCGAGGTAGGATCGTTACCTTTGTGTCATTCCCTGTCTGCATGGAACCGTATACTTACGGACTTCTATGGTCAGTAACAAGAAGAATGCTTATATAACCTGCAGAACAGGCTTGTTTGTTACTTTATTGTCTGCCTTCTCTACATCTATCGCTGAGCTGCACCAGTCCTAAGCCAAACAATTTCCCCTTGGTTTCAACATTGTCTACTTTGGACTTTCATTAATGTTGCCACAGGTGAAAATCGGCTGTCAATTTATACCGACTAGAAAGTGACTTGGACAGTGTATGCCCATCCTGCAAGCTTAATGCTCTTTCACTGTCGCTACTTTATGTTGCTTGCTTTGCATTCTGCTTTGAACTGTCACCATTGAAGTACCATTCTTTTATGTCCCTGCTATCTGTGCCCACACTGGAACATACTAAAGTCAGCTGGCCACATGAACTAATATCATTACATCAAAGTAAATACCATACTGGCTTGCAATACTTCTTACTATCTGCGACTTCACTACGCATTATCGAACAGCATCAGTCCAGAGTCCCAACAATCTCCCATCGGCTTTTACAAATGTCTAAAATTGGAATGAAAAATAGCGGCTAAAGGAGGGAATCGGTAATTTATCCACACCGATCGGCAAGTGACACGGACTGTCTATGTTCACCTTGCAAGCCCCAATGCTCATTTATTGCTACATGTCATCCCATGCTGCTTTCTATGCATTGCTTTAAGCTGCTGCTATTACTGTGCTTTGCTGTATCTCTGCAACTCCTATCAATATAACTTACATAGGAAATGGTCTGAAACATATGTCCATATACCAGTATGTATGGTGGTTGAGCGGAAAATGCTATACATGTTCATTGTGGGTGCCACCATTATTATCCAACTTAGTTATCACCACTATAATTGTAGCTGGATCCCTATGTGTCCAACTGCTACAGAATAAGCTGTCATTTCTTGAAGATTTTTTGGAATCGGAACTTTACCTAATCTCAGTGTTGGTTTTTCTCACCCCCGTGTGGTTCAGTGCAGGATGGGTGGTGGGCGGAGCCTAGCACTACGTAGGCAGTGATTTTCATGAGACAGGACCACCCTAGGTTTTTACCCAAGTGTCTGTGATTACACCTTTTATCTTTTTCATATTTTGATGCTGTTGTTTTTCAATCACTTATTGTTGCCTCAATAAAGTCATTTCACTTTTAATACACCATATCTTTGTTTGAGCCATAATTTGCAACTCCTTCCTTTTTTCTTCTTTTTTCTTTCACATTTAACACCTTGATCACCTATACTGTTAACCCCTTCCCTGCCAGTGTATTTTTACAGTAACAGTGCATATTTTTAGCACTGATTACTGTAGTAATGTCACTGGTACCCCCAAAAGTGTCAAAAATGTCAGTCAGGGCTCCGATCTGTCCGCCGCAATGTCGCAGTCCCGCAAAAAAATGCAGATCGCCACCATTACTAGTAAAAAAAAAAAAAAACAATAAAAATGACATAAATCTTTCCCATAGTTAGTAGATGCAATAACTTTTTTGCAAACCAATCAAAATACTCTTATTGTGATTTTTTTTTACTAAAAATATGTAGCAGAAACAAATTGGCCTAAAATGTTAAAAAATTTAGATTTTTAATTTTTTCTTTAAGAGCCGGTTCACACTCATGTGGCTGCGGCGTTCGCATGTAATGTCGGAGCGCACTGCTCCTTCATTACATGCGATCGGATGTGCGGTGCGAGTTTAGCCATACACTTTGTATGGCTAAATTCGCACTGCACCCACAGCAAACACGCACAGGACCCGTTTTTGCAGCCGCATCAGGATCGGATCGCACAGCGGTTCACACTTGTGCGATCCGATCCTGTGTGAACTGCAAGATCGCACTGCGATATGCGATCAAACTGGGGGTGTCGTTAAGATTACATTGACACCCCCAGTGTATCGCATATGGCAGTGTGAACTGCCGGGGGTGCGTTTGCGATGCGGGAACAGGCTGCGAAATCGCAGCCTTCCCGCATCGCATAAGTGTGAACCGGGGCTAAAATGGCATATAGCAGAATGTGAAAAATATTGTTTTTTGTACAAAATTGTTGCTATTTTTTGTTTATAGCGCAAAAAATAAAAATCACACAGGGGATCAAATACCACCAAAAGAAAGCTCTATTTGCGGGGAAAAAGTGATGTCAATTTTGTTTGGGTACAGCATCGCACGACCGTGCAATTGTCCGTTAAAGTAACGCAGTGCCGAATCGCAAAATAGGGCCTGGTAAGGAAGGGGGCAAATCCTTCCGGTCTTAAAGTGGTTAAACAGTAAAGTTAGCACATTTTTTTTTTGTATAAATGTAAAAGATGATGTTACACCGAGAATCGTGATTTTTATTCTAAGCAAAAAAATCGTAATTCTCATTTTATCCAGAATCGTGCAGCTCTAATAGGCACCTTACATGTTGACAAGTTGGGGCCTTCCTTTTAGCTTTTAACCACAATAATCAATCCATGGTAAACCATACATTTTCCAGTTTTGAGTGACCAAGTGATTAAAACTCAATCAACGCTGTGGTGGATTTAATCAATTTAAACTGCACTTTTGATTTTTTTTTTGGTCACGTACAACTGGAAGAGAAATGAACCGTGGCTGGCAGATTGCTGTGGTTACAAGCTAATGGACAGCTCTAAAATGAACTACCAATTTGCCAAGTATACGAACCAGCATTGCAATGACAAATAAAGTCATTTATATGCAAATCTGCTGTGTACCTTTTCAAAGTGCTATTTTTTGGGCACATGGATGGGCTAATGTATAATAATGGAGGAAATAGGAGTTAAGGGCATACATTTTTTAAATCACAGTCTCATAGGAAATAGATGAATGGTCGCCCAACTTCCCCTTTTTTCATTTAGGAGAATGACTGCATTTTATTGGCAGAAGAGCAGATGTTGTGACAGATCCAATCTGTGACACAAATCTGGCGGCCTGTAATTGAGAAGATCACCTGAGGGCTTTTTCCATTAAGAATGCATTTGTAGTCTTAGCAACGCTATTTCTGCAATCCTAATACATTTATCAAGGTATAACGAAACATAAATTCATCAATAAACTCTATATAGTTTATCTGTGGAACATAAAGTGGAAACTCCAGGCACACTTCTAAACATGTAACTGAATGCATTTTCGTGAACTCTTTAACCTTAGACAGGAGTTTAGTTCTGTTCAGCCGGTCTTGTGATTCACACAGCCCTGCCACCTTTCTGCTGGTTCGGTTTTACCACTATAGTACCGGTATTACCTGCTTGCTCATTGAAAAATTAGTCATCAGTGTCATGAGAATTACCAGGCCGGTGATGGGGAAGCAAATACAGGAAGCTGTAAGGCTAAACCAAGAAATAGGGGTGTCACCTTCTTGTCTATGCAGTATGGTCAAAGGTGTGTGGATCTTGACCTTGATTCACCCCCCCTCCTGATCTTTTTGAACGTTTTATTATATTCATACATGTTCATATTCATTTAGATCTCCTTCTGCATCATACTCTTGAAGGAGTGGACATGGTTCCGTGAAACGCGTCAACGTACCACGTTGTTTTGTTCATCATATTTCACCCATCGTGTATTCAATTTTGATATGCATATATTAACATGTATTAGTGTATTATATATTTATTGTACTAATTATGAATTGTCCTATGTCAGCTTTTTAATACATTTACTTTATTCTGAAACTGTTACTTTGTATTCATTTTTGATGTATTGCTTTAATTCTTCTAACAATTTGTTACCATATGCATTTTAATTACCCATTTGGGTATAGTGGTTGGCCTCACTCAAAGTCCCATGACCTTTTTATATTTTTTTGTACACAAATATAGTAATGGAGGCCGCCCGCCGTGGATTCTCCGGGTCACGCCAGTTGTTTCTGTGTGTGACTCACAAGATTGGCTTAACATTAACATAAATCCTTTGGCAGAAAAAAACAATTACATTCACATATTTCAGGTGTGTATTTAATACAGAAATTAATTTAAGACATTCAGCAATTACTGGTTATACTGTATATAGGATGTCATTACAATTATGATCAGGATATATTATGTTTTGTCTCTATTTTTTCTTATTTTCCTGCTCTACCTGCCTCTCTTCTGTAATAATGATGGTGATGTGAATGTGACTACAAAAAGCCATTTATGGAGGTGACCAATGCATACTCATGATAGGAGATGATATCAGAAATCTGAATATTGCTGTGGTGGTCTTTCTCTAGTGCTGGCCAGTCACTTAAAGTGTTACTAAACCCAGGACCCTGCATTCACTATATCTGATCTCTCGCAGTACACAGAACATGGAAATGCAATGATTTCTATAAATATAAATACCTTTTCTCATCAGAAGTATATAGCAGTCTTTTAAATCTCATCAGTGTCTAAGTAAAGCTTGTAGGAGGAGTTTTCATTCTCCTCTGACTGTCCTATGAGGCTGCAGGGCACGTGACCCTCTGTCTGGACAGTGCTGTCCCTGTGCCGATTACATACACCCTCCCAAGAAAAAAAACTCTCTAGCAGTGGCGGCTGGTGCTCCATGGGCCGGGGGAGGGGGGCGTCAGACGGACTACACCATACCCCCCCGAACCACACCAGCCCGCACACCATACCCCCTCCCCTGGGTCGTCTCCTGCGTTTCCTCCCTCCTCCTTGGCCAATGGCATGGCTTCTCCTTTCGGCCAATCGGGAAACGGGTCCCGCTTCCTGATTGGCCAGGAGGAGGATCAGTGTGACAATAGTAAATACTCATTCGCTATTGTCACACAACCGGGTGGGTTTGGGGCGCAGTGCCCTGCGCCCCGAGCCCACCCTTTTTTGAAGTCTATTAGAGCCTCTGGCTCTAATCACGTGCTTCGAAAAAAAAAAAAACATTGGAATCCATGCGCCCTGCATGTAGATTAGGAGGCCGGACGCATGGATAGGGGGGTGGCGCCCCTGCGTCCCCAATGGACGGGCCACCACTGTTCTCTATCAATAAATGCCAAACTGAGCATGTGCAGAGTGCCCCCCAAGGCTCTGTACTGTCAGGAGATAGATTAGAGACAGTGGAAGAAGGGGAGGGTCAGCGAAGACAAGATCAAACAACATTTTTACACAATGCGCAGGATTAACCCTTTAGGCTCCACAGTGTGTATAACAAGCTTGCTTTACTGCATATCTCTTGTCTGATTTTACTGTTTTGGGTTTATTAACACTTTAAAAGTTTTATGGCCATTTTGAAAACTTTACAGCCCCTAATAAAAAAAATAAAAAAATAGAACAGTCAAAGAAATGAGTTGTCCTGCTTTTTTTTCCTAACATTTCTCAGTTTCAAGTTGACAAATGATCAGATGGAGATTGAGATAGATTGAAGTTTTTTTTTTTACTGTGCTGCTTTTGATAAATTTCCATCATGACTTCAGTCAATCAATTTGTTTCTGAGAACTGGGAACAATTATAACAGTGGGTGGCAGTCTGCTGCATTTTTCAAATCTTTGCATATCTTTCTTTCCTATTAAAAGCCAATGGAAAGCATCCAAAAATTAGCTGGTCTCACATGTGTCAGCTTTCAGTGATATCTAACCAATTTTCATGCACTTGGGAATTGCACATACAAGTAACCACCAGAAACTAATCACTCACCTGCAAACCCAATCAACCACTAGAATTCAGTCAATTGAGAACTTGAAACTGGGAAAAAAATGTACTTTGAATGTCAATACAGTTTATCGAAAGATTAAATAAAAAATAAATAAACTAAAACTATATCATAAAAAATGATCAGATTTTTTAGTGGGTTAGACTGGGGCTATTTGTCTTTCATATCTTTGCAGTCAAAATCACAGTTTTTTGTCTTTGATTGCTTTCCAATTTCAACAGAAAATTTCATAAAAAAGAAATCTCTTAACCAAATTGCCATATACACTCACCAGCCACTTTATTAGACCTGTTCAATTGCTTGGTAACACAAATTGCTAATCAGCCAATCACATAGCAGCAACTCAATGCATTTAGGCATCTAGACCTGGTGAATACGACTTGCTGCGCCATAATGGGGGAGAAAGGGGATTTAAGTGACTTTGAAGGTGGCATGGTTGTTGGTGCCAGATGGGCTGGTCTGAGAATTTCAAAAACTGCTGATCTACTGGGATTGTCACTCACAACCATCTCTAGGGTTTACAGAGAATGGCCTGAATAATAGAAAGTATCCAGTGAGCGGCAGTTGTGTGGATGAAAATGCCTTGTTGATGTTAGAGGTCAGGGGGGGAAGGACAGACTGGTTGGAGATGATAGAAAGGCAACAGTAACTCAAATAACCACTCATTACAACCAAGATATGCAGAATACGATCTCTGAACACACAACACATTGAACCTTGAAGCAGATGGGTTACAGCAGCAGAAGACCACACCAGGTGCCATTCCTGTCAGCTAAGAACAGGAAACTGAGGCTACAATTTGCACAGGCTCACCAAAATTGGACAATAGAATATTAGAAAAACGTTGGCTGGTCTGATGAGTCTCGATTTCAGCTGCAACATTCAGATGGTAGAGTCAGAATTTGGCATAAACAACATGAAAGCATCGATCCATCCTGCCTTGTATCAACGGTTCAGGCTGGTGGTGTAATGGTGTGGGGGGATATTTTTTGGCACACTTTAGTACCAATTGAGTATCGTTTAAAGGCCACAGCCTACCTGAGTATTGTTGCTGACCATGTCCATCCCTTTATGACTGCAGTGTACCCATCTTCTGATGGCTCCTTCCAGCAGGATAATGCACCATGTCACAAAGCTCAAATCTTCTCACCACTGGTTTCTGGAACATGAGAACGAGTTCTCTGTACTCCAATGGCCTCCACAGTCACCAGATCTCAATCCAATTGAGCACCTTTGGGATGTGGTAGAATGGGAGATCCGCATCATGGATGTGCAGCCGACAAATCTTCAGCAATTGCGTGATGCTATCATGTCAATATGGACCATAAATTCTGAGGAATGTTCTCAACACCTTGTTGAATCTATGCCACAATGCCTCCCCTGGGGTGCACATTGGGATCGTTCTGTGACTGCTGTGTCCTTTGGACACAGCTGATCACAAATTGCGGTAAAGAGCCAATCACAGTGACCCTTTACTATGTATCCAATCACAGCTGATCACATGTAAAAACACTTGCTGGTTACCGGCAATCCTTTCTTTTACGCGTTGTCATATATATATATATATATATACACATATACACATCTATATGTGTACACATATATGTATACACACATATGTATACACACACACACACATATACATATATATATATATTTATATATATATATATATATATATATATATATATATATATATATATATATATATATATATATATAATTATTTAGTTTTTTGGCTATGTTTATTTACCAGGAAGGTGAAGTTACCTTTAAATTTGATTTTTTTATATTTTTATTATTTATTTATTTATTTTTTACTATTAAACACAGTAATACATTTACTTGAAAATCCCATCAGAATATTCCAGAACTGACTGTGTATTTGAGAGAGGATCTTTACTTGGTACCATAATAATCTTGCTGAGTTGGCAACTTCTGAATTAATGATAGATTTAATGATTCGCCTATAAAATCATAAGACAGTTGGAGACACAGATCTAGCTTAGTTTGCTTTCAAAGTAAAGCATTACCACTAAAACAGCCTTTCCTGGATGTCAAATGATAAGTTACCAGCGGGAATAGCTAGGTAATTAGGTGCTTATTTATTAATGTGATGGAACAGTAAACAATCAAGCTCCAGGTTACTTTCAGAACTTTTTTCTATAGCAAAAAGTCTATTTAATCGAAATGGATGACAGAAGAGAAAACATTTGAATAAATCAAATTATCAGTTTATTATTCTAAATTAGTTTAAAATAATAATTTAATTGTGTAGATTGGTCTATTGTACTCGATTGTGGGTAATATATTTATATAATTATATCTATTGTGAACAGCATTCCAACGCCTAGGATCTAGTGATATTTTTATATATTTACTATTAATATATACTTCAGTTCATCTAGTGTAGTGCTAAAATTGATGAATCACTAGTTTGGCGACTCAATCCTATTGCATTATTGCATATTCTGGCTTTGAAACATATTTCGATTCCGGCCAGATTAGTTGTATTTTTGAGTTTGCCCAGTAAAAAGATGGCCCCGGTGAATATCCGGAATTTAGGAGAGAACCTATCATTCCGCAGTGAATGGGCGGTTTTTTAGCCGCTGGCCGGTGATTGGATGCTGTCAGTCGAACGATCCTCTATTTAATGTGTAAGGTTAACGTACGGTCACATGATCCCCTGATGACGTCAGCACGCCTAACGAAACGTGCGTCGGGAACGTGAGACCGTTGAGTTCCGGTTTGGTGGTACGCAGGAGCGGGCTGAGCGTCCCGTCCACCAGACCTCAAGCTGTGTATTTGGAATGAAGGCATTTTATTACTGAATTTGAGTAAGTGCAATTTTATTATTAAACTTCGAGTATTAAGACATACTACACTATCGGAGTCTCCTTTCTGTTTCTCTCTATATTTGGAATATACATCCCGGAGTTCCCTATGCTAGCTGAGCCTGATCCACTCTCAATGAGGATACTCTAAGGATAGCTTGGAAGCATATGTGGAGATTTATGCTGATTGAGACCCCCTATAATCAAGGGGTCAACTACTTCTGGTAAGGAGTACCTTATCTGAGCACTGGGTGGAGTTTTTATGGTGGAGGTCCCTCACATCAAGTTAAAGTACATTCAGTTCCTGCTGAGAGATCCGTTTGCACTGAGCACTTTAAGGACCATTTTCACTGATTATTATTCACCTAAGGACAATTTTATTTGGATTAGTGCTATTTATCTATGTATTTATTCAAATATTTATGCACACAAGCACCTTCTTGTGTTTTGTGTTTTGAGTGTTGAGCGCAATATATAATTTCCTATTCAAATTATCAGTTTACCCTTAAAGCTGAACTCTAGAATTCTCACTATTGCATACGTACATTGGTCCACCTTGGAGCAATACAAGTTTGGCATATTTCATACCTGAGAGGCCTCTAGGGAAGCTGTCCATCACTGTAGAAGTCAGCATGTGTACAGTGATAGCCTCCCTACATGAGTGTCTGGGGGGCTGCAAATATAGGCAGTTGAGCAGCAGTTTTACCTCCCCTTGACCACCCAGCTACAAACTAAAATGTGCCAATGGCCATGCTAGTACACACTACTGTGGTCAAGGCAAAATTCAGGCTACGGTTAGCAGCCAGTACCGTCACAAAATGCGTCTCTGCACCACTGATCAAGAATATATACCACGATACTCAAACTTATACCCACTCCCAGAATCCTGTGCGGCAGAATCTGCCTTCTGGGGTAGATACAGGCCTGAATGGACAACTGATTGGGTTTCCTCCACTGCCCAATGAGAATCCTCTCATGGAGCCAGTGTGGAGACTCCCCTCTCAGCAGCCACACCTGGGAGACATGACAGTCCAGCTGAAAAACATGGCCCTGCTGTTAGGCAGCCAAAGCCCATTTTGCTTTTACCTAGCACCTACCTTTTAGGGTGCTACACATACAAAATAAAATAAAATAAAATAATATACAGGATGCACATATTTCCTTTAGTGCCGGTTCACACTGAAGTGGCACGACTTCGGGGGCAACCTGTGAAGTCGCGTGCACCGCGAGTTCGGCGCGACTTGCACGGACTTCATAAAATGAATGTCTATGCAAGTCGCTCCAGGTCGCCCCGAAGTAGTACAGGACCCTTTTTCTAAGTCGGAGCGACTTGTGTCGCTACTATTAGAACCGTTCCTGTACTACACTATGGGACGCGACGGTGCGTGACTTGTCAGGCTGACCAAGCCGCCTGACAAGTCGTACTAGTGTGAATGGAGACTTACAGTTAGTATTTACAGAACCAAAGCAGGTAGGAATCTGTATCTGTAGCTGATCTAGATTTTTTATGTTTTTTACAAATCTAGAGTTTCACTTTGAAAACAAATGTGATACATTTCTTTTTTGTTGTTCCTATGAAGAAAAAGGTTGGATAGAACATCATGATAAATGATGTCACTGTCTCCTCCAGCCAATCACTTGATATGTTATGTTAAGATTCAAATGCCCCAACTGTCAAACACAATTCAGTGGCTTTGCATAGAAATGCAATTATTCCGAGAGGATTATAACACAAATGACTTCAAAATTCTGTTTTAGGGTTTGCTGGTTAATCTTGTTAGTGAAGATATTCCAAGACTTGCAGGATTTCCAGTCTTAGTGAGAGGTTTTAGGGCTGGACATAACTCAATCTATTTACAACATAGGAAGAAACTATGCTTTCCTGGAAAATGCAGCTAAAAAAAACCTCCCATTGATGACATACACTAGATGAATGTGGAAGTAGATACCACAAATGTCATTTGACCAGGATGCATATTTCTGGAGACTAACTTTAGTATGCCAGATTAAAGGACAACCTTTACACACGCTGCACTCTACTTCAGTTGTACTGAACCACTTTATCTCAAACACATCCTAAACATGTCACTAAGGTGGGCAATTCCTACTAAGTACACAACATAAGCAGGGCCGGTGCTAGACTATTTTACGCCCTAGGCAAGACCAGCTACTTGCGCCCCCCTCCCCCGCCCCCCAAAAAATAAAATAAAAAGGGAAGGGGTTAAAAACTCCTCTATGTCATACCCAGTGACCCTGATCTGATGGCTCCTCTATGTTATGCTGTCATACACAGTGACCCCCATATTTCTCCATGTCACACCTGGGGACCCTAATGTCCCTCTATGCCACACCAAGGGACCCCGATGATCCTCCATGTCACACCAGGGGCACCTGATGTTCCTCCATGTCATACCTAGAGACCCTGATGTTTTTCCATGTCACACCTGGGGACCCTGATGTTCCTCCATTGCACACCTGGGGACCTCAGTTCCCCATGGCACACCCAGGGACCCCAATTCCTCATGGCACACCTGGTGACCCCGAAACCCTGTTACACCCGGTGACCCCTATCCCCCATGGAACACCTGGTGACCCTGATTCCCTTTCACACCAGGTAACCTCCATGTCACACCCAGGGACCCTGATTCCCCTGTTCTGGGGACACTCACTGGGCGGTATGAAGAGAGTGGCCCGCACTCTGCCCACCTTCACCGTGATCCTGCTGATTCCTTCTCCTAGGATGCTCCTCTTCTGGACCACAGTGCTCACCACAGCTCCAACTGGCTCCTGGTGAAGGGAGAAGCAGCAGTCAGAGAACTCCGCACGTCCCTAATCCCCAACTTCCTCAGACCATTCCGGTGCCTCATCGTTTCTGCTCTAGTAAAGGTGCCGCCCTCCAGTGCCAAGCTTGGGGTCAGGTTCAGCTCTCCTCCGCTCCCTGCTTAATACCGACCCAGGGAAATGAACGGCTGCCCACCAGCTCAGTGCAGAGAGTAACTTACTGCCCAGGGTTTACACCACTCAGCTCCAGCCAAAGAGGATCATCATGCAGGCAGCACTCCTGTGGGCTCCCTTCCTGCCTCTTGCCCCCCCCGCCCCAACAGTGGTGGAAAGCCAGGGCCTGGTATTTCAGCCACTGCCCCAGACACCTGGCATCTTCCTCTGTCCATTCTTCTTCCCCCACTGCCGCCCCCTCCCCTCAGCTCACGAGGATCATTCATGATGGACAGAGAGTGCCGACTCATGGCTGCACCCCTAGGTTGCAATGCGCCCAAGGCGGCTGCCTAGTTTGCCTAGTGGAAGTACCGGCCATGAACATAAGCATAGGTTAGCTTCAGAAAACTGCATGCCAAAACCATCCATGCATCACTGGATAAATGCCAGACATTATGTACAAATCTGAACAGTTAAAGGCCTGTTTATAAAGCAGCAGTATAACCCTAGGAAAACAGTGGTATAGCTGTATTGATTTAGGACCCTTTTATGAAACAGTGGTGTTGCCTTTTTGATTTAGGTCCCTATTTATGAAGCAGTTGTGTAGCCTTCTTGTTTTTGGGCCCTTTTATATAGCAATGGTATAGCCTTATTGATTTAGGGCACATTTATAAAGCAGCTTATAGTTTTATGGATTCAGATCACCATTTATGAAGCAGTGGTATAGCCTTATTGATTTAGGACCCGTTTATGAAGGAGTGGTAAAACCTTATTAGTTTAGGTGGCCATTTATGAAGTAAAGGTATAGCCTTATTGATTTTGGACTCCTTTATGAAACAGTGGTATAACCTTATTAATTTAGGGCCCATTTATAAAGTAGGGGTATAGTCTTATTGATTTAGGTCCCCATTTATAAAGCAGTGGTATAGCCCTATTGATTTAGAGCACGTTTATAATGCAGCATTATAGCTTTATGGATTCAGGTCCCTATTTTGGAAGCAGTGGTATAGCCTTATTGATAAAGGCCAAGTTTATAAAGCAATGGTATAGCTTTATTGAATATGGTCCCCATTTATGAAGCAGTGGTATAGCCTTATTGATTTAGGGCACATTTATAAAGCAGCATTTTAGCTTTATGGATATAGGTCCCCATTTATAAAGCAATGGTATAGCATTATTGATTTAGGGCCCATTTCTGAAGTCAGTGGTACAGCTTTATTGATTTAATTCCCCATTTATGAAGCAGAAGTATAGCCGTATTGATTTAAGGGCACATTTATAAAGCAGCATTATATCTGTATGGATTCATGTCCCTATTTGTGGTAGCATTGGTATATCCTTATTAATAAAGGACCAGTTTAAAAAGCAGTAGTATCGCCATATTGATTCAGGTCCCTGTTTATGAAGCAGTGGTATAGCCTTATTGATTTTGGGTCCCCTTTTATAAAGCAGTAGTATAGCCTTATTGATTTAGGGCCCGTTTATGAAGGAGTGGTATAGCCTTATTGATTTAGCTCCCCATTTATTAAGCAATGGTATAGCCTTATTGATTTTGTGCCCTATTATAAAGCAGTAGTATGGCCTAATTGATTTAGCTTCCCATTTGTGGAGCAATAGTTTAGTCTTGGTTTTGGGACCATTCGTTTTGGGCCCTTTTCAAAAGCACTGGTATAGCCTTAATAATTTTGGGCCCGTTTATAAAGCGGTGGTATAGTCTTATTCATTTAGGTCCCAATTTGATAAAGCACTGGTATAGCCTTATTGATTTTGGGCCCGTTTATAAAGCAGTGGTATAGTCTTATTGATTTAGGTCCCAATTTATGAAGCAGTGGTATAGTCTAATTGATTTAGCTTCCCATTTAAGAAGCAATGGTATAGCCTCATTGATTTAGGTCCCTATTTATGTAGCAGTGGTACAGCTTTATTGATTTCCTTCCCCATTTATATAGCAGCGGTATAGCCTTAATGATTTAGTGCACATTTATAAAGCAAGGTTATAGCTTTATGGATTCAGGTCCCTATTTATGAAGCAGTGGTATAGTCTTATTGAGAAAGGACTATTTTATAACGCAGTAGTATAGCCTAACTGATTTAGCTCCCTATTTATGAAGCAGTAGTTTAGCCTCGGTTTTGGGACCATTTGTTGTGGGCCCTTTTCTAAAGCAGTGGTATAGCCTTATTGTTTTGGGTACACATTTACTTACTGATTTTCGGCCAGTTTATAAAGCAGTGGTATAGCCTTATTAATTTAGGTGTCCATTTATGAAGCAAAGAACCCCTTTTTTTAAAGTAGTAGTATAGTCTTAATGTTTAGGTCCTAATTAATGAAGCAGTGGTATAACCCTATTGATTTAGGGGACATTTATAAAGCAATGTTATAACTTTATGGATTCAGGTCTCTATATATGAAGCAGTGGTGGGGGGCCGGATTTAAAGAAACTGCAGCTTCAAACCTCTATGACGTGTTTCAGTTTCGCCGCGTTCAAATCAATTAACTGGCGCTGCGGCGAATTGGCGAGTAAAACAGCAATAATGAATTCCGCCGTCAGCGGGATTCACTTACGATCGCGGCTTCGCCAATTCGCAAACTTATGTCTTCGTGCTTATAGCAGTTTCACATAGCGATGTGGGCTAGTGGATTAGTGCACACATCACATGTCTGTAATTCATCTCCCTCTGCTGTAGGTTCGAGGCTTACCATCTCCACCTACTTTTTTTATTTTCTTTTTTTGTTTATATTGCTAAAATGTAACGGATTACATCATATATATTGCTAAATAATGTTACACTCAGAAGCGCTTGCAAGCTTACACCATTTTAAGTGTTTTTTTGATCTTGTCTGTGTGTCGAATTGATCTTATGAAGGAAAGTACCAAAGGCAAGTGACCAAACCCCTACCCTACTTCAGGGCAAGATGAAACCTCACAATTTTACCATGGTCTTCTTCCCACATTCCATACAATGTTTAGTTCTTTAGCTATATGTGCTTTTTAGCCTTAACACACTCCTTTTTTTCCACCATACAGCTTTATTCTGCACAATAGCTAAGTGCTTTGCAACTTCACTGCAGTTCACAACGTCATGGGTTCAAATCACATCACTACACTTGGGATCTCTTTTCACTCTCATTTTTTTAAACAGTTTTTTTAAACTATCTTGAATTTGGGGGGGGAGGGGGGTGTCCTACCCAAATTTCAAGCACATCAATGGAAACAACACAATTTTGATTTTATGAGTGTGGTCCTAGTTTTATCGAGATGCAATTCTTTACATATTTACCATGGTTCTTACAATTTCTTGACCAATAAACATAGGTGTCTGATATTGGACTCTCTCCATATTTCAACAACACAGGCCCTCATAGTCCAACACTACATTTGCCTCACACCTCAACACAACACTGTCACATCCCTACTCTACATTACAACCCCTCACATCACCAGTACAAGCAGCATGCAAAGTGCAAAACTCCGGCCTTGGCAGCTTAATGGGCCATACACTAACAATTTGTCTAGACTTTTTCCTGTAGACTTAACCAAACCATATAATAGAAGCTCAAACCTCAACACTTTCAATTTGGATGCAATCAGGCAGGCCCTTGCACTACATAGAAAATGTCAATCGGAAGGATAAAGTCTTCTCTAAATCTTACAGTGTGGATGGCCCTTTTGTCTGTAGGCACCCACACAAAACAAAAAAACACATGTTCAATTCTAATGTATTTATTTATTTGAGAATGACAGCAGAAGGAGGGATGCAGCAAAAGAATATTGTCACTCTCCAGTCCGTGTGCCTTTACAGCGCCAGACCACGATCTTTGCTCCATGGCTACGGGATTCTGATGTCTTCCACAACTTCCGGCAGAGTTCAGAATCCATTCTGCACCTCTACCAGCTCATAGGGGACAGGCATGGCAAGGTTGCTGGGCAGCTTCCAAGCCACTTTCGAAGTTCCAGGGTGTTCATGTTGGTCATTGGCCATGTGCCTTACCAAATATCCACTGACCACAAAAGAAAATGAGTGGAGTCCATCAAGGTGGGTTTCTACCACCTACACCCGCAAGCAGTACCACTCCTGGAAAAATAAAACAAAGGATAAGACATTTCATTATGAAAATCACATCTTAATGCCTGTTTGCTTCATTCTGAACTTCATTTAATTTCGACATCACGAGTGAAATAACACATTTTATGCCAACTTACACAAACCAGAAATCATTAATGTAAACATTTGAATACACACCTGTGACGCCAGACAGCCCATCACCACAGGCTTCCCATGGTACGTGCCATGATTCCAAGATGTTGATGTTCTGGAAAATTACAACACCATAAGATACCAAGCAGCCGTTCATGTTATCAATAACTACACAGGTGGCATAGACACAAATAAACACCTGCCAGCTCTTCTCAGCCCTTTACACTATTCACAATACCAACATGTTTATGGTTAGAGGTGCATGTTTTTGCTCAAGTAACACAATTTTACCAATGTTGACTACACTTTATCTACAATGGCAAGTGTCATTGGCAGATGATAATCACCCTCTGTCTCCCTGTGAGTGGCACCTCTGCTAACTAGCTAATTAATACACATGCCCTATCTTGACCGGTTACAGTACTTACATGTAAAGTGGCTAGCAACCAGGGTATTCCGGGTGGCCATACCGGCAGCGGTGCTCCGCCGCCTGGGGGCCGCCGGCTGACGGACCTCTGGCTCCCTCTCCTCCGTCAGCTCCCAAGAATCATCCCGGGCAACGCACATGTTGTGCAACACGCAGCACGCCAGGATGATCTTGGAAGCCTTTGTAGGAGAGTACAGGAGTTCACCCCCAGGCCGGGCCAAGCAGAGAAACCGGGACTTGAGAAGACCTATGGTCAACTCAATGATACTCCGGCTTCTCCGCAAGGCCCTGTTGTAATTCCTCTCTGCTGGGCCCTGGGGGTACCTGATTGGAGCCATCAGCCACGTCAGCTGCGGGTAACCAGCATCCCCTGAAAAATAAGAAAAATATACATTAGTTCTTCCTATCATGTGACTTTAGATGACTCCTCAAAATGGGAGACAATTAGGCATTTTACTAAACAACCTGCTCGTCTGTTTGCAAAAAATCATATGAAACATCTCAACTCTGTCTAACTGCCTAAATCACTAATACAAATGGGAAAAAGGACACACAAAGTGGTGGGTTTCTCTTGCAAGTTCCAACTTGGCCCCTATTTTGTTCCTATTACATTAGCCTAGGTCTTACTTCTGGAATATATCTGCAACTAGAGTGAGGAAACCAATATTGACTCACTTATGCAAAGTACTTTGGGGATATGGCAATACCATTGGAATCATTTGTAGGTTTTCTTTGGGTGGCTAGAGGACACCATTTACACATTGGTTAACCACCTTCATTGGACTCAAAGACAACTTTGCAAATCTTTCTTTTGTGACCTGCTAAGCTGCTGATCTGGTTGTGTGTGAACAGCCTGACAACTAATAACACATCCATTTTAGGTAGGCTTTGCTTAAATCAGGGTGTACACCGATGTAGCTTATTCCTATGTCTATGTAATCTTACAGTTTATGTTGTTAAGACAAAATACTTTACCAATAAGCCACCCTTCGGGCATTTGTCCACTTTCAAACACCTCGTACAGAGTACTTGTTCTTAACATACTGGAATCATGGCACGACCCTGGGTGACCAGTGTTGACACTCATGATGCGCTGTTTGGCGTCACACACTAATTGGACGTTCACAGAGTGGTACTGCTTGCGGTTCCGGTATTCACTTTCGTGGCTCCTTGTGGGCCTAATGGCTATGTGGGTGCCATCGATTGCCCCTAGGATTTGCGGCATGTGTGCCCGCCGGTAGAAACCCAACTTGACTTCATTCCACTCATTTTCATTCTGTGGCCAGTGGATAAAATTGGGCACTATATCCACTATGGCATTAATGACCAACATGAACACCCTTGAAACTGTGGGCTGGCTAATGCCCATGATACTTCCCGAAGTGGCTTGGAAGCTGCCACGCCCTAAAATATACAAAGTGGCCAGCAATCTGGCCATGCCGGGCACCGCATGGCCGCGCTGTGTGTCCGGGTCAATTTTCTCTGCTATGAGCTGGTAGAGGTGTAGAATAGTTCCTCGCTCGAGCCGGAACTTCCTCCTGACATCAGAATCCCGCAGCTTGTCCAAATAGATCCTTGGAGCAAAAATGCGTGGCTGGCGAGGTAAGGGCACACGGACTGGAGGTGCTGCTGCTGGAGGTGCTGCTGCTGCTGCTGCTGCAGCTTCCCCACCTTCTGCTGCCTCCTGTGCCAGGGCCTCCTCAAACAAGGCACCAATAAATGCCAGCATTGCACCATCTAATGCGTCTGGGATATCGTCCTCCATTTTGAACGCGCAAATTCGCGAATGCGCAGATATATATAGAAACGGCCGCTAATTATCACACCTGTGAGCCAGCTATAAAAGGAGCACATGGCCAATATGGCTGCTGGATGTTATAGATCGATGTTTCTTATGTGCTAGCAAGACCCTGTGACCCACAACCTACATTATCTGGAGGTAAGACAATTGTATCTCTCTCTCCCAAAAAAAAGGAAGGAGACAATTTGTACTTATCTTGGGTGTGCTTAAGTTGTCTATGGTGAATCCCCTCCAACCCACAATAGCTTGGGAACCCCTCAAGTGTCTTTTAATCATTGGCAGTTGGCCCCATGTGCATGTGGTTTGGACATGTGTTTTCTCATGTTTGTTAAAGGTGTGCAGTCTAGATTTGGCATCTAAACCTGCCCCCTTACCTTCCCAGCTTCCAAAGACACCATTTTTGCTTTCCTGATAACTGTAATTTATTATGTGCACGTATGTAGGTCATGCGATTTCTCATGTATGTTTAATGTTTGCAGCCTCCTTTTGCCTATAAAGGATTACACCACCACCACCACCACCACTGTGTTTGTGCCATTAGGTAAGTGTTTGGAGGGCCTCGTGTGATTTGTACCCCTATGCGTTTTCTTATGTGTTTTTTTTGTACATTTCTTTGCAGCCTCTTCTGCTCTTTGCCACCACCACCACCACTGTGTTTGTGCCATTAGGTAAGTGTTTGGAGGGCCTCGTGTGATTTGTACCCCTATGCGTTTTCTTATGTTTTTTTTTTTTACATTTCTTTGCAGCCTCTTCTGCTCTTTGCCACCACCACCACCACCACCACCACCACCACCACTGTGTTTGTGCCATTAGGTAAGTGTTTGGAGGGCCTCGTGTGATTTGTACCCCTATGCGTTTTCTTATGTGTTTTTTTTGTACATTTCTTTGCAGCCTCTTCTGCTCTTTGCCACCACCACCACCACCACCACCACCACCACCACCACCACTGTGTTTGTGCCATTAGGTAAGTGTTTGGAGGGCCTCGTGTGATTTGTACCCCTATGAGTTTTCTTATGTGTTTTTTTTTTACATTTCTTTGCAGCCTCTTCTGCTCTTTGCCACCACCACCACCACTGTGTTTGTGCCATTAGGTAAGTGTTTGGAGGGCCTCGTGTGATTTGTACCCCTATGCGTTTTCTTATGTGTTTTTTTTGTACATTTCTTTGCAGCCTCTTCTGCTCTTTGCCACCACCACCACCACCACCACCACCACCACCACCACTGTGTTTGTGCCATTAGGTAAGTGTTTGGAGGGCCTCGTGTGATTTGTACCCCTATGCGTTTTCTTATGTGTATTTTTTGTACATTTCTTTGCAGCCTCTTCTGCTCTTTGCCACCACCACCACCACCACCACCACCACTGTGTTTGTGCCATTAGGTAAGTGTTTGGAGGGCCTCGTGTGATTTGTACCCCTATGCGTTTTCTTATGTGTATTTTTTGTACATTTCTTTGCAGCCTCTTCTGCTCTTTGCCACCACCACCACCACCACCACCACCACTGTGTTTGTGCCATTAGGTAAGTGTTTGGAGGGCCTCGTGTGATTTGTACCCCTATGCGTTTTCTTATGTGTATTTTTTGTACATTTCTTTGCAGCCTCTTCTGCTCTTTGCCACCACCACCACCACCACCACCACCACTGTGTTTGTGCCATTAGGTAAGTGTTTGGAGGGCCTCGTGTGATTTGTACCCCTATGCGTTTTCTTATGTGTATTTTTTGTACATTTCTTTGCAGCCTCTTCTGCTCTTTGCCACCACCACCACCACAACCACCACCACTGTGTTTGTGCCATTAGGTAAGTGTTTGGAGGGCCTCGTGTGATTTGTACCCCTATGCGTTTTCTTATGTGTTTTTTTTGTACATTTCTTTGCAGCCTCTTCTGCTCTTTGCCACCACCACCACCACCACCACCACCACTGTGTTTGTGCCATTAGGTAAGTGTTTGGAGGGCCTCGTGTGATTTGTACCCCTATGAGTTTTCTTATGTGTTTTTTTTTTACATTTCTTTGCAGCCTCTTCTGCTCTTTGCCACCACCACCACCACCACCACCACCACCACCACCACTGTGTTTGTGCCATTAGGTAAGTGTTTGGAGGGCCTCGTGTGATTTGTACCCCTATGAGTTTTCTTATGTGTTTTTTTTTTACATTTCTTTGCAGCCTCTTCTGCTCTTTGCCACCACCACCACCACCACCACCACCACCACCACCACTGTGTTTGTGCCATTAGGTAAGTGTTTGGAGGGCCTCGTGTGATTTGTACCCCTATGAGTTTTCTTATGTGTTTTTTTTTTACATTTCTTTGCAGCCTCTTCTGCTCTTTGCCACCACCACCACCACCACCACCACTGTGTTTGTGCCATTAGGTAAGTGTTTGGAGGGCCTCGTGTGATTTGTACCCCTATGCGTTTTCTTATGTGTTTTTTTTGTACATTTCTTTGCAACCTCTTCTGCTTTTTTTGCCACCACCACCACCACCACCGTGTTTGTGCCATTAGGTAAGTGTTTGGAGGGCCTCGTGTGATTTGTACCCATATGCGTTTTCTTATGTGTTTTTTTTTTTCCTTTTCTTTGCAGCCTCTTCTGCTCTTTGCCCACTACTACCACCACCACCACGACCAAGTCTGTTTGTGCCATTAGGTAAGTGTGTTCTGTAACTGTTCACTAATTATACTGTATATGAAGAGCAATCTGCAAATCCTGTTTTTTCTGTTTTCTCTTTTGTCATTTCAGATTTAGGAGTTTGGGGCTCTTTGCTGCTGCTGGACAGCCAGATTCTCTGCCCACCTCGTGCTCCCATGGCCCCACCCACTGGAAGGATGAGAAGGGCCAGGGGGGCCAGGGGGGCCAGGGGGGCCAGGGGGGGCAGGGGGGGCAGGGGGGGCAGGGTGGGCAGATCGTCTGGCTCTGGTGTGAGGGAGGCTCCAGCTGTATCCATGAGGGAGTCCACCATCCCCATCCCGGAGGAGGAAGCCGGGGGAGGTGTTAACACACCAAGTGGACAAGCTGGCTCTTCTGACAGTAGTCCTGGAGCGGGTCCGTCCACCAGAGTCAGCTTGTCCACATTACCCCGGCTTCCCCGTTTCACCCACAATCAGTGCTGTGCCCTGGTCCACGCCTATATGGCCAGATATCAGGCGATACATGGGACCAGGGCCGCGTCTTACTCAGTAACAGAGAAGAACAGATTGTGGGATGAAATCCGGGATGCTGTAAATGCACTGGGTGAAGCACCTCGCCACCGTGACAGTGTGCGGAAGAAGGTCAACGACATCTGTGGGTCCGTTCGGAAGAAGCTAATTGCATGGGCTGCGGAGGGTCTTTATGACCGTCAAGGTCGGCTGGATGAACGTGCACGAAGTTCTCTCTGGGATTATCAATTACCTTTCTTGAACATCATAGGACCCGATACCATCTTTCCCAGAGAGGACTTAGATTCGGATGCTTTGCACCGAGGTAGGATATTATCTTGGATGTCAATTGTGTGAGTTGTTTGGAAAAGATTAACTACTATCCTATGTGTGACATTAAGAGAATGTGATACTTGCCCTTCCAATTGTCCTTTTTTTGTTTTCCCCAACCTGCAATTTGTTCATCTGTAGCACGGATCTCAGCCCCTCCACAGCCCATGCAGCTTGGCGAACCAGACGGACTCACAGGTGTTGACATCAGTGCTGACCCTCCTCCTGGTAGGTCCAATATCATACTGTGCCAAACAATGTAGATGTTTTTTTTTTTCCAAGATAGCTCATATTGCTATGTCCTTTACAGAAGATCCGCAGCAGGGAACACACCCAGTGCAGCTAGGCCTGGAGGAAGGTGTTGGTATGTCTAGTCAAATAATGTTTTTTTGAATCTTATTAACCCCATTAACACACATGTTTTTTCTTATGAAAGAGTGTTGCCTTTTAGATGTTTACCCTGCAAAACACAGTTGACAGCATTAATGGGTGCCGTCATTAGTAGGCAGACCAAGCCTTCTTAACCTTTGGGAGGGTTTAGCAAGTGTCCTATGAGCCCAGGAAAGCACTTTTGAATGTTTGGCCTCAATGCTTCATTCATGAAGCTAGGAGGGCAATCTGGCCATAATCATTACTGACTAAGGTTATGTACTAAACATGTTTTTTTTTTTTTTTTTTTAAAAGAACATCAGGCCCCTCTTGACGTTGCAGCTGGAGTTGGATCAGGAGCTGGCGACGATTCTGCATCCAGTGCTGTGGTATGTGATATAAGGGAACAAGGTGCACATGTAACATTTCAATGGTAGCATTGATTTTGGACTAGATGTGGCTTACATTGTGTGTGTTAAATTAGTGCTATGACATTCTGACGATGCACCAGCACAACAAGAGTTCTATCTTGAACATCAGGGAATTATGTTATAATTTGGTGTGCCACTAATGTTCCAAAAACATCCAGGATCTTTAAAGTCCGGCCCGTCTTTGATTTTCCAGGTCCAAATTCATGGGTATCGTTTGGTTGGGTTGTCCTGTAGCCGATTGATGGCAAGATTTTAGACAACATACGTAGATGTATAAAGTCATTGGTGTAGTAACAGATTTACCAAAAGCATAAACAACCTACCACACCAGGGTTAATTGGGAACACCTTCATGTTGAATCTTTTTTGCCTTTGTCATATTAGTCACACCAATATAATATGTACCCATTATCAGAAGTGTTGCTAGCTTGGATAATCTTACAATGAACAAGTACTCATTAGAAGCACATCAAACTTTTCAACGTTCTGCTTGGGGTGTTAAGTTGTCAAACTAATCTGAAATATTTAGTCATGATGTTTGATAATGATTTGGTCTATTTCTTCTGCTTTCAGGTAGCCTTAGATGCAGAGGGATTGTCACCTACCCAACTTCGTCCATCTATGCTGGATGTAGCCGAGAGGCTGCTTGATGAGTATCAGGTCCAAAATGAGTTAAGGAGGCGTACTCAGCAATCTACTGAGGCAGTACGTCTGCTCGGGCTCATACAGGAATCTGTAGCAACAATGGTACAGGTTCACCAGGATATGTTACAGGTTCAACAGGATATGCGTAACAGCTTGGTAAGTTTAGCAGACCAGCATCAACGGGATCGGCAAAGTGTTGACACTCAGGTGCTGGCCACACGCCAATGCCTGTTTGGATCTGAAGATGCCCCATTGGCAGAGCCCTCCCAAACATCTCACTCACCTGCCACTGCAGGTTGTGGTAGTGGGAGGGTAATGCCAGTGTTGGCCACTTGTCAGGCAGCTGGGGATGGGACAATTCCTCCTGTAGCCACTCCTAGCACTTCACACTCCGTTCGGACTCCCACACCCCTCAATGAGCAATCCTCCTGCACAACCTCAATGCGCACTGGTTCCACAGTACCCCTTCCACCTGACTACATTCCCTCCACACCTTTATCACTTCACTCCTCCCCAGGCCGTTCTTCTTTTTTGTCACCAATGCGACATGTCGTTTGCCCCCGCACCGTGGACCACAACAAACAATCAACCACCACTCCCCACACATCTTCACAACCCTTGCACCACCAGCAGCATCAAATAGCCTTGGAGCAGCAACGATCCCATCTCATGGTAATGGCACACGTTGCCCAAATGCTTAGGCTGACCCCAGAGCAGATGACACTATTGGCCGAACATCTTCTGTCTGGGACATTTCCAACGTTCAACACCCTGCATCATCAGCAGCCTCAGACAGAAGATATGATCCTAATGGGCCACTTGAGCACAACTCTACAGTTAACCCCAGACCAGATGGAACTCTTGGCACACCATTTGATGGCAGGAAACTTAACAATGCTCACCACACTGCTTCAGGCACGACCACCAACTTGATTTTTTGTTTTTTTGTTTAATTTGGTTTAGTTTTGTTAATGATTTACATTGGCCAATTTTTTGGGCCATTTTTTTTTTTAATTTGAGGGTGGCACAATATGATTTATTATAGTGCTTCTTTTGGGGATGAAATAAAATTTTATGCAAAATGATTAGTTTGTGTTTGCTCTTTGGTTTTTTAGGAGTGTTGGTGGCCAAGTAATGGCCCTGGTTAATGTAGGCATTTATACACACGTGCTTCTCTATCTCCAAACATATGATTTCATGTAAATTTAGATAACTCAATGTTCACATAACGACCCAAGAAAAGGTCTCCCTTCAAATGTAGCTTCAAAACAAGTCTCAAGGCTAACATAAACCAAAGCCAACATACTAACAATTACAGACCACACCACTCAAGTAAACAAATACAACACAAAAGACATTCGATGTGTACACCAAAAAGAAAACTTGGGTAATAAAATAAATGTTTTAATAACACATGTGGGTGTCTACCAACTGTAGCGTACAAAAAATATATTACAATATATAATAGAATGAACTAAATTGCCAATGTAACATTTGTGTTGCAAAGAGCAACATACTTAAATTTAATTTAGATAAACATTTTAAACATTTTTTATGTTTTGACATCATTTTTTGGAAGGTTTGCACAAAAACAATTCTTTTTTGTAAACATTTGTGTTTTTTTCCGTTGCCATAAAAACAACAAGGCTTATTTGTAAACATTTGTGGTTTTGTCGGTTGCCATAAAAACAACAAGGCTTATTTGTAAACATTTTTGGTTTAGTTTGTTACCAAAAACAACAAGGCTTTTTTGTAAACATTTTTGGTTTAGTTTGTTACCAAAAACAACAAGGCTTTTTTGTAAACATTTTTGGTTTAGTTTGTTACCAACAAACAACAAGGCTTTTTTGTAAACATTTTTGGTTTAGTTTGTTACCAAAAACAACAAGGCTTTTTTGTAAACATTTGTGGTTTTGTCCGTTGCCATAAAAACAACAAGGCTTTTTTGTAAACATTTGTGGTTTTGTCGGTTGCCATAAAAACAACAAGGCTTTTTTGTAAACATTTGTGGTTTTGTCGGTTGCCATAAAAACAACAAGGCTTTTTTGTAAACATTTGTGGTTTTGTCCGTTGCCATAAAAACAACAAGGCTTTTTTGTAAACATTTGTGTTTTTTTCCGTTGCCATAAAAACAACAAGGCTTATTTGTAAACATTTGTGGTTTTGTCGGTTGCCATAAAAACAACAAGGCTTATTTGTAAACATTTTTGGTTTAGTTTGTTACCAAAAACAACAAGGCTTTTTTGTAAACATTTTTGGTTTAGTTTGTTACCAAAAACAACAAGGCTTTTTTGTAAACATTTTTGGTTTAGTTTGTTACCAACAAACAACAAGGCTTTTTTGTAAACATTTTTGGTTTAGTTTGTTACCAAAAACAACAAGGCTTTTTTGTAAACATTTGTGGTTTTGTCCGTTGCCATAAAAACAACAAGGCTTTTTTGTAAACATTTGTGGTTTTGTCGGTTGCCATAAAAACAACAAGGCTTTTTTGTAAACATTTGTGGTTTTGTCGGTTGCCATAAAAACAACAAGGCTTTTTTGTAAACATTTGTGGTTTTGTCCGTTGCCATAAAAACAACAAGGCTTTTTTGTAAACATTTGTGGTTTTGTCGGTTGCCATAAAAACAACAAGGCTTTTTTGTAAACATTTTTTTTTTGGTTGCCAAAAACAAGGCTTTTTTTTGTTTTTTTTGTTTTTTTGGGTCCCAAAAAAAGGGTTTTTTATAAATTTTTATATTTTTTTTGGTTGCCAAAAACAATGCTTTTTTTGTTTTTTTTGTTTTTTTGGGTCCCAAAAAAAGGGTTTTTTTATAAATTTTTATATTTTTTTTGGTGGCCAAAAACAAGGCTTTTTTTTTATTTTTGTTTTTTTGGGTCCCAAAAAAAGGGTTTTTTTATAAATTTTTATATTTTTTTTGGTGGCCAAAAACAAGGCTTTTTTTTTTTTTTGTTTTTTTGGGTCCCAAAAAAAGGGTTTTTTTATAAATTTTTATATTTTTTTTGGTTGCCAAAAACAAGGCTTTTTTTTTTTTTTTTTTTTTTTTTTTGGGTCCCAAAAAAAGGGTATTTTTTTAAACTGTTTTTGATTTTTTTGTTAGATTTTTGTTTATAATGGGCAACAATTACAAATGTGACATTTCTTTGTGTTGCAACGTGCAACATAAGTAAACAAACAACAAAAAAAAAATACTAGGATCTTTTTAAAGGTGTGACATTCCTAACGAATGGCTCCTTAGGGTCTGGATCCACGCCACAAAGGTGTTCCAAATATAGAATTCGGTCTCCGCACCACCTCATATAATCCAGGAGGACCTCGTAGGTGAGGTGGGTGTGCCCTGGGTAGAAAAAAACATGACAATTAGTTTTAGGCAAAATGATCCAAACAAGGATTGTAATTAATGTGCCTCAACAAATATGCTTAGGAGTCTATTGGTTGGCTTTTATCAACACTCTGAAGCAAATATGCTAAATTGCTGTTGTAAACCTTAAACTCAAACTTTCACAGCAAATTGTTCAAAAGGTTACATAAGATGGCTTGGAATGTTAGTAGCAGTTCCACCAAAGCTAAGTAAAATGCTTTTCTGCATGTAAACACAAGCAATCATTTTGAAGAATGTAAGGTGTTTTGGGTTCAATTGGTCAACACGATACATGTGCACACATTTATCTCTATCACCATTGGAATCTGTGGAGCGTTCTCTCTCACTCTTACTGTCTATAGATTGAACCTGACACATAGTAGAGACTCACCCTTAGGAATTTTGAGGGCCAGTTCTGGACGGAGCAGATGTGTCTGCTCCCCTGATCTCCTTTCCGCCATCCCAGCTGTGTTAAGAGAGAAGAAAAAGTTTATCAACAAATGGACTCACGCTAACTGTAGGTTACGCAGTCATGAAAACGCTCTAACACCCACTCATTACCCCTCCACATTTCCCTGAAAGTTTTATTTAGACATTGATATGGTGGTGATGCAGATTTGTACAGTGCAAGCGTCATTCTTCTGGGTGAAGCTTGTAGCGTTAAGGATACGTACTCCCTGCTTTTGTGCTGATTGTGTTTTTCTGATGTTTTTGGTGCCTCAGCCCTGCCTGTTCTAAGTGTTGGAAACATATCATTTTGGGAGGGCTGCGGAAAACTAATCAGGTTAGACTTACACTCTCTAGGTTTTTGGGGACAAGAGAAATAACAATCCTCCTTTTTACATGGCCCCTGTACACACCTCTAGGCACCTCCCTCCTGTTGTTTGACCCCACAGCAGGCAGCTTGCTATGGAGGCACATGAGATGAAGCCAAGCACCCTGTGCCTGTTCAGGCACTAGGCTGTGAGCCAGCCTTTCCCCCCTCCCTTCCAATGGTCTCAATGATTAGGAGTGACAGCATCAGGAGGCAATATTGGCATGCTGTCACCTCAGTTAAGGAGGAGGGGGAGTCTGTTCCAGACAAGTATTAGTGCAAAAATTTGGACCGTAAAAAATGGTCCCAGTAAGTCTTAGGGGGAATATGCACACCTATCACTTGGAATACTAATGCATAGAATGCATTCACATAAAGAACCTGCTGCCTTTAGAGGAACTTGAAGCCTGAGCGGGGACATACACAGTTAGCATTTCTCCACTTACTAAGTAGACACATTCCTGGAAAAGCACACAACTTACCATCATCAGTTTTTTTTTGGGCCCCCGAAGTTGATGGCGTGGCTGGCTCGGGAGAAACTGCACAAAAAGAACACAAATTGTGAACTGGAATGTGGTACATTACCGAGGAAGAGTATTTATGAAAGATTGACAAACACACATTTTCAGTGTTGACTAAATCAGGACATGATTAAATTACAATGTCCACAAAAAATTGACAAGTACAAAGCACACCATTTCCAATGTAGAGAAACTAACACCAATTTAGAATAGGGTGGCTTGAGATAACTTACAAAAGATAACATGTCCTGTAAAGCTCCCCAAAACCACCTTGCAAACATGAAGGTTAAGCAAGAGTGTTTCATGACCAACCTTCCTGTCACATATAGCAAAACTACACTTGCTTAGACTCCAACTTAGATTATCCTAGATACACATCATCCTAGCACACACAATTCATGTGAGAATCTAATTTTAGGTACTTACAGACTAGTTCAGGGGAGCCTGGAGTGGGGGAGGATGGGGGAGACCCTACATGGGGGGATGGTGTCCCTTCATGGGGGGATGGCGTCGTATCTCCTAGAAACACAAAGACACAAATACAATCCTTTAACCAAAGCTATTTGATAAAGGCACACAGAAAGTAGTTGGGAAACATTGAAGGTAGTAGTTACTTTGGACTGGGTAAGCAGCAGCCCCTCTTCCCCAGTCCTCCACAACTAACATCCTCAATGTCAGCTGCTACATAACCCCAATGGCAAAATATAGATATTACAGCCCTTAGATTTCCCAGGACACATTGAACACACAAACACATGTAGAATACTTACTTCCCATTTGAGGAGAGCCCAGGTCCTCATCCGCTTGAGACCAATTGGCCTCTTCTTGGGCACCAATGTGTTCCTGGCCCGGATCCAGGCGACTTGGCCCTGCCTGAGGCTCCTCTCTTGCTGAAGTTACATCAACCACAAAAGAAAACAAAACAAACAATCATTCCTCCAAGTTCGACCTAATACACAACACACCAGCACATCCACATTACTTACAGGGGGCCTGAGAAGGCTGAGCCTCCACATCCTGATCACTGGTTTCTAAAATAAAAGAAAAACATTATATATTATTTATGGACACAAATAGGCAGTAACCTCTCATCATGCTAGCACCATACTCAATGCCCCTACAATTCAGAACATAGAAGTGCACTTACACCAATGAGATGCATTGACCATGTTTTAAAACAGGAGGGCACCATGCAAATTAAGCGGGCGCCTAAGGCCTCGCACCTACAGGGGCCTTGCGGCCAGTGGCGGAGCACCAACATTTCGAAGGGCGCAGTCAGGGAAATCTCCCAAGTAAAAGATTGCTTTCAATCCTCGGATCAAAAAGTTGCAGCAGTGTGCTGCAGTCCCTTCACTGCGTCTGCCAGGTGTCTGTTGTCCGCTGACACTTACTCCTCCTTCTCTGCCTGGGGATTGGCCGTCTGATCATGTTATCCTAAGATGTGGAGGAATCGGTAGGTGTGTACCTGCACCAGTAGGAAGTGACTGGCCGGTCAACTCACTCTGCTATCATCAGTTGTTGCTCTGGGAGGAGAGCTCCGCCCTGGACCCGGAACATACAGGTAACCAGGCCCAGACTTGATATTTTGCAGGCTGGTCATAGATTTGTTGTGTCCACTATGCAAAGTGGTTGAGTAGCCCCAGGGAAGTTGGAAGAGTCTGAAAATGGTTGGTGGAGGAGGAGGAGAAGAAGGCCCTGGGTGGCTGGGGGACAAGGAGAGGGCCCCTGGGGGTTTTCTAGAGGAGGAAAGATCCACAATGACGCCAGAGTCAATTGCCAAGGAAGAGAGTGGAGCTGAGCAAGTCCTGCCTATCTGACATGAAAGCCAAACATGGTGTAGATGGAGCCCTTTGCCCTACACAATGACAGCACCAGAGGTGGAAGGTGAGTGGTAGCGGGTCTTTGACATTATAGAGCATATGGACTCTGTCCATTATTGGTAGTTTTGTTTGGAGTTGTCCTTTAGATGTTTAACTGTGTTGTTTTTGACCCGAGCTGTGAGGGACTGAGGTATGACAGCCCACTATGCTGAGACTTATAGTGCCCTAGAATGTTGAGGACTGAGGAATCCTTAGTCCCTAACAGAGGGCACTACAAGTCTTAGCATAGCAGGCAGTATTTCCTCATTCCCCTACAGAGAGGATTACAAGTCCAAGCAGGTAGCCTTCTGCAGTGGGACTTGTTGTGCCCTTGACTGTGGTGGACTGAGGAAGGGAAGTGTAAGAGGGTCTCTGTAAGCTCAGATGTATGGGGGAGCTTTGGGGAACACAGAGTTCCCTTTTACACCAGAGTCCCCAGCTTCCCCCCTCAAATAATGGTTCCCAAACTCTCCTTATATCAGAGTCTTCACACTTCCCTCTTACAGTGTAGTAAGTCTGGAGACTCCGATGTAAAGGGGGCTCTGTAAAATGTGATTAGAGATTAGAAATTTCTAACATTTTTATTTTCTACTTACGATCCACAATTTTCAGCTGCTCAAATGGCTCGCTGCCTCTGACTGCATATTGGAGTGTGGCCGTCCTCCTCCTCCCCTTCTTCACCAAAAGCACAAGAGGGTGCCGTCCGTCCGCTTTGGCTAGAAGCAGAAGAAAAAAAAAAAACATAAAAAATACGAATGTACATAGTAGTATTAAAGGTTGTGAAGAGACACTTGATGGAGGTAGGAAAGGTAGGAGCGAGAGGGAGGGGGGGGGGGGTGTTGGTATTAGTGTTGTTGCATAGCTAAACACATGTCCACCTACCCAAAAAATTGTAACCTATCTGGTCACATGTAATGTATATTTTTACTTACCGGAGATTTGCTCCACAGCCTTTAGCAGGAGCTTGGGTGAGCGCCTTTTGGCATCACTCCAGGCCCGCTGCAGATCCACTATCTCAGGCAGAAACTGAAATCTCCGCTGCAGCCTCATCCGGAGACGACACATCATCTTGTGCTTTTGGTGAAGATGCGTATATACATTATCATACCCCCAGAGGAGGAGGAGCTGTGGAAAGAGCAGTGTATGTTTGAGTCCAAGTATGTCCAAAATAGTACAGTCTTCAAATAACATGCTAGGTCGTCTTTGAGATATTGTAGAACAAAGAATTCCATTTCTGGTGATACATATACATCGATGTCCAAATCTACCTCCATGACATAGGTTGCCCCACACTGGTGATTTCCTCTACATGATATAGCCATTTTCTCAATTGGCCTTTCATGACACACCCAGGGCCGCCATCAGGGGGGGACAGGCAGTCACTGTATTTACAACCTTATTGCTGTCCATTTAGCAGGGTGCAAGTAACTTTACACACATGTAGCATAGGTATCAACTTTTGTCACCATGTTAAAAGGACAGCAGTATGGGTAGCATTACAGTGACTGTTATTAGTCCAGGCTCACTAAACTAGCCAATGCTTGGAAAAGCAAGCCATGCAGATTGCTTTTCAGGTCCCTTTTAACACGAGCTGTCTGATTGGGTGTGGCTGTTAATTTTTGACGCAGACCTGATAAGCCCCTCAATTCTCCTTTATGGAGTGTTATATGTAAATGGGATTGCTTCATTTGAGATGCAGATTTAAACTGTGTATGGCCAGGCTGAAGGTACCCAAGTTGATTGGTCGATCACCTGGAGGACAACGTACAACCAGTCTGTCAGATTTTACACACACTTATCGCTAGCATCTCTTGTAGCCACTAGCAATAATCACTGTGTTTTCCTGGCAGGGGCAGCACCAGGAGAACACAATGGCTCCGCAGGAGGGTTTCCCCCTGTCTGTGTTGATGGTGGAATCAAGGCAAAATGTTTTTCCTGCAAGCCACGGGACAAACAAAGATAGTTTTTTAATGAATCCCTGATTTTGCCAAAATGGAAAAAAAAAGATGTTTGCTTTGTATATTCTTAAGTTTGCTACATAACTAGAACATGTAACAGTGTTATATCATTGCAGGAGATTTCCCTTCACTTCCTGTCTTGGTGTCACCAGGACAGGAAGTGAGGGAATCTCCCGTGGGGATACAGCCAGCAATTCTTTCCTTTTATATATACTATGGACATTATAAGGCAACAATTGCAAGCTATTTCCCCACAGTGATATTGCCCTCACTTCCTGTCTTGGTGACACTAAGACAGGAAGTGAGGGAAAATCTCATGCAATGATATCACCCTACTAGAAATTGTAGTTCCGTCTAAAAAGTATACATAAAGTAAGCACTTGGTTTCCAAAGTGGCAAAATTATGGAGGAGTTAAAACCCCATAGTGTGATCGGGTAATCTGACGGTGTGTTCCTACACTCCTCAATGTGTCTGTTCATTAAGCTGTGCTGAATTATCCTTGATTCACAATTCCTGCAAGAGTTGCACATGGTATGTGGGAGA
>NC_138777.1:60789539-61182043 GCF_965119305.1 Pelophylax lessonae
CATCTAGTTTCTGTAGGGAAAGTGTTAAGTGTCAGGGTGACTGTAGTGTAGTGTAGGGTGAACTGACTCTGACTGCTATGGCAGGGTGACCAAACTCTTCCATGTCAGGGTGACCGCCATAGAAAAAAGATCGTTTGTCTTAGAAGTAGTCTGTCAGTAGAGCAGGGATATGGCTCCGCTACTTTCACACCTGGCCGTTTTTGTTGCAGGCGTTTATTGGGCTTTTTTGTGGATGTCTTTGGAGGCCGGCATGACATCTGAACTTCTGTGTAGGGGTATATATACACACACACATATATGTATATATACACATACACACATATAGGTTTGAAAGTAGCGGAACCCTATGCCTGCGCTAATTAAATTATTTGCAGGGATGTGGCTCCGCTCCTATCACACCTATATGTGTGTATGTGTATATATACATATATATGTGTGTGTATATATACCCCTATACAGAAGTTCAGATGTTATGCCTCCCTCCAAAGACGCCCAAAAAATGCCCAAAAAAAACGCCTGCCCAAAAAAAATGGCCTGGTCAGGAAGGGGGGGGAACCCTCTGGACCTCTGGAGCTGAAGTGGTTAAATTTCAGCTTTTCATGCAATACTCACCTTCTCTCTGGTTCTGTCTTCCATAGACTCTCTGCTTTATGGAAAAGTGCTGGACCTCTTCCAGATTGAATGATGCCCAGCATCATTCAACCTATGTCTTGTGAGCTCAGGGCATCAAAGAACCATCTCATGGTTAACACCTTGGAGGCAGCACCTCCCGACCCTTTAATGGGATCAGGATTGCTGGGAGGCGGGGCGGGTTTTATAAATGATGTGACCACCGTGATTGGCTGTGACGTGGTCACATGATCAGAAAGCTCCAGATCACAAGCAGCGATTAGCAGCTTTCCATTAGCCGCTGGTAACTGTGCCGAGAGCGAGCAGGGTGCAAGCTATCGGCACAGCTGTATTTGCACTAATGCATGCAAATATGTGGCCACTCACCGAGAAGCCACGTATTTGCGTGCAGCCGCCATCAACAGATTAATTTACCTACCAGCATGTCTTTGGAGTGTGGGAGAAAACCAGAGTGCCCAGAAAAAAGCCACACAGGCACAGGAAGAACATGCAAACTCCAAAACTCCAAATTGCCGAGAAAGGTTTAATACATTTATTCAAATGATCAGATTATCGTACAATCTCTTCAATAGGGGTATTTTTTTTTCTATGATTTTCTGTCCATGTGTAGGGGCCTTTAGGCTGTCGTGAGTTAATGTGCTGTAACCACTTCTGGCCTGGAAGGTTTTACCCCCTTAATGACAAGATCATTTTTTGCGATTCCACACTGTGTTATTTTAACTGACAATTTCGCAGGCATGCAACGTGGTACCCAAAATAAAATAAAATAAGATTGATTGCCAATATGTTTTACTTCCTGCTATAAAACACATCCAATAAAAAAATTTGAAAAATCTAATGTTTTCATCAATTTACGCCAATATGTGTTCTGCTACATAATTTTGGTAAAAAAGTTATAGCTTCTACAAATGATGGGATAGTTTTATGGAATTTGTATTTATTTATTTTTTACTAATAATGGCGGCGATCAGCGACTTATAGGGTGACTGCGACATTGTGTTGGACAAATCAGGCACCTAATTGACACTTTTGACACTTTTGTGGGGACCAGTGACACCAATACAGGGATCAGTACTTAAAAAAAATGCACTGTGACTGTACTGATGACACTGGCAGGGAAGGGGTTAACATCAGGGGCGATCAAAGGGTTAAATGTGTCCCTAGGGGGTGCTTGCTAATTGTGGGGAGGGGTTGCTCTGACTGGGGGAAGACAGAGATCCATGTTCCTGCTTAGAAGAAACACAAGACCTCCATCTTCTCCCCTATCAGAACGACGATCTGCCTTGTTTACATAGGCAGACCGCTGTTCTGCCTCTCTTTTCGGAACGATGGCGGGTGGCTTGCAGACATCAGGTGCACCAGACCCACTAATTGGCTCCCCCTCTCTCCAATTAGCACACAATCGGGTCTCCGGCGGCACACGCGCGCCACCTATTGCATGAAATGACATACAGGTACGTGATTTTGCGCAATAGAGCCAACCTGCTGCAGTAAATGTATGTTACGTGGTCGGCAAGACACCAGAACATTACTAGGATCTTCAGAAAAAAAAGTGTTATTTTAGCACATTACAATAAATATTTTTTACAATAAATAGTTTAGGCCAGTTTGTATTCTGCTACATATTTTTGGTGAAAAAAAAATCCCAAAAAACGTATAATAATTGGTTTGTGCAAAAGTGATAGCGTTTACAAACTACGGGATAGATTTATGGACTTTATTTTATTTATTAGTAATGGCAGAGATCAGCAATTTTTATCGGGACTGTGACATTGCGGTGGACAGATCAGACCTCTAACTGACATTTTTGACACTTTTTGGGGACCAGTGACATTAATACAGTGATCAGTGCTAAATAATATGCACCGTTCCTGTATAAATGACACTGGCAGGGAAGGAGTTAACACTAGGGGTGATCAAGTGGTTAAATGTGTTCCCTATTTGTGCTTACTAACTGTGTGGGGGGATGGATTTAACAGAGGCAGAGAGAGATCGGTGATTCACCTTGGCTGAATCACATGATCTTTTCCTGCCTCGATGACAGGAGAGCCGTCTTGCATTGTTAACATACCAGACGGCTCTCCTGTCAGTATTGCCGAAGATCACGGGAGGCCGGCGGCGATCAAGCCCGCTCCTCCTGCGGTCTACCTCCCGCTGTGTCTAATCACAGCTGGATCGCGTGCACATAATCACGTAGATCTACGTGATTATGTGCAGCCGAGCCGCTCTGCCTCAGTAAATCTGCGTTGGGCGGTCGGCAAGTGGTTAGTTAATACAGAGTTGCATTAATTTGTAAAAATATAGAATATAAATACAGCACAATCTGTGTATATCCAAAAATTGCTACACATGTGACATGTGAATCAGTAATAATAATAATAGGTGACAAAATCAAATACAAATACTCATACTGAAAAGCATACAATGTAACTATTGTACACAAGAAAACAAAACCAAACAGAAAGGGATCAAAAAGCCTTCAGCGATATTCATACAGTCCAAAAGTGAATGAATGAATCCTGCCACCTCTGTGAAATGATTATCTCGGGAACAGGTGCTCAAAATCAATCCACCACCAGGGACTCCTAGCAGCTCACCTCCAGCTTTGACTCCTGTTTCACCAGAGAGTCAAAGCATGCGGTTCCCCATTAGGGATAATCAGATTCCGGATGGATAGTTGTCTCTGGATGTATCAAACTTCCATTGTATCCTCATACATGACACTCGACCATAGGGAACAAAATAGACATATCTATGCTCGCTTTAAAAATGTTTATTTTCAGCACAAGTATAAAAAGAGCTCACTCACATAATACAGCACTAAGCCGTGCCAGCTGCAGTAGGCTTGATATATAAATCCACCGGCTCACAGCCCTTAGATCAGCGATGGTCATCGTGGGTAAAGTCAGATATCAGCTTCCTGCCTCCAGACGCGTTGCGTCTTCAAAAAGACTTCTTCAGTGGGGTCATCGCATAATTTGTGTCTTTTGTATCTGCCTGCAATTCAGCTTTAAAGTAAAATCATGTAAATATGGTTGGGCATTTCTCCATCAAAGTATTTGCAGGATATTAGGAACCAGCAAGTGACTCAACTTGCTAGCAGCTATGCCGCAGTGAAATAGACGTTCTTTGTGGAGTTGGCCTTCCCATTTTTCCCCCAGGCCCTGCACCTTTTTTTCTTATGCCTCTTTTGCAGATAATTAATTTGTATGTTCTCAAAACAATTGCTTTGCTCGACATTTGTTAATTTTAGACTAGGACAGGCCTTTGAAGGTATGGCCGCAAGCTGCGCCATAGACCAAGGAAGTATCTAGATTCAATACAACCGGCGTAGGTTTTAATATCAGTCATAGAATTATTTACAAGTGTGCGTATTGAAATAAAGTTGAAACATTGTAAGTACGGTACCATCAGTGTGCAATACAATGCTGCTTCTGCAGCTCATTATATTTAACAAGGGCTGTGACATTTGCTAAATGCCATTTTCATGCAATTTAGCCAATTATCCTGAAGTTAAAAAAAAAAAAGTATTGGGATAATTGAATGTCCATATTTCTCGCTATCTCCTAAATTTGTATAGCTAGGTAAATGTTCAAAGCCCTCTGCACTATATTACTTTAGCTCCAGTGTTCCATGGACTGTGATAATATAAAAAACGTTCTTTTTTTCCACATTTAGAAATGACTGGTTTATACAGCAAGTGATATCCAATTCCCGCTTTGATCTGCTATTTAATGTTTGTGTCATGGGCTAAATATGACATTTTAAAATTAATAGATGGTAATTTATCTCGTAGCTCCTCGGGTCTAAGCGGAAAGCCATTCATTTTCAATTGGCAATGAGGAAATGTGATTTGGCTGTGGTTATAATCAGGAATTGGTAAGTATGATCTTGGAGGACTGATAGGGTTTAAAAGGGATGCCATTCAATGGGGCACAGGAAAACTATTTTTTGCACATATTTATAGGTCTTACCTATTTATACACTTTACCTGTTTACAACAAAAGCTACATTTTATGTTTTATGTAAAAGAAGAAACCACTGATAGGGCTGTTAATACTATAATGGTAGCTGCAGGCAAATGGCTGTGGCAGATGGTTTAGAGGGAGCATCAAGCTTCAAAATCAATATAGAACTTGGGCTGCAGAACTTCTTTTGTTGCTGCTGTATTATCCTTCTGTGGTGTGGGCAGGATTAAATTGAATATTTAATAATGCAGAAGTGCAGCAGCCATCTTTAGGGAGACTATTCTGCAATGCTCATCTATGAAGTGTCTCCAGTGCAGGGGGCAGCCATTTTGGCTGGGTCTGGGTTGTTCCTTGGAGGAGAATTGGATTCTGCAAAAAAGCAAGGAGAGGAGGGTCTGCAGGATGCTAAGGGGAGAGAGAGGACAGTCTTAACCACTTCCCGCCCATGCTATAGCTGAAAGACAGCTACAGCATGGGCTTACTTTGCCGGGAGGGCATACATTGACGCCCTCCCATGATCGCGCCTCAGCTGATCACAGCTCGGGGTAAAGGGCCAATCACAGCGACCCTTTGCCACGTGATCAGCTGTGTCCAATGACAGCTGATTATGATGTAAACACAAGCCAGTTATCGGCTTTCCTTTCTTCACACTGATACCGCCTTGTGTTAAAGGGACATCTACCCTGAAAATCAGGGAATTGATTATCAGTGTCCTGAATATCAGTGCACTTTTTGCAGTGCCAAACGGTTTTTATCAGTGCTGTCAATCAGTGCCCATCAGTGCCTCCTCAGCAGTGTCACCTATCAGTGCTGCCTATCAGTGCCCACCAGTGCCACCTACCAGTGCCTATTAGTGCTGCCTATCTGTGCTGCCTATTATTGCCACCTATCAGTGTGCTTCAGTGCCACCTATCAGAGCCCAGCATTGCCACCTATCAGTGCCACCTTTTAGTGCCCTTTAGTGACACCTATCAATGACCCTTCATCAGTACCCACTAGTGCTGCCTATCAGTGCTCATCAGTGTCACCTCATCAGTGCCCATCAGTGCAGCCTCATCAGAGCACATCAGTGAAGGAGAAAAATTACTTGTTTGCAATTTTTTTTTTTTTTTTAGAGATCCAGATTGTTTTTTATTTTAAGAAATTTAGATCCTTGAAGGGTACAGCATCACACAGATTATTTGTCCAATGGCTTTGGCAGGCAAGTTGGAGCGGAACTTCGCACAGACCATGCCACTGTTGCCATGAGCTCTGGTCACCTTCCCCCAGATCACACGAGTTTTGTTATGTTTACTACCTGGGGTCACTGTGTTATTTTTTGCTTTGTATACATAGGCGCATCTCTTGCCCAAGTAGAAATCTGTCTCATCCTGGGCGTGGACCCCTTCGATTTTCAGCAGGGCCGTGTGTTCCCGCTGATTTTGGAGGCCTCTCTTGTAGCCAGCAAAGGTTGCTTTACACCACAGTCTGCCAGACATTTTGTACAGTCAATGTCCAGATGCAGACAGAACCGCACTGGATTTCAAGATGGAGGAAAAGCTGTTTGCAAAATTTTATAACAAACTATGAAAAATGTTTTTTTTTTTTTTTAAATGTTCAGACTTTTTTTGTTTGTTTAGCAAAAAATGAAAATCCAGTGGTGATTATATACCACCAAAAGAAAGCTCTATTTGTGTGGAAAAAAATGATTTGGGTACAGTGTTGCATGACCGTGCAATTGTCATTGAAAGTGTGACAGTGCTGAAAGCTGAAAATTGGCCTGGGCAAGAAGGGGCCAAAAGTGCCCAGTAGGCAAGTGGTTAAAGGAGATGGAGTGGGAAAAAGAGACTGGACTGCTGGCTGAATGAAGAGACTGAACTGTTGGCTGAACAGAACCCTGCCATAGCTGACTACAATCGGGTGAGACCCCAGGGAGACTGGTCATCACAGGACCATGCCTCAGAGATGGGAACTTTCTCCTGGGGGAGGTGTGAGGTGTTATTTGGAAGCCTGGTGGGATCAGACTGTACCAGAGAGCACCCCCCATTACTTTTAAGGAAGGAAAAGAGTGACTGTCTAAGAAGCATTGAAAGAGAGACATCACAGCAACTTATATCACTGTCTGAGGACTTGAAATGAATCAAACTGCAAGTGCGGAGACCCAGAAGAGGCTGTCCTGGCTCTGGTAAGAGATTATTATTGCACAAATTAATCTGTTGTCTGCTGGGAACTGTTGTGTTTTCTTCACTGTTCCCAACTTTGTTTTCTTTTTCATAATTCACTGGCCAGTGTTATAGCAAGCTGGGTCTGTCATTATATATTGTTTCTGGTTAAAAGCAATACAGATCTGTTAATTACCGATAGTCAAAATATTGGGGGTGTTTAGTAACTTTATTGTTTTATTGAATGTTTGTATAAGTACATTTGCTAATCCTCTTTTATTTTAGGCTATGCTTGGCCTAATAAATTCTTTGAACTACCTCAAGGTGTGTCAGTAAGTGCTGGGTGAATGAGGTGTGACATCTTCAGGAGTGTAGAGAAATCACAAAACAATTTAGTGGCTCCTCTTGCGGTAGCGCTACAAATACTTTTACTATTTTCCCACTTTCTCTCCTCCTCTGAACATTTCTGGCTAAATTAAAGAAGAAACTGCAGCCTGGAGCAGAGTTGACAGCGAGGCTGGTATACAGTTCCAAGCGAGGTCTGCAGCGCAGGGACCCGACAGCGAGGAGAGATGATGTCCCCATTACACGACGCGTTTCCCAGCATGCTTGCTGCGATGGCAGCGCTCCTTCTTCAAGTGATGGGGACAGTAAAACTGACAGTACTGTCCCCATCGCTTGAAGAAGGAGCGCCGCTGCCACTGCCGATTCCATTGCTGCACGCATGCTCGGAAATGCGTCACGTAATTGTGACATCATCTCTCCTCGCTGTTGGGTCCCTGCGCTGCAGACCTCGCATGGAACTATATTCCAGCCTTACTGTCAACTCTGCTCCACACCGCGGCCGCCGGATGTCCATCTACACATAGCAGTAACAGCGGCACAACATTCCAAGAGACTGAGGATTGAGATGACCTTCTAGGACACCTATTCATTCTTTCCCTTAGCCCACCCCATGTGAGTTGCTAATCATTATTCTGTGTTTATTAAATGGTTTTTACATACTGCACTTAGAGGCGCCTCCTGTCCCTTTCTATTTATCTGCCTATGTTTCGCTAAAGAAACATGACATAAACATAAATCACTATGAGTCTTTATTATTTTGGGCCTTAGTGACTCTGTCATGATTAAAATGACGTTGGCTGCCATTGCTGGAACTCTTTTAAAAATGATAGCTGGCTGGCTGCGTTTTCCCTCAATGCTTCTTAGGGAAAGAAAAGCATGAGAATTCCCTATCGCTATATTTGTTCTAGGTCAAAGAATTAGAAAGCATTGACATCTAAAATCAGCCAGAGAACTAACATTCTCTAAGGAGAAGTCAGCAATGGCAACTCCCATACTGTTCTCACTACAGAGTCACTTTAACCACTTGCCGACCGTCGCACGACTATTTACTGCGGCGGTCAGCCCCTCACAGGCAAAGTGACGTAGTACTACGTCGCTTGCCTGTGAGGCTCTAGGGAGCGAGCGCGCGCCGCCAGAGGCGCGCTCCTGCTCGCTCACGGACCCCCCCCCCCCGCGCGAGTGACCCGATGTCCGCCGGTCACTAGCGATCGTCGGTTACACCGGGAGAAAGGCAGGCAGCTAATGTAAACACAGCCGCCTGTCATTCTTCCCTGTGTAACAGCACAGATCATACGGTCCTGCTATGTAGGACCGTTGATCTCTGCTATTACACACACAGCCACATCCAATCACAGTTAGAATCACGCCCCTAAGGACACACTTAACCCCTCCCTCTCAAATAAAGTTAACCCCTTCCCTGCCAGTGTAATTTTTACAGTAACAGTGCATATATATAGCACTGATTACTGTAGTAATGTCACTGGTAACCCCAACAGTGTCAAAAATGTCAGTCAAGGGTCCGATCTGTCCGCCGCAATGTCGCAGTCCCGCAAAAAAAATTGCAGATCGCCGCCATTACTCGTTAAAAAAAAACACAATAAAAATGACAAAAATCTTTCCCTTAGTTAGTAAACGCAATAACTTTTGCGCAAACCAATCGAAATACGCTTTTTGCGAATTTTTTTACCAAACATATGTAACAGAAAACAAATTGGCCTAAAATGTTAAAAAATCTTGATTTTTACATTTTTTGGGGGGAATTTCATATAAAACAATGTGAAAAATATTGTTATTTTTGCAAAATTGTTGCTCTTTTTTTGTTTATAGCACATGATCAAAAAATCGCACAGGTGATCAAATACCACCAAAAGAAAGCTCTGTTTGTGGGGAAAAAAGGGCATCAAATTTGTTTGGGTAAAGCGTTGCACGACCGCGCAATTGTCCGTTAAAATCATGCAGTGCCGAATCGCAAAATAGGCCCTGGTCAGGAAGGGGGTAAAATCTTCCGGGGCTTAAGGGCTTAGAAGTGTTTAGAAATTCTGTACGCAAATTACTATAAGACTTTAATTCTTACTGGTTTCCTTGTTTGTGACTAACCACTAAAGGGTTAAAGCAAGCACTAAACTCTAGGGTGCAAACTAACCTTGGGAGCATTCCTGCCTCTACATCCAGATGATCAAAATTTCACAAACTTATTTTGAAGCAATTAAGAGGGAATCAGAAGCTCCATTAATTAGCGTTATCACTGTATTTCAATGGGCTGGTATACAAGATTCACTAACAAGAATCTTTGTAGATATTTTCAAAGGTAGTCCAATTCTAGTGTTTGATGTATAATGCATGCAGATCATTTATCAGTAAGCTAAAGAGTTTCAGGGCAATGAGTCATATTCTCTCTATTCAGATGAAGGGTTAATCTGAAGTATACTTTTTTGTTGTGTAACCTTTTTTTTTAACCACTTCTGGACCGGAAGATTCTTCCCCCTTAATGACCAGGCCATTTTTTTGCGATTCGGCACTGCGTTACTTCAACGGACAATTGCGCGGTCGTGCGACACTGTACCCTAAAAAAATTAATTTCATTTTTTCCTCACAAATAGAGCTTTCTTTTGGTGGTATTTGATCACCTGTGCAATTTTTATTTTTTGCACTATAAACAAAAAAAAAAAAAAAAAGGGGAACAATCCTAAAAAATATATATATATATATATATATATATATTTCACTTTCTGCTATATAACATTCCCCCCAAAAAATTTAAAATTCAAATTTTTGTCATAATTTTAGGCCAATTTGTTTATTGCTACATATTTTTTGGTAAAAAAAAATCCCAATAAGTGTATTTTGATTGGTTTGTGCAAAAGTTACCGTGCCTACAAACTAGGAGAAAGATTTATGTAATTTTTATTTATTTTTTACTAGTAATGGCAGCCATCAGCGATTTTTAGCGGGACTACAACATTGCGGCAGACAGATCGGACCCCTAACTGACATTATTTTTTTTTTATACAAACTTTTATTGGAAGGAAACAGAAAATGGTGGTACAAAGAGAGTTGGTACATTAAGGGTCCATTCACACTAGCGCGACTTGTCAGGCGACTTGATCGCTTGACAAGTCGCGGTCGGTCGCTCGCCATTGAGTAGTACAGGACCCGTTCTAATAGGAGCGACACAAGTCGCTCCGACTTAGAAAAAGGGTCCTGTACTACTTTGGGGCGACCTGGAGGCGACTTGCATTGACTTCAATTATATGAAGTCCGTGCAAGTCGCGCCGAGGTCGCGGTGCACAGCGTCACAGGTCGCCCCAGCAAGTCGAGTCACGCCAGTCTGAATGACAATATAGACAAAATAATGGTATCAGGTAGAGTAAACATAAACATAACATTCTTACGTATTCTCAAGTTATCTCAGTCCAATACGGAAATTTGATATGACGATAGTAACAAGGATATCAAAGATTTAGTTACTGGAAATAGATACATAACAACATCCAAGACATCTCGTGTTAATAAAAAAATAAATAAATAACTGACATTTTTGACACTTTTGGGGGGACCAGTGACATTACTACATTAATCAGTGCTAAAAATATGCACTGTTACGGTAATAATGACACTGGCAGGGATGGGGTTAACCCAGGGGCGATCAAAGGGTTAAGTGTAAGCCTAGGGGGTGTTTTCTAACTTTAAGAGGGATGGGCTTGTGAAAGCAACACAAAGACCTGTGTTCCTAAATAGGAAGAACACAGGAGCTCTGCGTTGATTCTTGAGAAAACAACGATCTGCTGTGTTTACAATAGAAGACCGCCGTTCTCTCTCCATGGGGAGCGATCGCGGGTGCCTGGCGGAAATCACGGCATTCGGCCCGTGGATCAACTTCCCCGCTGGCGAGTGGCCCCCGGGATCAATCCTGTGAACCGCCATACAGCTACAGCGATTTGCGGGAACCTGCTGCCGTATAACCACAGCGGCTGGTTGGCAAGTGGTTCATACTTTATAATGGTGGCCATAAAGTGTACGAAAAATCATTCAAATTCATTTTCAAAAACGAACACTCAGCCGTGAGAGCGGACGGTCGTCATCATGTAATGACCAAATTTTGATTGATAAATTGTTCAATGGACATAAATTAATCAGTTTTTCGTTAATTTTGGCACAAATGCCTAGTGCAAACAGTTCGGGCGAGAAACACTTTAACCTTCCAATTTATCGTTCATTCGGCAGAATTTTCCAAACTGTTCCTTAAATTTTTCAGCTCATAAAAGCTAAAACCGATTTTCTATTTGTGCCTATTAACTGGACAAAAAACAAACGAACGGACCAAATGACAGATTTTCAAACGCTTTTTCGGCTAGTGTATGGCCAGTATAACTTTTAGTGTTTGCAAAGTAATACAAGACGGTGATTCGCATTTTTAGAATGGCAAAAAAAAAAGGAAAACAATTACCACTTGCTGACTGCCCGCCGCAGATATACTGCGGCAAGCTGGCTTGTCTGTGCGAATCGCCGTACCTGTAAGGCGATCCGCAGGAGCGATCCTGGGGGCCCCCATTAGCCAGCGGGGAAGCTGACTCATGGGGCCGCTATTGCCACCGGGCACCCAGGATCACTCCCCATGGAGACAGAACAGCGGTCTGCTGTTGTAAACACAGCAGATCTTGTTCTCTCAGGAATCAGCACAGAGCGCATGTGATTCTCCTATTTAGGAACACAGGTCTCTGTGTTAATTCCACAAACCCATCCCCCTCACAGTTAGAAAACACCCCCTAGGCATACCCTTTGATCGCCCCTGAGTTAACCCCTTCCCTGCCAGTGTCATTATTACAGTAACAGTGCATTATTTTAGCACTGATTATTGTAGTAATGTCACTGGCCCTCCCAAAAATGTCAAAAATGTCAGTTAGGGGTCCGATCTGTCCGCCGAAATGTCGCAGTCCCGCAAAAAATCACAGATCACCACCATTACTAGTAAAAAGTAAAACATAAATAAAAATGACATAAATCTTTCCCCTAGTTTGTAGACGCGATAACTTTTGCGCAAGCCAATCAAAATACGCTTAATGGGACTTTTTTTTTTACCAAAAATATGTAGCAGAATACAAATTGGCCTAAAATTATAAAAAAAAATAGATTTTTACATTTTTTTTTTGGGGGGGGGGGTGTTATATAGCAGAATGCGAACAATATTGTTGTTTTTTTTTTCTCAGAATTGTTGTTTTTTTTTGTTTATCGCGCAAAAAATAAAAACCGCAGAGGTGATCAAATACCACCAAAAGAAAGCTCTATTTGTGGGAAAAAAAGGACATCAATTTTATTTGGATACAGCGTCGCAACACCAAGCAATTGTCCGTTAAAATAACGCAGTGCCGAATCGCAAAAAATGACCTGGTCATTAGGGGGTAAAACCTTCCGGTCCAGAAGTGGTTAATGTGCCACTTGGATTATTAGGACATCTCATAAGCCAGTGGTTGTGATTTTAGGTACATCGTTACGCTCTCTTCCAGACATAAATTACATCAACTAACCTTTTTGTTAGCTTTAATAAATCAAGCCCACAGACACCATGTACAGTTTCCTGTAGACATTAGAGGCAATAACTGCAGGATCTGTAAGGCCTCCACAGACATAAGTCACCCTGTTAAGCCGTGGGTGGTCCCGGTTACATTCCAAGGCTTGCCGGCCCGATGTGATTAGATGCATAATGTGGTCATCAAAAGATATTGCTGGGCAATTTAGCTGATAGAGTGCCGCATCAAACTTCTCACTGTTTGTTTTTGTGCTTCCAATACGCTGCCGTAATTTGACCAGCGCTATGAAAATGTGATGTAATAGCTTTGAGGAGAAAGATGGGCAGTCAGTGTGATGCATCTGCGGCAAAATGTTCTTAAGCCTCAAAGCTTTATGGTTGTTTCATATGAAATAAGGGATGTACAGTAAAACCCTGGATTGCGAGCATAATTCGTTCCGGAAGCATGCTTGTAATCCAAAGCACTCGTATATCAAAGCAAATTTCCCCATAAGAAATAATGGAAACTCAGATGATTCGTTCCACAACCATTTATTCATAAGTCTTTCCGTTTATAGTCTATATACAAGCAATGTGATAGGTTGTGTCATCATAAAATGTCCATCCACAAATGGCAGCCTCCACAAGGAGATTAGAAGCAAAATCCAGCAGGAGCTACAGAGTATCCACTTAAGCCCCGGAGGATTTTCCTGCTAAACGACCAGGGGGTATTTTGCGATTCGGCACTGCGTGACTTTAACAGACAATTGCGCGGTCGTGCGACGCTATATCTAAACGAATTTGGCGTCCTTTTTTTCCCACAAACAGAGCTTTCTTTTGGTGGTATTTGATCACCCGTGCGATTTTTACTTTTTGCGCTATAAACAAAAAAAGAGCGTACATTTTGCAAAAATAACAATATTTTTCACATTTTTTTATATGAAATTCCCCCCCAAAAAATGTAAAAATCAAAATTTTTTAAAATTTTCGGCCAATTTGTTTTATGCTACATATGTTTGGTAAAAAAAAATCGCAAAAAGCGTATTTTGATTGGTTTGCGCAAAAGTTATCGCGTTTACTAACAAAGGGAAAGATTTCTGTCATTTTTGGTGTTTTTTTTTTAACGTGTAATGGCGGCGATCTGCGATTTTTTTTGCGGTACTGCGACATTGGGGCGGACAGATCGGACCCTTGACTGACATTTTTGACACTTTTGGGGTTACCAGTGACATTTCTACAGTAATCAGTGCTATATATATGCACTGTTACTGTAAAAATACACTGGTAGTGAAGGGGTTAACTTTATTTGGGAGGGAGGGGCTGTGTGCGTCCCTAGGGGCGTGCTTTCTACTGTGATTGGCTGTGGCTTGAGCTGTAAGGACACTGATCAACGGATCTACATAGTAGATCCATGTGATCAGTGTTTTTAAAGCGAGGAGAATGACAGGTGGCTTGTTTACACAAGCTGCCTGACATTCTCCCTCTCCCCCGCCGATCGCCGAGTGACCGGCGGACATCGGGTCTGCTGGTCACACGCGCGGGGGGGTCCGTGACCGCGCGGGAGTGGGAGCGCGCCTCCGCGGGTGCGCGCTCGCTCCCCAGAGCCTCACAGGCGAGCGACGTAGACCTACGTCACTCTGCCTGTGAGGGGCTGACTGCCGCAGTAAATATACTGTGAGCAGTTGGCAAGCGGGTATAAAAGAGAAGAGAGGCGCCTCTAAGTGTAGCAGTATGGGGACATTTAATGAAGGTACAACATTTAGCAACTCACATGGTTGATGAATAAACAGGCACATCTAAGTATGCAGGTATCCGGGGTAAAGCTGTCCACATAGACCATCTTCTGAACCACTGGCTCTCACCGATGTCAGTCTGCAATTGTGATTGGGAAGACTACCCTGCAGTAGAGTGATCTGAAAGTGAGACTTTGAATCGCTCGTGGAAGGGTGTGATGAAAATGGCAGTGCGGAGGATGGTCTATGTCAGGGGTATTGAATTAAAATTTACAAAGGTCCAGTCAATAAAATATTCTTCCAGCAGAGGTCCGAATCGCATGTTTGTGCGATGACCGCCCTGTATCCTTGCAACCAATCACCTGCTTGTTAACTTGGATAGCCCCCGCCCTCTGTCTATACCTGTCCTGCCTCCAGCTGTTGGCTCTGTGAGACTGGCAGTAGTGATGGCTGTGGGCAGAACGACTGTCAAGGGTGGGACCGCAGGGGTCCAGATGAGACATTAACTGGGTCCGGATCCGGACCCCGGTCCGCTATTTAGTGATGCCTGGTCTATGTGGACAGCTTTACCCCGGATACCTGCATACTTAGATGTGCCTGTTTTAATCATCAACCATGTGAGCTGCTAAATATTGAACCTTCATTAAATGTAATCATATTGCTACACTTAGAGGGACCTCTCTTCTCTTTTATACTCAGTTGTGACATGACGCTACTTGTATATCAAGTCAAAATTTATTTTAAAAACTAGCTTGTCTTGCAAAGCGCTCTCAAACCAAGTTACTCTCAAACCAAGGTTTTACTGTAGTAACTGCTAGAGATGCATGGGTCCCACCACTACCAAGCAAGGAGCACAAGCTGGATCAAGGTGCTTCCGCAGATGCCAGTCAAAAATAAGTAGCTATTTTCTAGTTATGATAGCCTACCTACTGTATGATGGCCAACTCTAGTGTGCGTTTTGTGGTGCAAGTTGCTGTGAAGGTACATATGAGTCGTATATGATATGACTATGATTTAAAATATAAGAGAGTATTGCATTTACTTCTACCAGGTAAATTCAGAACAAACAATCTTGTTTTTTAAAGAGAAAGAGGCATTGTTCAGATTTTCAGGCCTAGAGACAGCAAGTGATAACAGATCTTAGAGCTTAATTCGAGCCAAAACTAAATTATATCACTTTCTGTCTTTTTGATACCCTGTCACTGGGACAAGGAGTGAGGATAAATCTACCCAACAGACACATAGACAGCGAATAAAACTGATCTGAGCTCTATTGAAGAGTCCAAGAAGTCATATTTAAAAAGTTACTTTATGCAGAGATGTATAGTAACTAAGTAGAACTACTTCACTACTGTACTTAAGTACCGAAAGGCGGTATCTGTACTTTCCTAGAGTAGAATTTTTTTCTCCTACTTCCACTTTTACTTCACTACATTTTTTCGATGATTTCGATACTTCTACTCCGATATTTTTTTTTTTTTCCTACATAGTTACTCGTTACAATTATAAAAATTACCACTGCCAGAACAGTAGATGGCAGGTTTCATGAAGCTCAAAACATGTGTATTATCAGCGCATACGAAAGTAAATGCTACTGTATATATAAATAAAAGCTGCATTTGAAATAATAAAAAACAATATGATGTTCAAACTTTTGACTTCTTTCTTTAATAACTACATAACACAGTACTTGTACTTTTACTTTCAGTACTTGAGTAGCAATTTTTTTTCAAAACTACTGGTACTTTTACTTTCAGTACTTGAGTAGCAAAATTTTTAAAAAAACTACTTGCAATACTTAAGTACAAAAAATGTTGAATACTTTAGTACTTCTACTCAAGTCACTTTTTGATCGAGCACTTCCACTTCTACTCAAGTCACTTTTTCATCGAGCACTTCCACTTCTACTCAAGTATGGGTTTCGAGTACTTTATACAACTCTGACTTTATGCCATAACCCCAGTCAAAGGACCCTGAAAATCAGCAACAACAGGGTATCTGGAATATCTATGTCAATGTCATTATACAATGTCAAAGAAAAAGATCCATAAGCCCAGGGGCAGACTGGCAACTTTCAGCCTAGGGGGCAGATACAAACCAGAGGCCCATGGTGCAGCGACTGGGCCCCCCTCTTACTCTCCTGTCCTCCTTCTGACCCTCATTCCAGGCTGAAGCTCTGCTCCCGGTACTCTCTACTCACTGGCTGAATCCTGGTTCCCAACCTGGCCAGCAGGGGGAGTTGGGGGGAGCTGGGACAGCTTGGTTGCGGGTGATCGGGGAAGGAGATTCTCAAGTTGGGCATTAAACCGGCCTCTGCTCAGACACAATTTACACCATCCATGCTGGGGGGGGGTGGCGGGGCTGCGCTCTGTCCTTGTCTTCAACCTGCACTCGGTAGGTCAGCAGCAGGGGCTTTTTACTTCTCTTCACCAGGAATCCTTTAGGCATGTCTGTAGCAGAAGCGGTGCAGCCTTTTTACGGGGGAATCAGAGCGGCACGGGGGGAAATCGCCCCCCTGCCCCCTGGCCCAGTCCTCCCCTGACAAATCATGAAACAGACCCATGTGCATGGAGAGAGATGAATGGCAGCTTCAGCTCGGAATCCAGCCAGGTTACGCCACATGCGTGTTTTGCTCTGCCCCTTGAAGCTTAATCATGATTAGTGTTGAGCGAACACGGACTCTATTATTCGTGTTCGTACCGAATAATTGGATTTTTTTTACCCGAACATGGACACGGACACTTTACTGTATGTTCGGGTAAAAATCCGTGTTCGGTCGTTTTATTTCCGGGTTTTGCATGCTTTGGCGCTCTTTTCATGGCGGGCTTTCAACAGCCAATCAACAATCGTTTAACTGGTGTGCCTTAAGCCATCCCAGCCATGCCTGCAAATGTCTTAGTAGCTGTGATTGGCCGTCTGAAGCATGTGACCAAGTCTTTATAAGTTCGAGGCAGCCGCCGCAGCAGCGTCATTCTGCTGCTTAGCTAAGGGACAGAGCACACATCAATGTGCTGGCTGCTGATTAGGGAAAGATAGGCAGGAAAAAACCATTTGTGTCCGGATAGAATTGAGGGACAGGTCGGAGTGTTTAGGCAGGGCGAGTTGTAGGCATTTTAGGGATAGAGTCTGCTGAATTATAGGGTCAGTGTCTTCTACAAACTACAATCGATATTGCTGTGTGGGGGGTGGGGTGAATCTGCACTCAATCCTGATCTACGATCTCTTCTCAATCCTGTTAGGGACAGAGTCTGCTGAATTTTAGGGAAACTGTGTTCTACAAACTACAATCGATATTGCTGTGTGGTGTGGGATTGGAGATAGGCAGGTGTCAGTGATCCACATCCATTTTTCTGTGTGTGAGCTGCAGTGAACACAATCTTTTTGGGCTGCAGTGAACACAATCTTTTTGGGCTGCAGTGAACACAATCTTTTTGGGCTGCAGTGAACACAATCTTTTTGGGGTGCAGTGAACAAAATCTTTTTGGGGTGCAGTGAACACAATCCTTTTTGGTGTGCAGTGAACACAATCTTTGTGGGGTGCAGTGAACAAAATCCTTTGTGGGGTGCAGTGAACACAATCTTTTTGGGGTGCAGTGAACAAAATCCTTTTTGGGGTGCAGTGAACAACATCCTTTTTGGGGTGCAGTGAACACAATCTTTTTGGGGTGCAGTGAACAAAATCCTTTGTGGGGTGCAGTGAACACAATCTTTTTGGGGTGCAGTGAACACAATCTTTTTGGGGTGGAGTGAACAACATCCTTTTTGGGGTGCAGTGAACAAAATCCTTTTTGGGGTGCAGTGAACAAAATCATTTTTGGGGTGCAGTGAACACAATCTTTTTGGGGTGCAGTGAACACAATCTTTGTGGGGTGCAGTGAACACAATCTTTTTGGGGTGGAGTGAACAACATCCTTTTTGGGGTGCAGTGAACAACATCCTTTTTGGGGTGCAGTGAACACAATCTTTTTGGGGTGCAGTGAACACAATCTTTGTGGGGTACAGTGAACAGAATCTTTGTGGGGTGCAGTGAACACAATCTTTGGGGGGTACAGTGAACACAATCTTTTTGGGGTGCAGTGAACACAATCTTTGTGGGGTGCAGTGAACACAATCTTTTTGGGGTGGAGTGAACAAAATCATTTTTGGGGTGCAGTGAACAACATCCTTTTTGGGGTGCAGTGATCAAAATCCTTTTTGGGGTGCAGTGAACACAATCTTTTTGGGGTGCAGTGAACAAAATCCTTTGTGGGGTGCAGTGAACAGAATCTTTGTGGGGTGCAGTGAACACAATCTTTGGGGGGGTACAGTGAACACAATCTTTTTGGGGTGCAGTGAACACAATCTTTGTGGGGTACAGTGAACAGAATCTTTGTGGGGTGCAGTGAACACAATCTTTGGGGGGTACAGTGAACACAATCTTTTTGGGGTGCAGTGAACACAATCTTTGGGGGGTACAGTGAACACAATCTTTTTGGGGTGCAGTGAACACAATCTTTGTGGGGTGCAGTGAACACAATCTTTGGGGGGGTACAGTGAACACAATCTTTTTGGGGTGCAGTGAACAACATCCTTTTAGGGTGCAGTGAACACAATCTTTGTGGGGTGCAGTGAACAACATCCTTTTAGGGTGCAGTGAACACAATCTTTGTGGGGTACAGTGAACAGAATCTTTGTGGGGTGCAGTGAACACAATCTTTGGGGGGTACAGTGAACACAATCTTTGTGAGGTGCAGTGAACACAATCTTTGTGGGGTGCAGTGAACACAATCATTGTGGGGTGCAGTGAACTCAATCTTTGTGGGGTACAGTGAACACAATCTCATACTTCTGAAGATTTGAGGGTGCTGCCTGTTCCATACTCCCCCTACTCCTCATCTAGCCTTTTAGGGGTACAAACAATAGTAATCGGGGCCTAGTGTGGTTGTGTACGTGTGATATACATACACTTTTTTTGGATCATATTTTCTATTCCGCTATTTAATCAAAAACCTTTGGGGATCAGTTAAATTGGGGGATAGTCTGTGTTGGTACGTGTGAGAGAGATCCACCTTTCCAAGTTGTTGGGGTTCATCTCATACTTCTGAAGGTTTGAGGGTGCTGCCTGTTCCATACCCCCCTACTCCTCATCTAGCCTTTTAGGGGTACAAACAATAGTAATTGGGGCCTAGTGTGGTTGTGTACGTGTGATATACATACACTTTTTTTGGATCATATTTTCTATTCCGCTATTTAATCAAAAACCTTTGGGGATCAGTTAAATTGGGGGATAGTCTGTGTTGGTACGTGTGAGAGAGATCCACCTTTCCAAGTTGTTGGGGTTCATCTCATACTTCTGAAGGTTTGAGGGTGCTGCCTGTTCCATACTCCCCCTACTCCTCATCTAGCCTTTTAGGGGTACAAACAATAGTAATTGGGGCCCAGTGTGGTTGTGTACGTGTGATATACATACACTTTTTTTGGATCATATTTTCTATTCCGCTATTTAATCAAAAACCTTTGGGGATCAGTTAAATTGGGGGATAGTCTGTGTTGGTACGTGTGAGAGAGATCCACCTTTCCAAGTTGTTGGGGTTCATCTCATACTTCTGAAGGTTTGAGGGTGCTGCCTGTTCCATACTCCCCCTACTCCTCATCTAGCCTTTTAGGGGTACAAACAATAGTAATTGGGGCCCAGTGTGGTTGTGTACGTGTGATATACATACACTTTTTTTGGATCATATTTTCTATTCCGCTATTTAATCAAAAACCTTTGGGGATCAGTTAAATTGGGGGATAGTCTGTGTTGGTACGTGTGAGAGAGATCCACCTTTCCAAGTTGTTGGGGTTCATCTCATACTTCTGAAGGTTTGAGGGTGCTGCCTGTTCCATACCCCCCCTACTCCTCATCTAGCCTTTTAGGGGTACAAACAATAGTAATTGGGGCCTAGTGTGGTTGTGTACGTGTGATATACATACACTTTTTTTGGATCATATTTTCTATTCCGCTATTTAATCAAAAACCTTTGGGGATCAGTTAAATTGGGGGATAGTCTGTGTTGGTACGTGTGAGAGAGATCCACCTTTCCAAGTTGTTGGGGTTCATCTCATACTTCTGAAGGTTTGAGGGTGCTGCCTGTTCCATACCCCCCCTACTCCTCATCTAGCCTTTTAGGGGTACAAACAATAGTAATTGGGGCCTAGTGTGGTTGTGTACGTGTGATATACATACACTTTTTTTGGATCATATTTTCTATTCCGCTATTTAATCAAAAACCTTTGGGGATCAGTTAAATTGGGGGATAGTCTGTGTTGGTACGTGTGAGAGAGATCCACCTTTCCAAGTTTTTGGGGTTCATCTCATACTTCTGAAGATTTGAGGGTGCTGCCTGTTCCATACCCCCCCTACTCCTCATCTAGCCTTTTAGGGGTACAAACAATAGTAATTGGGGCCTAGTGTGGTTGTGTACGTGTGATATACATACACTTTTTTTGGATCATATTTTCTATTCCGCTATTTAATCAAAAACCTTTGGGGATCAGTTAAATTGGGGGATAGTCTGTGTTGGTACGTGTGAGAGAGATCCACCTTTCCAAGTTGTTGGGGTTCATCTCATACTTCTGAAGGTTTGAGGGTGCTGCCTGTTCCATACCCCCCCTACTCCTCATCTAGCCTTTTAGGGGTACAAACAATAGTAATTGGGGCCTAGTGTGGTTGTGTACGTGTGATATACATACACTTTTTTTGGATCATATTTTCTATTCCGCTATTTAATCAAAAACCTTTGGGGATCAGTTAAATTGGGGGATAGTCTGTGTTGGTACGTGTGAGAGAGATCCACCTTTCCAAGTTGTTGGGGTTCATCTCATACTTCTGAAGGTTTGAGGGTGCTGCCTGTTCCATACCCCCCCTACTCCTCATCTAGCCTTTTAGGGGTACAAACAATAGTAATTGGGGCCTAGTGTGGTTGTGTACGTGTGATATACATACACTTTTTTTGGATCATATTTTCTATTCCGCTATTTAATCAAAAACCTTTGGGGATCAGTTAAATTGGGGGATAGTCTGTGTTGGTACGTGTGAGAGAGATCCACCTTTCCAAGTTGTTGGGGTTCATCTCATACTTCTGAAGGTTTGAGGGTGCTGCCTGTTCCATACTCCCCCTACTCCTAGCCTTTTAGGGGTACAAACAATAGTAATTGGGGCCTAGTGTGGTTGTGTACGTGTGATATACATACACTTTTTTTGGATCATATTTTCTATTCCGCTATTTAATCAAAAACCTTTGGGGATCAGTTAAATTGGGGGATAGTCTGTGTTGGTACGTGTGAGAGAGATCCACCTTTCCAAGTTGTTGGGGTTCATCTCATACTTCTGAAGGTTTGAGGGTGCTGCCTGTTCCATACCCCCCCTACTCCTCATCTAGCCTTTTAGGGGTACAAACAATAGTAATTGGGGCCTAGTGTGGTTGTGTACGTGTGATATACATACACTTTTTTTGGATCATATTTTCTATTCCGCTATTTAATCAAAAACCTTTGGGGATCAGTTAAATTGGGGGATAGTCTGTGTTGGTACGTGTGAGAGAGATCCACCTTTCCAAGTTGTTGGGGTTCATCTCATACTTCTGAAGGTTTGAGGGTGCTGCCTGTTCCATACCCCCCCTACTCCTCATCTAGCCTTTTAGGGGTACAAACAATAGTAATTGGGGCCTAGTGTGGTTGTGTACGTGTGATATACATACACTTTTTTTGGATCATATTTTCTATTCCGCTATTTAATCAAAAACCTTTGGGGATCAGTTAAATTGGGGGATAGTCTGTGTTGGTACGTGTGAGAGAGATCCACCTTTCCAAGTTGTTGGGGTTCATCTCATACTTCTGAAGGTTTGAGGGTGCTGCCTGTTCCATACCCCCCCTACTCCTCATCTAGCCTTTTAGGGGTACAAACAATAGTAATTGGGGCCTAGTGTGGTTGTGTACGTGTGATATACATACACTTTTTTTGGATCATATTTTCTATTCCGCTATTTAATCAAAAACCTTTGGGGATCAGTTAAATTGGGCGATAGTCTGTGTTGGTACGTGTGAGAGAGATCCACCTTTCCAAGTTTTTGGGGTTCATCTCATACTTCTGAAGATTTGAGGGTGCTGCATGTTCCATACTCCTCTTCCTCATCCTCCCTTTAGGGTAGGAAAAAATTTAATCGGGCCTAGTCTGTGTTTGTACGTGTGAGATACACAGTTTTTTATCCTATTCCGCTATTCAATACACACCCTTTTGGTGTAAAAAACATTAAATTGCGGCATAGTTTGCATATTTGACATTTGCATATATTGTGCCTTGTTGCGCTGTTTTGGGTACTCCACCAACATGGCCAGTGGCAATGACGCCATTCTCAGCTTAACTATCCCACTTCTATGCCTCCTTGAAAAAACAATTTGGGCGATGATGGAAGAGGATGTGGCACAGGATGAGGAGGAGGAGGAGGAGGATGAAGAGGTAACATTTCAAAGGCTTTCAGGGCAGTCATTCGCAAGGGGCTCCGAGGGTGGGTTCCTGCACACACAAACGCCAGGGACACAATTGTCCAGCAGGGGCACAGTTCTGGAGGATGAGGAGGATGAGGAGGAGGAGGAGCTGGAGGAGGAGATGGAACCATGTTCACAGCAGGGTGGCACCCAGGCCAGCTCATGGCCATCACTGGTGCGTGGCTGGGGGGATACAGAGGACACGGACGATACACCTCCCACAGAGGACAGCCTTTCGTCGCCTCTGGGCAGCCTGGCACACATGAGCGATTACATGCTGCAGTGTCTCCACAACGACCGCCGAGTTGCCCACATTCTAACTTGTGCTGATTACTGGGTGGCCACGCTGCTGGATCCCCGTTACAAGGACAACGTACCGTCCTTAATTCACTCACTGGAGCGCGATCGCAAGATGCGCGAGTACAAGCGCACGCTGGTAGACGCCATGCTGCTGGCATTCCCATCTGACAGCGGGGCCACAGTGGAAGCACAAGGCAGAGGAGGAGGAGGAGGAGGTCGCCAACGCAACCAGGGCACCGCCAGCACCTCAGAAGGCAGGGTTAGCATGGCCGAAATGTGGAAAAGCTTTGTCAGCACGCCACAACAAACAGCAGCACCAGCAGCTCAGATGGAACGTCTTAGCAGGAGGCAGCATTTTACCAACATGGTGGAGCAGTATGTGTGCACACGCCTACATGTAGTGAATGACGGGTCTGCCCCCTTCAACTTCTGGGTCTCCAAATTGGGCACATGGCCTGAGCTTGCCCTTTACGCCTTGGAGGTGCTGGCGTGCCCTGCAGCCAGTGTATTATCTGAACGGGTATTTAGCACGGCTGGGGGCGTTATAACAGACAAGCGCAGCCGCCTGTCCAGAGACAATGTGGACAAGCTCACGTTCATTAAAATGAACCAGGCATGGATCCCACGGGACTTTTCCGTACCTTATGCAGAATAGCAATGGATACCGACCTTACCCACCCATTGTTCCATTTTTGCTCTTTCTCACTCTTTTGGGGTGTACCCTCATTTAAAATTTTTGAAAAGAAGCAGTGTTGGCTACCTCGTCCTCCTCCTCAGGGCCAGATTAATGTAGGGGCTATTGGAGCTGCAGCTCCAGGCCCCTACCTTTTATATAGGCCCCGGGTTGGCCATATTCACTGTTACCGCTCTTCTGTCACTTGTAAACACAGAAGTCTGGCTTCTATGCTCGCTTCCCCAGGCAGCACCCTCAGAACCTCCCCACACAGCGTGAAGGCCGGACAAGGAGGGACAGTTGGCGATGCATGGATGTGTTTATGGGCTTCAGAGACAGCATCCCATGTTGAATTAGGCATGCATGGCTGCACCCTTCCTCCTCTGGGTGCATGGCAAGGCACGGCCCTTAAGGCCCTTCAAAATCCTCAGCACCAAGCCCATGATGCTGTTAATCCGGCCCTGGTCCTCCTCCACCGCCGCTTCCACCTACACCGCCCATAGGTGTGCGCAGCCTATTGCATTAAGGTGTGCACCCCAAAGTTGAAATACACATGCATGTGTTTGCCAGCAGGGAGAGTAATGTATCGGGGCCATGTACCTGTAGGCAAGGAGAAATAGAGCAGAGCAGGTCCCAGGGAGATCTTTCCCATCTCCTCACTGGCAATGCTATGTGCCCTAGGTGATTAGGGTGTGCCCAGGCACACCCAGCACACCCTGTGCGCACGCCTATGTCACCGCCACATCCACCACCACCTCAACCTCCCTCCTACTCCATATGGGCCTCATCCTTCAGAGATGAAGAAGAACATTGTTTTATTTTTCTGTTTTTTTTTGTTGTTTTAAGTTATTTCCCTATCCACATTTGTTTGCAGAGCACTTGCCATGCTCTTAATTACGTTTTGCTGCCATTTGCAGCACTCTAGCCCTTTCCTTTGGTGTTTTAGAGCCATTTTAGTGCCTTAAAGTTCGGGTCCCCATTGACTTCAATGGGGTTCGGTGTCCGGGAAAAGTTCGGTAAAAGTCCGGGACACGGACCCGGACTTTTTTTTAAAGTTCGGCCGAACCCGTCGAACACGGACATCTAGGTGTCCGCTCAACCCTAATCATGATTAAACTCCAAGGGGCAATGTGAAACATATTGGGGGTGCGGTCTGGCTGGAGTCCAGGCTGAGACTGCCATTCATCTCACTCCATGCACATGGGTCTGCTTCATGATGTGTGGCTTATGGATCTTTTGCTTTGACATTGCTGCAGCTTGAAACCAGGACAAGCTCCCTGTCCCTGCCTGTACTCACAGTGGTCTAGTTGGACTTTATCGCTTTACCTGGGAGGCACCTACATTTTTGTCTTTTTGGGTCACATCTGGAATATTTTGCTGGCTCAGTAGAAATAATTTTTGTTGGGCTGGTGGCCCTAAATGGAGATACTCTCCTATTCAGAGATTAATCAGAGAGGTACCCACATTCAGTGACAACTCATGGTCGTTATCTAGCAGCCTTCCCCATGGTCATATCTGAGATTACATCACCTGGCTGAGGGAAGACTTCCAGTATCAACTGTGTGGCTCTGAGAAAGTGTGCAATCCAATGCAGAAACCACAAAGTGAGGCAAAGCTGGAGGAATACAAAACTGTGAAACGCGTTGAGTTCACTTAATAAGGTGATTGTATAGATCACCCATTCAGTTTACAATAAAATTTAACGGCAAAACATTTTTGTATAGGGATAAAAAAAAAACATTATAAACAGATTTTTTCTCATTTTTATAAGTGATCACATTCCCTCTGTTCTCAGCAGCATTAGATCTGGGGGGGGGGGGGTTACTAGAAGCAGCAGCACACTGAACTTCCCAGTGAATGGCTGTGTGGCGCGGGCGTGTTGCAACAAGTCTGATCATTAGAGTAGAGTACACTGAGTTCCCAGCATAGTTTAAGAACTGAGCACGGTGTGCTCTCCTGCCTGGTGTGGTCAGTTTTTAAAATAGGAGGAGAAGGACTGGAACGAACACCAGGGATTTCACATAAGGGATTCAATACAAAGAGAACAGGAGACTTTCTTATACAAGTACATGGTACAGCAGCCACATATCAGGAATATGAAGTGTTGGGGTAACAAACGCTTTAAGCGCATTAAGACCACCCGCCGCAGTATAACTGCAAGCAGCCTCCCCTTCCCGAACCGACGTAGCCCTACTCGCGTGAATGGTGCTGGGGGGCCAGAACGCGCTGCCGCTGGCACGCTCCCACTCCCACTCCCGCTAGGCAGCTGGGATGCCGATGCACAGAGCTGGCAGCCGCGATTCCTTTCGGCCACCCGCGATCACTCCCCGCTGAGAGAGAAGGACGGTCGACTGTCATAAACACAGCTGACTGTTCTTCTGTCTGAAATGATCACAGAGCGCCTGTGATCCTTCTATATAGGATCACAAGTCTCTATGATCATTTCACAAGCCCATCTCCCCATACAGTTAGTAAACACTCCCCTAGGCTCTCACTTAATCCTTTGATTACCCCTAGGTTAACCCCTTCCCTGCCAATGCCATTATTACAGTAACAGTGCATTTTAGCACTGATTGCTGTAGTAATGTCACTGGTCCCCCAAAAAGTGACAAAAATGTCAGTTAGGGGTCTGATCTGTCCACCGCAATTTTGCAGTCCCGCTAAAAATCGCAGATCGCCGCCATTACTAGTAAAAAATGAATAAATAAATAAAAATTCCATAAATCTTTCTCCTAGTTTGTAGATGTGATAACTTTTGTGCAAACCAATCAAAATACGCTTATTGCAATTTTTTTTTTCCACCAAAAATATGTAGCAAAATACAAATTGGCCTAAAAGGATAAAACATTTTGATTTTTAATTGTTTTTTTTTTTTTTTTTTGGAATGTTATATAGCAAAATGTAAACTATATTGTTTTTTTTTTTGTCGATCTTTTTTTGTTTAAAGCGCAAAAAATAAAAAAATAAAAATCGCACAGGTGATCAAATACCACCAAAAGAAAGTTCTGTTTGTGGGAAAAAAGGACCTCAATTTTTTTTCGGTATAGTGTCACCCAACAGTTCAATTTTGAGTTAAAGTAACGCAGTGCCGAATAGCAAAAAAATGGCCTGGTCATTAAAGGGGAAACATTCTTGTCTAGAACTGGTTAAAGGAAGCTAAATGATGTTTCTTTGTCATGATTGCTGGGATCTCTTTTAGTATGTTATTTAGTCCATACCATTGTTATAGAGTGACAGTCATCTTGTTCAGCTCATTAGGAAGGTCTTCATTTAAAATTCATCCTGGATCTGTGTACCTTTTGCAAATCTCAGGTGTTGAGTGACAAAACATTGAGTGCTACAAAGAAAGAAAGCTGATGCTGAAAGATGTGAAAGCTGTGTCACAATAAACCATGTCCCTTCGGAACACCCATCTTTTACCATATCCACCATTCACTATGGCACAATGGTGTACTTTTAGCTCACTGAATTCTGTCCCTCCCATGAAAGGGCCACTCTCTTGTAGTATCCCCCAGGCCTAAAGTTCCCAGCCTTATTCTAAAGCATATACCAAGTCTCAATAAAATTACTTTTATGTAAATTCGGCAAAAATAACGCACACATTTGAAAAATAAAGCAGTTTTTTTTTTAATAAGCCCAATCATGTTTAAAACACGTATACTCTTTTTTGCTTCTTAGGCTACATTTCATCCATTAAGAGATTTAGTTAAAATTAAATAAAGGCCGAGGAATGCTGATATAAATCACGAAAAATGAAAGACACGAGGAAGAATGGGACTGGTGAGGAGAAAAATAAAGGCATAAAAGGTTTGAGTTACATGGAACAAAAGCTTACAACACATCAAAGGAGTAAAAATAGAGAGGCTGGAATGAAGTGAGAACAGGTGCTTAGAAAATGTATTTTAGTAGATAGGGGATAATGCTTTCTACCATAGGAAACATTTCAAATAAATGGGTGAATGGGAATTAAATAAACTTGATGAAATGTTCGGATATCTTTGGAGATAAGGCTTACTAAAAATATTGTTCTGGTGGATTTTTCCATTGCTTCTGTCTCTTTTTAAAGGGAATGTATAGCCTTTTCACTGCTTTTTAAGTAATTACGGTAAAGCAGGTTAGCTTCATGCAAATATACCTTTTGATATGCTTTAGTAGGCCTCCAACCAAAAATGTTTTTTTTGGACAGAGTTTAAAGAATAGAACTTCTTACAGGTTCCTAAAGTGAACCCAGCATCAGTTGTCATTATATGTTTTAATGTCCTTGTCTGTGTTTCAGTGTTTCACTCTAGAACACAGGTGTCAAACACAAAGCCCGCGGGCCGAATGCAGCCCCCCATGCCATTTCATGTGGCCCTCACACCTCTCCTGCCGCTCCGGCACCCACCCCCCACTCGTCTCTGCCTCCACCTTGGCTCTGTAGTCGGCAGCAGAGAGGACAGAGGTCCTTTGCCAGATCCTGCAATCCTCTGTGCAGCGGCAGAAAGGCTCGTCTTTGCCCACCCCCTCCTTCTCAGCAGTCTGCAGCAGGGAGGAGGGCATAACCCCTCCTACAGATCCTGCACCCCTCTGCGCAGCCGCAACACCACCTTGCCTTTGCTTCCCCTAGTCTCAGCATTCAGCACTCTCTCGAAGTGGACTCCAGCACTCCTCTGGTTCTCCTCCAGACCCTGCTTTTCTTCCTAGATCCACCCGCATCTTCTTCCAGGCAGCAGCACAAGGTAAGGGGGTGCATTGTGATGTAAGGAAGGGTGGGTGATTCTTGACTTCTGATGGTCGGGGGGGTTTTGACATCTCATGTAAGGGGGCGTGGGATGCTCTGGACATCTAAGCCTACAGATATAATCGGCCTTGTGAGGGTGACCATAATGCTGATGTGGCCCCATTGTGAAATTGAGTTTAACACCCCTGCTCTAGAAGGACATACCCATCCTGGACCGAGATGCTGAGATAACAGTCATGTACATCCTGATGCCTGTGCAGTTTTTGGACATGTTCAAAAATGTCTGACACACATTGGCTCCGCACTGCAGCCTCTCACCTTGTCACTCTCAGAGTGTAGGTTCTAGGTACCAGTTATTAGGAAAGTTCATGATCAATGTCTGGCCAAGTATCATATCCAAAGAAAAATTGTAAAAGAGAGCCAGTAATTTATAGGTACCCAAAATGTACCGACTGGTCACTTGCCTGCTCACAAAATAATTATTAAAGTGGGGCTCTATGGCCATACGCAAACCATAAATAGAAAAAAACAGTGCCTGGAGACTGCTCTCTCTGTCAAAAGGATCATAATAATGAGCCTCAGGGGTGTATTTTTTTTATTTTGTTTTCTATACATTTTTGTGATGGTCCACTAGACCCCTGAGGCTCATTATTATGGATCTTCTGACAGTGCAGTGTCGATGCACTTTTTTTTCTATTTCTATTATATTCTATTCTATAGGGGGAGTACCAGCGATAGCGTGAACTGCATTCAAATTGCAGGGGACTGATCATTTTAGTTTTTTTAGCCTAGGCTGGAATTAGTCTTTAGCAAACTATACCATTAACAATGTGAAAGCACTGGAAATTGCCCTAAAATTATATGAGAAAATCTGGACATAATCAAATGGCCAATGTGATCTGTCTTGCCCATGTAGATGAACAGGATGTCTAAGGGCATGCTAATTTACTCATATGAACCTTAAAGGTTGTAACCAGTTGCTGGGCTACAGCAATATGAAGAAGGAGACATTGCCCTTTATTCTTCTCTCCCTCTACTGAAATACTGATGCCATGCTGCACTATTCTCCTCTAGCCAGCAGGCAGAGAGCTACATTTAAGCAAGCCTATAGACTTCAATGCAAAGCGCTAAGAACCCTGGGAGCTGCAGTTTGGTACCGAAGCCAAATAATGCAACCTATAGTCTCTTTGGACTACAGATGCCAATGGTCACTGTGCAGTAGAAGTTGAGAGAGGATTTTTGTTAGATTGCCTAGGAAAGTTCTTCCTCTTGGTCCCATGGAGAGGGAGATAGAGAGAGCAGAGCACCTCAATCCAAGTTTTCACTTTCCAGTGGGGATGTAAGCCTGAAAATTAGAGTAAGGACACCCAGGGCCGCACAGCACCGCCCCCATCACAGATCTTGCACTGCTGCCAGAGATAGGGTGAAACATCCACTTACCCTCTGCTTTCCACCGCTCATCACTGGAGGTTTTTCTTTTACAGCGAGAGTCCACAGCAGCATCCTGGGAGCTGGTGAAAGGGCTATCAGCCCATTATTGACACTGATAGTACAGACTGTGCCACTGAGAGCAGGACACCAAGTGCAACCAACCCATACAGCATCTGTACCAGCCCTATACCAGACTTCTACCAAATCTACACTGTAGTCATACCAAACTGCCACTGCATCTAAATCACCTTTACATTGGACCTGTGCCAAGATTATACCCTAATAATACTGTATTCAGGTTAACTGGGACTGTCATTAAGTGTATAAAAGCTCTTAAAGGGCCCTAATGATAGCCGGCAAAATAACTTCTCAAAAGACTGTCCCTCCATTAATTATTCTGCAACCCCTCTTTGTTCCCTGTCCCTTCCACTACCATCCTCCTTTTTTTTGGACAGTGCACACCCAGTCGGTCTAGAACTAGCTTTGCTGCCATAAATCCGCTCTAGCAGTATAGTTCCATCACTTAGTAGCTTAAACTTTACTTCTGCTCACTGCTGTACCTAAGGTGGCTTTCCTGCAGTTTATGCTGAGCTGGAGGCCGAATGTCATATTATGCCTAGTCTAAACTGTTTTAATCATATTGTATATTAAATTGTGTTATTACCATTATTATCCATTTTATGCTTACCTTGGTAAAACCATATTAGGACTTTAAAGGCAGTCACTGTTAATTCCAAAAGGAAATAATCAGTATTCAAATGTACAGTGGGTACGGAAAGTATTCAGACCCCCTTAAATTTTTCACTCTTTGTTATATTGCAGCCATTTGCTAAAATCATTTAGGTTCATTCTTCTTCCTCATGAATGTACACATAGCACCCCATACTGACAGAAAAACACAGAATTGTTGACATTGTTGCAGATTTATTAAAAAAGAAAAACTGAAATATCACATGGTCCTAAGTATTCAGACCCTTTGCTGTGACACTCATATTTAACTCAGGTGCTTTTCATTTCTTCTGATCATCCTTGAGATGGTTCTACACCTTCATTTGAGTCCAGCTGTGTTTGATTATACTGATTGGACTTGATTAGGAAAGCCACACACCTGTCTATATAAGACCTTCCAGATCACAATGCATGTCAGAGCAAATGAGAATCATGAGGTCAAAGGAACTGCCTGAAGAGCTCAGAGACAGAATTGTGGCAAGGCACAGATCTGGCCAAGGTTACAAAAAGATTTCTGCTGCACTTAAGGTTCCTAAGAGCACAGTGGCCTCCATAATCCTCAAATGGAAGACGTTTGGGATGATCAGAACCCTTCCTAGAGCTGGCCGTCCGGCCAAACTGAGCTATCGGGGGAGAAGAGCCTTGGTGAGAGAGGTAAAGAAGAACCCAAAGATCACTGTGGCTGAGCTCCAGAGATGCAGTCAGGAGATGGGAGAAAGTTGTAGAAAGTCAACCATCACTGCAGCCCTCCACCAGTCGGGGCTTTATGGCAGAGTGGCCCGACGGAAGCCTCTCCTCAGTGTAAGACACATGAAAGCCCGCATGGAGTTTGCTAAAAAACACCTGAAGGACTCCAAGATGGTGAGAAATAAGATTCTCTGGTCTGATGAGACCAAAATAGAACTTTTTGGCCTTAATTCTAAGCGGTATGTGTGGAGAAAACCAGGCACTGCTCATCACCTGTCCAATACAGTCCCAACAGTGAAGCATGGTGGTGGCAGCATCATGCTGTGGGGGTGTTTTTCAGCTGCAGGGACAGGACGACTGGTTGCAATCGAGGGAAAGATGAATGCGGCCAAGTACAGGGATATCCTGGACAAAAACCTTCTCCAGTGTGCTCTGGACCTCAGACTGGGCTGAAGGTTTACCTTCCAACAAGACAATGACCCTAAGCACACAGCTAAAATAACGAAGGAGTGGCTTCACAACAACTCCGTGACTGTTCTTGAATGGCCCAGCCAGAGCCCTGACTTAAACCCAATTGAGTAACTCTGGAGAGACCTAAAAATGGCTGTCCACCAACGTTTACCATCCAACCTGACAGAACTGGAGAGGATCTGCAAGGAGGAATGGCAGAGGATCCCCAAATCCAGGTGTGAAAGACTTGTTGCATCTTTCCCAAAAAGACTCCTGGCTGTATTAGATCAAAAGGGGGCTTCTACTAAATACTGAGAAAAGGGTCTGAATACTTAGGACCATGTGATATTTCAGTTTTTCTTTTTTAATAAATCTGCAACAATGTCAACAATTCTGTGTTTTTCTGTCAGTATGGGGTGCTATGTGTACTTTCATGAGGAAGAAGAATGAACCTAAATGATTTTAGCAAATGGCTGCAATATAACAAAGAGTGAAAAATTTAAGGGGGTCTGAATACTTTCCGTACCCACTGTAAATAACATACAAAATTGATTTTGACAACATGATAGAAATGTTTATTAAAACCATAGCATAAATGATATGCATGAAGGTGCTATATAGCATACTCCTATGGCAAGAGAACCCAAAGGTTGCCCGACGTGTGCCAGGTTCTGATGTCTGTGAATCAGAGAAACAAACGACCTCCCATGTCAACAAAAATAATTAGGGGAATGGAGGACATCAGCTATGAGGAAAGGCTACAAGCACTGAACTTATTCTCTCTGGAAAAGAGACGCTTGAGGGGGGATATGATATCAATGTACAAATACTGTACTGGCGACCCTAACATAAGGAACAAACTATTCAGAGAAAGGGAATATAATAAGACACGTGGCCACTCACTTAGACTAGAGGAAAGGCGGTTTAACCTTAAAATGCGTAAGGGGTTCTTCACTGTAAGAGCGGTAAGGATGTGGAATTCTCTTCCACAAGCAGTCTTGTCAGCAGGGAGCATTGATAGTTTCAAAAAACTATTAGATGGGCACCTTAGAGACCACAACATACAGGGGTATACAATGTACGGTTAAAAGCAAACACACACACACATCATAGGTTGAACTGGATGGACTGATGTCTTTTTTCAACCTCACTAACTATGTAACTATGTCCGGGCCAATATGGATTCTAGTATGTAGCTACCAATGAATCGCTAAGCGTCTCGCTATGCAGCTTCCTCACGAGATCCTATTGGTGTTTGGCTGATAACCATGAAGCAACCAATGTCTTCTCAATTTTGGTATATAGTATAGTGATGATAACAGGATTGTTCCTGTATTAGAAATGTTGAATTATATAAGGGTTTCCTTCCTTTTCAGGAGCAACAGCTCCTCCAAATGCTGATCCAGCCTATGGGAATAGCCCCTCCAGCAGGGAGACACTGAAGATGATCAGTGAAGATCAGTGAAGATCTCCTTCACTGACGTGCACTGATGAGGCTGCACTGATGGGCACTAATAGGCAGCACTCATGGGCACTGATAGACTGCACTGATGAACATTGATGAGGCAGCACTGATGGACACTTATAGGCAGCACTAGTGGGCACTGGTGAGGCTGCCCTGATATATGGCACTGATGGGCATTGATAGATAACACTAATGGGCACTAATAGGCAGCACTGAACTGCACTAATAGGCACTGATAGGCGGCACTGATAAGGAGGAACTAATTGGCATCACTGATGGGCACTGATTGGCACTGATAGCCACTGTTGGGGCTGCACTGATCATCAGGACACTGCCAATGTCTCCTGTCACACTTGCCAGTTACCATCTCTCTCCTCATGCTGTGGCAGTATGAGGAAAGGAATGCAGTTAACCGGCAAGTGTGTTTACATTGTGATCAGCTGTGATTGGATGCAGCTGATCACATGGTAAAGAGCCACTGTGGTTGGCTCTTTACCCCGATCAGTGATCAGCTGTGTCCAAAGGACACAGCAAACACAAAGCGCGCCCTCCCAGAACTAGCCGTCATTTTGCTATAGCGCGGTCAGCAAGTGGGTAAAATTTGCATAGCCAAAACATTTTTTTTAAGTTTATGGATAGAGTAAGGTTGGGTTAGAAACCTCATTTTTAGAAAGTAATGCTAACTCCCAAAATGTAGTTACCACCATAACAGTTGGGAATACCTGTTGCAGTATCAACTGTGTAAAGTTTTGTTTACATATATGCTGGTTCTGAACTCACATCAATCCACATTGTTTAACATATCGCTAGTTGACAGGCAGCTCAGGGACAATATGTTGCCTCCTAAACACCTTTTTTTAACCAGTGAAAGCCTACCGCAATGCATCCACATCTATTACAAGGGGTTGTAGGACAGCTGCAGCCGAGGCCCCATTACTGGCATTTGCCACATTTGACAGTGGTTCTGCCTAGCAAATGCAATGTGTTGCAAAAATGTGGCTGTGCTGTTTGCAGCTCGCTGTCGGGGCAGTGAAAATGCAGATAAACCACCCAGTGCTGTATTTTGGCCTAGGCCACAAGGCCCAGGCCTAGGGCGGCACTTTGCAGGGGGGGAAGCAAAAAGCCGCCCCCCTCCACCTGAGACTCTACTGGCCACAGGTTGCTAGAGCTGCCTCTCTCACCCTCTCTCTCTCTCACCCTTCTCTCTCTAACTCTCACCCCCTCTCTCTCACTCTCACCCCCTCCTCTCTCTCTCACTCACCCCCCCTCTCTCATCCCCCCTCTCTCTCTCTCACCCCCCTCTCTCTCTCATCCCCCCTCTCTCTCTCATCCCCCCTCTCTCTCTCTCCCCCCTCTCTCCCTCATCCCCCCTCTCTCTCTATCTCTCACCCCCTCTCTCTCTCTCATCCCCCCTCTCTCTCTCATCCCCCCTCTCTCTCCTCTCTCTCTCACCCTCTCTCTCTCTTACCCCTCTCTCTCTCACCCTTCTCTCTCTCACTCTCACCCCCCCTCTCTCTCTCACTCACCCCCCTCTCTCATCCCCCCTCTCTCTCTCTCTCACCCCCCCTCTCTCTCATCCCCCCCTCTCTCTCTCTCTCACCCCCCTCTCTCTCTCCCTCACCACCCCCCTCTCTCCCTCACCCACCCCCCTATCTCTCACCCACCCCCCTCTCTCTCTCTCTCACAACCCCCCTCCCCCCCTCTCGTGAGATCTCAGGGGTTCACGCTGGGACTTGACTTCAATTTTGGAGGGAGTCACATCCGTTAAGGAAGGAGTGGGGCAAATTTACTTTGGAGGGGGAGGGGGGGCATCCAATTTTAGTCTTGCCTAGGGCTGCACAAAACCAAGATACACCACTGAAACCACCTACTCTCTCTCACCCTTCTCTCTCTAACTCTCACCCCCTCTCTCTCTCTCTCTCACTCTCACCCCCTCCTCTCTCTCTCACTCACCCCCCCTCTCTCATCCCCCCTCTCTCTCTCTCACCCCCCTCTCTCTCTCATCCCCCCTCTCTCTCTCTCCCCCCCTCTCTCCCTCATCCCCTCTCTCTCTCTATCTCTCACCCCCTCTCTCTCTCTCATCCCCCCTCTCTCTCTCATCCCCCCTCTCTCTCCTCTCTCTCTCACCCTCTCTCTCTCTTACCCCTCTCTCTCTCACCCTTCTCTCTCTCACTCTCACCCCCCCTCTCTCTCTCACTCACCCCCCTCTCTCATCCCCCCTCTCTCTCTCTCTCACCCCCCTCTCTCTCATCCCCCCCTCTCTCTCTCTCTCACCCCCCTCTCTCTCTCCCTCACCACCCCCCTCTCTCCCTCACCCACCCCCCTCTCTCTCACCCACCCCCCTCTCTCTCTCTCACAACCCCCCTCCCCCCCTCTCGTGAGATCTCAGGGGTTCACGCTGGGACTTGACTTCAATTTTGGAGGGAGTCACATCCGTTAAGGAAGGAGTGGGGCAAATTTACTTTGGAGGGGGAGGGGGGGCGCCCAATTTTAGTCTTGCCTAGGGCTGCACAAAACCAAGATACACCACTGAAACCACCTACTTGACTGTTCTATGGACACCTGTGTAAATCAGTCCTAAGAGGGGGAACTACCCTCACTTTGGATGGATTTTCTCTGACTTCTTGTTACACCTCCATGACAGAAGTTAAGGGGAGAGGCCCCAATGGAAGAAGATATACATATAAAATATTAACTGACATAAGTTTAAACTCGTCTCTATGCTATGGAAAACTAGAAAAGAAGCTTTGGCTGTATATACACTTTATCTTAACCATTGTCCATACATTTTATATTTGACCAGAGCCACAGAACAAATAAAGCAAGCTAGAGTTCTCATTTCTTTGCATCCTAGCATTCTTTGAGAAACATAGTCTAAATTATGCATTATTGATCTCCAAAATATTAGTGTGCGTTGCTTCAGTGTCAGTCATGTTGGAAATATGTAAAGCACATCATGACATTGCTAAGTGCATGATGCCAGGTTTCTCTTGATAACAATACAATCTCACCTTTCGTTTTATTTCTCTTAAAAAGTGTCAAAAATCTTTAATGAACCATGTGAAGCAGAGCTTTTACAAAGGTCTTGTGTTACCGCAGCTATAACATTTACTTTCAGTAGTGACTTTTAACCAGTTCTGGACCGGAAAGGATTTGCCCCCTTACTGACCAGGCCATTTTTTGTGATTCTGCACTGCATTATTTTAACAGAAAATTGCGTGGTCGTGCGACTTTGTACCAAAACAAAATTGATGTCCTTTTTTTCACACAAACAGAGCTTTCTTTTGGTAGTATTTGATCACCTGTGCGATTTTTATTTTTTGTGCTATAAACAAAAAAAGAGCGACAATTCTGAAAATACAACTAAAGAAAAACAATATTTTTTCACTTTCTGCTATATAATATTCCCCCCCCCCCCCAAAAAAAAAAAAAAAAAATCTAATGTTTTCATCCTCTTAGGCCAATTTGTATTCTGCTACAGATTTTTGGTAAAAAAAAAAATACAATAAGCGTATTTTGATTGGTTTGCGCAAAGGTTATCGCGCCTACAAACTACGGGAAAGATTTATGTTATTTTTATGTATTTTATTTTTTTACAAGTAATGGCAGTGATCTGAGATTTTTAGCTGGACTGTGACATTGCAGCAGACAGATCAGACCCCTAACTGACCTTTTTGACACTTTTTGGGGGGACCAGTGACATTACTACAGTAATCAGTGCTATAAATATGCACTGTTACTGTAATAATGACACTGGCAGGGAAGGGATTAACCTAGTGGGTGATCAAAGGGTTAAATGTAAGCCTAAGGGAGTGTTTACTAACTGTGGGGGAGGGGCTTGCAAAATGACCATAGAGACCTGTGATCCTATATAGAAGGGTCACAGGCGCTCTGTGATTATTTCAGAGAGAAGAACGGTCAGCTGTGTTTACAACAGCCGACTGTTCTTCTCTCTCAGTGGGGAGCAATCACGGGTGCCGGCAGCAATCAGTGCCACCAGCCCCATGCATCGGCATCCCCGCTGCCTAGCTCGCCCCCCCAGCACCACGCACGCGACCAACGTAGTACTATGCCGGTTCGCGCAGCCGAGCCAGCCTGCCGCAGTAAAACTGCGGCGGGCGGTCAGCAAGTGGTTAAAGTATTTTCATCTGTCGTCTCATATTATTTGCAATCTTTCCTTAAAGATGCACTAAATTTTAGCCTTATGTTCTTCGGTAAGCAGTTTTTATAGAAGGGCCTTTGAAAACCATTCATGTACACAGTAGATTTTATGGTGATTTTTAGGACAGGAAATATTTAAAATATATTCACTGACAATTTATTTTTTTTAGTTTGAAATAGGGAAGGGGAAGTTTCTTTGCTGTCTGGGTCCTATTGGTTGATTTTCCTTCACTTTCTGTTATAGATATACGACATGAAATGAGAGCAAATCCATCCAAAGTGAGGGGAAATCCCCTCGTGGGCAGTTGTCATTGGAACAACACAGTGGAAGAATCCCTCTTATTTCCTGTTCTTACTACTGTACAGGTTTGGATGTCTCATCACATTCCAGTATTATTGATCACTAAAACAAACAGAGCAGGTGAATCTCATAGGCCTAAATACAAATGGCAATAAACCTTATAGATACAGATTTATGGACAACTCTAGACAAAACAAATTCTGTAGCGAATACTCAGTAAATGTGTATCTGTGCCTGATTTTCTATCTTTTCTGAAAAATTGAGAAATCTCTATTGGGGACAAAGACACAATTAAATATTATAACTAAGCTCCCATCTAAACACAACAATAAGATTAAAACTGTATATAAGATCTGTTTTACTACTTTAAAGATGATTGGTTGAGTCTATGTAAGCATCAAAAGTACAGTACTTGATATTGGCCTCAGAGATTTCCCAGCGTGGGGATGTTATATTCCATACAAAATTGTGTTTTCCTTTATTTGATCGCCCTAGGGGAAGTCAAAAAGAGAATAGCTTCAGTATGCCATTCCAGAATTTGCACTGCCTTTTTACTGGACATACGACTTCCCTTTGAGTATGAAGGACATCTCTAGTCAAGAGATACAATCCTCCAAGCATATTTGGAATTTGTTCCCAAGTCTCTTCCCAGCTGGCAGTGCCCAGAACACCATCAACAGGATCTTTCCAGATGACATCCATAGAAAATGTCCAAGTCACTTTAGATGTCTCCTTCATTTTCACAGAATATTAGCTCCGGTCCTTTTAATTATTTTGTGTCACCCGTCTTGTTCCAGTAATATAGTTCTGGTAAAATGAAACTGAAAAAGGTCAACCCTTCATTGCCTTAAAGATCATGACATCTGTGATGGCTTTGTTTTTTTTTTCTTGCTGGAGGGTACAGTATGATAAATGTTCCAAAACTTTTAAATTATGTGTAAATAATTGAATAATAGAATATCGCAATAACTAATAGATGTTATAGTTTTTAATATTTAGCACACTTGGTAGGAAAAACATTAGAACCTGTAATATCTAATTCCTTGACTAAGAAAAGAATGAACTACGTTTGACGTCAATTGTGGTCTTTAGAAGGTCAACATTCATTTGATCCATAATATCTGAAGTAAGGATGAATTTATATTATCTAATCTGCATAACATGTCCATAAATTATTTTTGACCTTTCAAGATAATTATGAAGAAATAGTTTGGCTTTTACTTTTACTCTGTTTACTAAGTGCATGTAGCCATTGAGAGACTGTTTACTATTACACAAAATTGTAAAATAACAAAAATAAAAAACCAAACTGTTAAGCAAACTGGCTCGCCAAATTTGAGTTAGTTAGGATTTAGGTTATGCAATCAAACATCTCTGAACCTTAAGCCCCGTACACACGTACCGATCGTCGGCCGACGGAACGTCCTACAAATGTTCGCGGCTGGTGTGTTTGTTGTTTGTCTGTTGAAAAGTGCTCCAAACTTGCCCAGGACATTTGTCTTCCGACAGAAAATGACGTCACTACGTTCCACGCACGTTCGCCGCTACAAAAGAGGAAGTGAGTGTTTGGCCGTGACCCTTCTGGGCATCTCGCGCTGATTTCGGTAGCATTTGTTTGGTTGACGACATTTCGCTATTTTCCGAGACATCGTTCGAGAATTTATTATGGCGACCGTGAATTCGTCCGTTGCTGTCGTTAGTGTTGGAGTTTTGGCTCTGAGACGACGTACGAGCAATAGGAAGAAGAAGCGGACCTCCTGGACGAAAAATTGGTTGTTTAACCGTGATCAATTTTCTCATATGTCCTTGCTGAGGGAGCTCCAGGAAAATAATCCTGATGACTTCAGGAATTATTTGAGGATGACGGATCCCATCTTTTACCGTCTTCTTGCCCTGGTGTCCCCCTATATTCTGAAGCAGGATACTTGTATGCGGCTTGCAATTACTCCTGAGCAAAGGTTAATTGCGACGTTGAGGTATCTTGCAACAGGGAGAAGCCTGCAGGATCTGAAGTTCACCACAGGCATCTCCCCCCAAGCTCTTGGAGTCATCATCCCTGAGACCTGCTCTGCCATCATCAAGGTCTTGCAGAAGGACTATATCAAGGTATGTTTGATTTTTTACATTACATTACATGTATTACTAGTTTCACCCGAATTATGATGTTTTTGGATGTACAGCAATTGACACAGGCCATTATTTGTAAACTACCCTCTGTCCGCATGCACATAGTAGTAAAGATGTAGATTATCTTTAACCATTTGTAAAATTACCCACTAACCACCCCACCATTCTCTCCTATGTGTCCCTAAACGCATTGCCTGTTAACAGTATTTTGAATTTGGGTCATTTTATTGCTTTCCCTCAAACAATTATTCCTTGGCCAATGTTTTAGTACCTAGTTAATGATTTATCTAAAATACATCAGTCCATCCATTCCCACCTATGATTGTGTATGTTTATGTAATGATGTTAAAACCTTCACTGACCACAAGCCCTAATTGATGTATAAATGCCCAGTTTTACTTACCCATCCCCCCACCCACATGCTAAATCTCAAAGTCAGCATATACCAAAGCTCAAGTTCAGAGGTCTTCAAACTATGGCCCACCAGTTGTTCACGAACTTCAATTTCCATCATGCCTAGTCATGTCTGTGAATGTCAGAGAATTACAAGGCCTCATGGGATGTGTAGTTCTGCAACAGCTGGAGGGCCGTAGTTTGTAAATCTCAGCTCTAGCTGGTGAGTATAATGGGCCATACACACTAGAAGATTGTCAGAACAATTTATCCTTCCGATTTACCAAAACCAAATAATATGAGGTCCAACAAACACTTTCAAATCCTATGCAATCTGGTAGGCCCTTGCACTACATAGAAAAGTTAAATCTGCACGAAAAAGTCTTCAGAGAATCTTCTAGTGTGTATGGCCCTTTACAATATAAGAACAATAGGAGGTTGAAAAGAAATGTATGTAGATGTTACATCCCCATATCCAAACCTTTGCCTTCCTGTTGTATATTTTTTTAGCAAGTTGCATAAGCATTTAACAGACAACTGTGTGTGTAATTAATAATGTGATGTGCTCAAGCACTAATTTTATTTTTTTTTTTTGTTTTTATTTTTTCCCCACAGTTTCCTTCAAACGCAGAGCAATGGCTGGAGATTTCTGATCAATTTCTGGAGAAGTGGAATTTTCCCAATTGTGGGGGTGCTGTTGATGGGAAGCACGTCCGCATTGTCCCCCCTCCGAATTCCGGCACATTTTATTATAATTATAAAGGTTTTTTTAGTATAGTCATGCTAGCCATAGTTAATGCAAACTATGAGTTTATTTTTTTGGATATTGGCAAAAATGGCCGCAATTCGGATGGGGGAGTTATTGATCAGACGGAGTTCGCTCGTCGTCTAAAGAACGGCACTCTGAACCTGCCATCCAGGGAGCAAACTGTTGAGGGTATGAGCTTTGTGTTTATCGCAGATGAGGCTTTTGCGCTTGGGGAGCATCTCATGAAGCCCTACCCTCAGAGGAACCTCACCCCAGACCAAAGGATTTACAACTACCGGTTGTCCAGAGCTCGCAGAGTTGTGGAGAATGCCTTCGGGATAATGGCCAACCGGTTCCGGATATTCCTGACGTCCATAAACCTGGCACTGTACAAAGTGGATAATGTGGTCTTGTGTTGCTGCATTTTGCACAACTTCCTACGCAGGAATGCACAAAATTATGTATTGCAGCAACTGGATACTGACCCTGCTATGCCAGGTACAAGTGGAGAGGCCCAACCTTCTAACCAAGTGGAGTCCATGACGTCAATGGAAGTTGGACGGTCAGCATTGGCATCACACAGGGCCCGTCAGATCCGCCAGGAATATCTGGACTATTTCGTGGGGAGAGGAGCTGTGTCCTGGCAGCAATCACTGTCACACACCCATTAATCTTGTTAAAGATTGGACACACAAGATAAATGTCAGAGATATATTATTTTTCAACACATTAAACAAAAATTGCAATGATTCTGTATTGTGGATTATAATCATTTGGGCACATATGCCAAACACAATTATTTGGGTTAATCATGTGTTATATATGTGTGACTTTGGAAGGGTTAATACATTCATCAGTGTGTTTCTTGACTGTAGTCTCTCACCAGCTGATCCAAAGTGATGATGGCCATGTGTTATTTTTTAGCCAGTGGTGTAAATACAAGGGCCTTCTGCACCCCACAAAATGTACACAAACCCTGTCACATTGAGAACTAGGTCACACCCAAGGTTCATCTAATGTCACCTTACATTGGTGTTCATTGTCCAGAAGTTGCCCATACTATATATTTCATATAATACATTAGGGTATTAACAAAGTACCTACACCTGTTATGTTGTGTTCATTTATGACATCCTTCTCACTGCCCACCAATGTTAGGATATGTCAGTGTTATGTGAAACTTGATCATTGTTCATCTCAAAGTGTTATATATATAGGTAATGGAAAGTGAACTAGAGCAACGAACAAGCAATACACTATAGATTACACTGATCTCCCTACACTGATTGCTACTGGCAATATCAATGCCATATTGAATCCTAGGACTGCTAGTACCTTGAGTGTTGAGTCACACTTATGCGATGCGGGAAGTCTGCGACTTTGCAGCCTTCCAGCATTGCATAAGGGTGACCCGCCACTTACTTTTTCCACAGGATTGTATTCCACAAGTGTTAAGCACTGTGCGATCCAATCCAGATACATCAGAAATAAAGGGTCATGTGCGACTTGTATGCGTGTTCAGTGCGAATGTAGCCATACAAAGTGTATGTCTCAATTCACACTGCACATCTGATGGCATGTAATATCGTAGCGCACTGCTCCTTTATTACATGCGATCAGATGTTCATGCGAAAATCAGCTATACAGTTTGTATGGCTCAATTCGCACTGCACTCGCACAAAAGTCGCACATGATGCATTTATTCAGCCGCATCAGGATAGGATCGCACAATCGTTCAAACTTGTGTGATCCGATCCTGTGTGAAATGTCAGATCGCACTGTGATATGCGTTAAAACTGGGGGTATCTTTAACATTTCATTGACACCTCCAGCAACTCGCATATGGCAGTGACCAAAATGCTTTCATTAACATGTAAATATGGGAATAGGACAGCCATCATACATTTAGTGCTTCTTTACACAGCTTTAGACCTCGACCCCCCAACTAAAGTCTAATAAAGAATTGAACACACATTGTTGAATGTAAAAACGTTTTAGTATCAAACATTCACAGGGTTAGGGTTAGGGTTAGGGTTAGGGTTAGGGTTAGGGTGTTGTAAAGTGCTTTTCCCAAACTTGGGTACACTCTTTAACATCTGAGTGTAATTAAAATGCCCTAAAACATTCTAAAAAAATTGTAACATCAGGAACATCCCAATACAAACATTAAAAACCTAGTAAAATTGTGGCTTAAAATTTGCCAATCATGTCCACAAAATTGCGCATTTTGATTTGTAATGCCGTTGCAGTCTCCTTTATTTGTTCCAGGTCTGCGCAGCATTGGAGAGCCTCACGGGTCAATTTGGCTAATGTGCAACTATGTAAAACATGGTCTGTAAAAATCAAAAAAAAATGAGTCAATGTGAATCACCTACATGAGGTCATAATAATAGAGAAACATTTGGTGTCCAGGTAATCTTAAATTCCTCTCGAGTTAATACCTACCCTGTTCTTATGCTCTTTTGCCCTAGGCTCTTCTTCTTCCTCCTGTCCTCCTCCGATGCTGTTGCTGATGATTCTGCCGGTCTCCTGAGCTTACTATATATTCATTAGGGGTGTGAACGCATGATGACGTCATTGTGAGGGCATGGTTGTAATGTATATATATTAAGATGCAGAGACCAGAGACGGGCAGAATGCACGGCAACAGCATTGGAGGAGGACAGGAGGAAGAAGAAGAGCCTAGGGCAAAAGAGCAGACAACATAAGAGCAGAAGATTGGACAGCAGAAGAGTGGAGAGGAGAAGATCCAAAGAGCAGAGTGGAGAAGACCGGATGAAGATATTTAAGAACATTTCATAAACGTCTCCTGTCGTTATTCACATACACTTCCATTTATGTGGTTAATGTGTAGGGGTACTATGTACCCCATACCCATTCACATAGTGATTGGGGTCTGGGATCTGGGGGCCACCCTTTGTTAAAGGTTGCTTCCAAAGTCCTAGGAACCCCCTGGCCGCATGACCCCCCAAAACCACCAGACAGGGTTGTGGGGATGAGGCTCTTGTCCTCCTCTACATGGGAGTAAGGTGCTTTTGGGTGTGCGGTGCAGAGGCCCCCTGGCCCAAAGCAACAAAACCCCCCCATGTTGAGGGCATGTGTCCTGCTGTGGTCCAGGGGGTGTTTGGTCCGCTTGCTCGTTCTCTTTCCTGGCCTGACAAGCTGCATGCTTGTATAAGGGTCTGGTAGGGGTTTTGGGGGTAACCCACGCTGTCTTTTTGTTGTGGGCATACCCTCAAACTCAATACCACACACAAAAGGCCTGGTTGTGAACTTGGGGGGACACCCACGGTGGGTTGTTCAATTTTTGGGTGTAGTTCCCCCTCAAAAATCTTCACAACGCAAGTGGCCCCGCAAGTCAGAGCATCCTGATCCGACTTACGGTGCGACTTCCATTCAAATAAAGAGGCTCCCATAGGGAACTAGTGTTGTAAATTGGAGGCTAAAAATAACACTGATAAAAATCATTCTGAAAAAACCTACGTGGGCACACAATTGGCTCTTGGACACTTGGTCCTGGTTCCTCCACAGTTTCGGAACTGGCTTCCATGCTGCTTGGCAAGTTGCCAGGAGATCGGGCTTCTGACCTGGCTGGGGATGCCACATCCTGGCATGATGCAACATCTGCAATGTAAATTTGTAAGGGAATACAAGAATATAAGGTTAAACAATCATTGCAAATACACATATTTCTATGATACCACTACACAAAAATCTGTGACTACCAACCTTCTTGTTGCTCTGGTGTCTCATCACTTGTTGGCTCCACCAGGATTATTTCCGGAATAATGTCTTCATCTACATAATACAAAACATTGGCCATATCATAAAAGTCACAAGAGGTACATTTGTTAGGACATGGTGCCCTGCTTGATAGCTCTTTTAGTAACAAATATGAAGACATGTACATGGTTAGCTACGAAAAATATGGTACATTAATGTTTGACAGTGCATAGGAACCAATTACCTTTAGTGGAATCTGTGCCACCTTCTGTGCCCATGTCCTCATCTTGTTCCACAACTGCCGATGGAGCTGCCAAACCTCTCCTCCTCCTTTCCCATTGTTTGGCACGGAGTTTACGTTTTTCTCCTATTTAAAGGTTTGAATAATAATCTGTGATTAATAGGAATGTTTGCTGAGAAGATTCGTGCAGGAAAGAACGTTCGTTGCAACACAATACATATATTTTTAACTATGGCTTCCTGACTTTTAATGTCATATACTAAAACATCAACAATAGATCGATCAAATCACGACATGACAACTAAAATGAGTAATCTAACTTTTTACATAGACATTATAATCTAGACATGTTAATACAACATACACCAAATTATAAAAAACATATTGCATGATTAAAAAAATAAAGAAAAAATAAAACTTACTTTTTTTCAAAATCCGATGGATTTGGGAAAGCTGATCCTGCTCACGGTGTTTGAGGTCAGACCACCGTTTCCGAATCTGATCTTTCGATCGCTCGACACCGAATTTTTTGACCAAACAGGCCACCACCTTGTCCATGATGCCATCTTTCCTGGCATTGGGCCGATCGTAATTTGCCAACTTTCCATCGTAATCCATTTTTTCTAAAATGGAGACCATCTCCACCATTTCTGGCTTTGACATGGGTGTAGCCCTTGATTTTCGGGTGGCCCAATCACTTCGGCCCCCACTAATTGAGCTCCCAGATTGTTGAGACATGGTTCCTAATTAAACAATGATTATTCCACTGCCTCAGGTGTGAGTGTCGCATGTAGGCCTGATCTTCGGCACGTACACACCCCTGCACAAGCCCGCCACTGGAGGAGGAGTTGACGCCTGCGCTGTATTTAAAGGACGCCAGATCGTTCGGCCGACGATTCGCTAGCGGACATATCGAGAGTTGGAGCACGATCGAGCGGCGAATCACGACTTTTCCCCACAAACAAAGGTACGACTCTTTTAATAGAAAGTGTGTGTTTTGGGCCCTATACAGCTTTTATTAGGAATATCTTTATTATGTGCCAAAATACATGCTATTTTAATATGTTTTGTGTTGTTTTGTGTCTTGCAGGCATATACTGTCCTGCAATATGGTGGACAATTTCACCACCCACAACTTTTTAATAAGTTTTATTGATGAGTTCAGGCAACTGCCCTGTTTGTGGCAAGTCAAGTCCGCAGATTATAAAAATCGAAAACTCAGAAAACAGGCCATGGAACATTTGGTGGCCTTCTACAAGCCCGTCTGTCCTGGGGCAAATTTTACTTATATCCGCAAAAAAATAAACAGTATTCGCACTGCCTACAGGCGGGAGTTAAAAAAAATAGAGGAGTCCACCCAGTCTGGAGCAGGGGCACGGAATGTATATGTACCACGGCTGTGGTACTTTGATAACATGCGGTTCCTGGCAGACACCATGGAATCCAGGCCGTCAATTTCAACACTGCCTTCTACTTCGGCAGAGGGCTCAGTGTCAGTTGATCCAAGCCAGGATGAGGATTTCCTGGAGGAGAGTTTTACTCAGGTATGGCATTTCACAATATATTGTCTGCTAAAATGTAATCATGTAACAAAATTATAAGCTAAACCATAATTGACCCTTTAGGTAAACGGGCATAGCAAGGGGTTGGCATGACAGGCAACCGCCAGGGGCGCAGGCCAAGGGGGGTGGGTCACAAAAACATTGGCATTGTTTTATTGTTTATTTTAACAATCCACTCAGCCTGCACACCCCAGAACCCCCAGTTTGCAGGCGGATTCATGCAGGTGTAAAACATTGAGAGCAGCTTCATGCAGGTGTAAAACATTGAGAGCTGCTTCATGCAGGTGTAAAACATTGAGAGCAGCTGAGCCAAAAGACCAGGAGACTGAGACTGCCTCTCACTGCATCCCCAGCACCCCTCCGGTCTTACAAACACTGCTGCATCCCCAGCACACCTCTGGTCCTAAGAAACACTGCTGTAGCCTCAGCATTCCTCTGGCTCAACCTTTTTTAATACAAAACTAACAAACTAACAGCTCCTGCAAATGATCCATCCATCCTTGCTTCCATGTCTCTGGTCTCTCACTCTGGGTCAGCAAGGCAGGTGGCTTCCTTATTCATGTTTCCCTGCACTGCTTCACCCTCAATGCCCTACATCAAGTCCTCTGCAAGTTCAGGCCCCTCTCTCTCTGCAACCCCCTCCTCTCTCTCTCACACCCCCTCTTTCTCTCCCTCTCTCTATCTCTCAACCCTCTCTTTCTTTTTCACACCTGAGACAATGATTGCCCACTAGAGAGCTCTACACTGGGCAAACAAGGGGCAAATTAGAAACTTTTAATGCCCTTTAATTTTTTTTTGGGGGGGTGGGTTACAGTTTTACATTGATCTTGGGGGGGGGGGGGTTGTTGCCAAATACAGCTCCTCAACAAGGGCACTGGAGACCCTAGATATGCCACTGTATGTAAAGTCTGCTATTTGTTCACAATAATATAACAAACATGCATTTTTATATACACTATAACATTCTAATCAATTGTTCATTTCATCAACAGGGAAGTGTCACTGAGGAGGAGCCAGGTTGCAGCCAGGAGCCTGGGGAGCCTGTGGAGCCTGAGGAGCCTGCGGAACTCTTTCCACCACCACCTCCTCCTGCCAAACGGAGGCAAAAGAGGAAGCACGTGGATGACATCACCGACGAGTTTATCCAGGAGGCCACCATAGCCCTACGTCGGAAACCGGAGGCCAATGAGTCCTTCGGGAATATGACTGCCAAAATCCTGGATAAGGTGGACCTCAGGCAGTGTCAGTATGCCAGAAAAATTATTCTGGATGTGCTGCAAAACGCTGAAAACGGCATACTTACTGAGCACAGCCACGCATGCCAGGAGCACCCGTGCCCTCCACCTCCACCTCCACCTTCACCTCCACAACACCCACCACCTCGCCAAATGCCACATGGCCAGTGGCAATATGGCCAGCAGGATCCAAACCTGCCCTCATGGCAACCTGATTACAGTTACCAGCAACTTTAATTTGTGTAACACCCTATTATTTATTTTACCCCTGTTTGCCAGTTTCTAGTTTAATTTTGTCCAAATGGACCTTTTTTATGTTTAGTTTATTATACGGAAAGTATTGATGTTTGCTTTGTTTTTTTTTTGCTGAGATCCAAAAAATAAAGAAAATTTAAAATAAAAAATGGCCTATCTGAATTTGTTAACATGTTTAATATTGTGCATAACCTGAAAAATATGTTTTAGACATTAATTCATAAAAGAATAAAGGGTCATATCAATAGTTAGATCTTTGGTGTGAAAATACAAAAATAATGGTGAAGAGTTCAAATTATTTAATTCTAAAATTTGATAGAACAGATAGAATAGACAAACATTATCTTCATCATAACAGAACACATGCCTTTTTATTAGAAAAGTATGGCATTATGAGCAGCATCTTCCTTCTTCTCACATTTATCAAGATGAGCATGTGCTCCGCATTTCACCTATTTCTTGGACTTCCGCGAGCCGAAAGTTCTTTCTGAATAAAATGTTGAGTTTACTAGAGAAAATTCTTCCGGGAACTCATTTGGTTTGATCATGCGTGTTGGGATTTGTAGCTGTGTGTCGGCAGAATTGTGTACTGACAGGCGAACAATCGTCCGTTCTGGTGTCGGCATACAAATATTTTCATGTTTGCAAGAAAGACTTTTGTCCGCGGATTGTGCGCAGACATCTGTCGGAGGCACCATACTAACACGCGTACAATCGGCAGATCCTTCGTCCACCGACGTTTGTATGCCGACGATCGGTACGTGTGTACGGGCCTTTACGCAAAATATGAGCTGACAAGCCTGACCTGGTTCACTTACCTTTTTTGCCTCCTAATTTTTTTAAACATTGTTTTAGTGGGGAACCTATTTATCGCATACACTGATAGCGAATTCACTTTTCAATTTCAATTTCAATATTGCATGCAATATTTGGATCAAATGAGTCACGTGGTCCAAATATAGCATGAGATATCCTTTAGTGAATTGAGCCCATTATCATGTTTTGGTAGTACTAATACCACCAATAAATGAATAACTTCCTGCTGTAGAAGCAACAAGTGAACAAGGCGAACAACTCAAGGAGTTTGCACTGTCTGCAACCAGACGTGGTTTGATGTGGAAAAGATGTGTCTATACTGTACCTTCTAATGTATTTGAAGAACTTTAGAACCCCTGACCTCTCGGGTGCTTTCATGTGCAAGTATAGACTTTGGAAAGCAATGTCAAAGGCTAGTCCCTCTCCCATACTTAGCTATTGTCTATTGAGTTCATTTTTAAAGCTTAAAATGCATGTCCAGCAAAAACTTTTTTTTTTCTTTTTTCAGTTTTTGGTAGTTTGGTTTTCGTTACACCTTTTAGGTATTTACTGCTATCTAAAGCCCCGTACACACGTACCGATCGTCGGCCGACCGATTGGCCGTCTTTTGTACCTGGGCTGTCGTGTCTGCTGAAAAGTGCAAAAGACTGCACACGAATTTTGTCTGCCGACTGCAGAAGTGATGTCATGTGATGGTTAACTTTCCCTGTGTTTTTTCTTTTGTAAGCATGCCCAGTCTTGCAAATCTGCTGTCTGTCGGCCGAATTCTGTACTGACTGGCGAACAATCGGCCGGCATACAAAAATTTTAATGCTTGCACGACAGATTTTGTTCGGCCAAAAGTGCGCTGTCGGCTGTCGGAAGCATCATACTAACAAGCCGAAAATCGGCCGATCGTCGTCGGCAGGATCTTTTCGGCCGACAATCTGCACGTGTGTACGGGCCTTAAGGCTCTTTTAGGGAGATTTCCAATCCCTTACTATCCCAAGGACAATTATTTTACCCGTTTTGTTGCTGTCTGTGTCCCTAATGAAGATTTTCCTTCACTTGCTGTCTGGTGAAATCGCTGTCATTGAAACATTTAGGATTATGTTACATCAGCGATTTTTATGCAGCTATTTATAGCAGCTACAAAATTGTTATTCCTTGCCAGGAAAAAAAAGAATTGCAGCCAACACAAGGTCCATGTCACCCAAATTCCAGGTGATTTTAAGCTCAATTGCTGAGTCCCTGACTTTTGGCATTGGGATTGCCATTTTCTGGACCTTCCCATGTTATCCAATGATGTTGATGATCATGGCACACCACCCATTTGTAGCTGCTTAGATAATTTCAGTAGCAAACTACAAACCACCAGTGAAAAGCGGCAAAAAGAGATTTTAAACTGCTACAAATGTCTACTACAGAGTTGCTAGTGTGACGTGGCAATTTAGTTGAAACTAAATGAAGACCCAGGTACTAATAAACACACCAGAGGTTCTGATCCTTCCTCACACTATCCAAAACTAAAAGCCTGAATACAGACATTTTTTTTTGCTTATTTTTGAAGAATTATGATTTTTGATTTTTCTAAGGCTTTTTTTTTTCATGTGATCCAGTTTAGGGAGATTCTGAGTCTATTTCAGTAATTTTCTATAATGCTGATATGGGAGGGGGGGGGGGTTGGTTGTCACTGGAACAGTAAGGCACAGACAGCAATACAAATTTTGTCTGAACTTTAAATTCTTCCTCATTCAACTAATATTTGTTTTTATTTTTGTCTCTGTCCACATTGGAGATACACTATATTGCCAAAAGTATTGGGATGCCTGCCTTTACACACACATGAACTTTAACCACTTGCCGACCGCCGCAAGTACATATACTGCGGCGGTCAGCCCCGTGCAGGCAAAATGACGTATCGCTACGTCGCTCACTCCTGCCGCTCTGGGGCGCGCTTCGCCGATGACCTGATTGGGTTCAGAACTGATCAGTCATCAGGTCCAGGTCAATGATTTTTGGCCTGGACCTGTTCATCGGTCCTGCCCAATCAGATTCTGATCTGTGCCTGTGTAATGTAAACACAGGCACAGAAAAGACCTGCTCTCCCCTCCCATAATCCTTTTTGGATTCATCGAGAGGAGAGAGCACATCTAACTGTGAGCACTGCACCGAGCACACCCACACACACTTAGATAGGCACATTTCACCCCCGATCACCCCCCCAGTTAACCCCTACACCCCCTGTCACAACATACTTTATACAGTATATAGCATTTTCCTATATATCCGTATAAGTGTGACTTTTGACCAGGTTTAGCACTTGCGGCCGTTCCTTTTACACTTAGGATACCCGCCACCCCCCATAAAGATTTAACCCCCTGATCCCCCCAGATCACCAGATTCACCCCCAGTTAACCCCTTCCCCCCTGTCACATTGCACACTAATACACATGTAATATAGTGTTTTACTGTATTTTGTATTAGTGCGATTGTGACTTGAGTTAGCGCTAGCGAGTTACTTTCTGTTCCAAGGAGGCTTAGGATCCCCGCCACCCCCCCCATTCAGATTTAACCCCCTGATCACCCCTACACCCCCTGTCACAACACACACTGTATACAGTATATAGCATTTTCATATATACCCGTATAAGTGTGACTTGTGACCAGGTTTAGCGCTTGCCGCCGTTCCTTTTATACTTAGGATACCCGCCACCCCCCCAATAAAGATTTAACCCCTTGATCACCCCTGATCCCCCCCTGATCACCTCCAGTGATGGGGAAGCCTCACTGGCAGAATCAGGGTCAGTATATGAACCTGAACAGAGCAGCGGCTCCCTGACAGACAGCTCTGACGAAGGATGGGTCCCTGTTAGAACCAGGCGTACCTGACCCCATTCTGGAGTTGCTGAGATGCAGGAATCGCAGGGTGCTCTTATGGAGCAGAGTGTCGGTACTAGTGCCGCTCATCCTTCTGGTGGCCTGGCAAGCACCAGCGGCCTAGTACACCCTGGACCTAGTACAACCAGCACTGCAGTAACACTTGGTGACGTGGCGAGTCCCATAAGTGCAGTTGAAGCTGGTGCGGTGGCTAGCACGAGTAGTGGCCCACAGCCACCGCGTATTCGAAGACAGGCCCGTAGAGCCCATAGTGCCCTCCCTGATGCGCTGGCATATCCCAATTGGCAACCCACTGATACTACAGCACCAGTACTTGCCCCATTCACTGCCCAACCTGGAATCCACGTGGAAACAGCCAATTTTACGCCCCTGAATTTTTATGAGCTGTTTTTCCCGGAAGACCTTTTCAGATCTATTGTGGATCAAACAAATTTATACGCATGCCAATTCATCGCCGCCAACCCAAATTCGCCCCTTGCCAGACCATTCGGCTGGAAATCTCTAATGATTTCCGATTTTAAAACCTTTCTGGGCCTTTCCCTGAACATGGGCATAACCAAAAAGAGTGAATTGCGGCAATATTGGTCCACTAGCCCAATTCACCATATGCGCGTGTACTCTGCCTCCATGTCCTGAGCGAGATACGAGCAAATTCTGCGATTTATGCATTTCAACGACAATGAAATCTGTCGTCCTCGGGGAGACCCTGAATATGATTGGCTTTACAAAATTCGGCCCCTCATAGACCACTTCAATTAGCGGTTTGCAGCCTTATTTACCCCCAAACAAGTTGTCTGCGTTGACGAGTCCCTGATTAAATTTACTGGCCGTCTTGCTATGAAACAGTATCTCCCCAGCAAGTGTGCCAGATACAGGGTCAAACTGTACAAGCTCTGTGACAAGGCCACAGGCTATACAGTTAGTTTCCGGGTCTATGAGGGAAAAGATAGCACTGTGGAGCCCCCCAACTGCCCAGACTACATAGGGAGCAGCGGCAAGATAGTTTGGGACTTGGTGTCACCTTTATCTGGAAAGGGGTACCATTTGTACGTGGACAACTTTTACACAAGCGTGCCACTATTTAGTTACCTGCTCGAATTACAAATTAGCGCATGTGGCACCGTGTGACCTAATTGCTGGGGCTTCCCCCAACGGCTTGTAAATTCCCGTCTTAGTCAGGGGGAGAGAGCCTGCTTAAAAACGGACAGATTGCTTGCAGTGAAGTGGAGGGATACACGGGATGTTTTCGTTCTGTCCTCCATTCACCCAGACACGACGATCCAAATTACTACGGAAACTGGCGTTATGGAGAAACCCCTCTGTGTCCACGACTACAACCTTAATATGGGAGGGGTGGACCTTAACTACCAGCTTTTGGCGCCATATTTAGTTGCCCGTAAAGCCAGATGCTGGTACAAAAAAGTGTCTGTTTATTTATTCCAATTGGCTATGCTGAACGCCTTTGTCCTATACAGGGCGTCAGGATGATCCGTATCCTTCCTAGAATTCCAGGAAGCGATCATCAATGGCTACCTGTACCCAGGAGGTGTTCCTGTCCAACTTCCCCTTCCAGATGCAGTGTGCCGGCTGCATGAGAGGCATTTTTCACATGTCCTCCTGAGTACCCCTACCCAAAGACGCCCCCAAAGAAGATGTTGTGTCTGTCGCAGGTGCAGATTTAGGCGTGACACCCGCTATTATTTTCCAAGATGTCCTGACCAACCTGGTCTCTGCATTGGGGAATATTTAGAGCGCTACCACACACTAGTAGAGTATTAGTGTAGGGTACAGCACGACATAGTGTAGGGCACACAAACAAAGGGTCTCTAAAAAATGTTCGATGGCTATCGACATTTTGAGAGACCCAAGCTGGAAAATTGCAGTTCACAGAAAAAACAGTGTTAAAAAAAAATAAAAAAGCCAAAAACAGTTGTCGTGTCAGTTATTTTTATGTTCTTCTACTCTTCCTACTGTACTTTTACTGTACTTTGTTTGTTTTTCATTCTTTTGTTAACCTGTTTCTCTTGCAGGTACCCATCAGCTGCTACACTGATTTTATATATTCTGACAGAAACAGCGTTTGCGCTCAGCATATATGGATACCTCTGATGGCAGCAGCTGTGGTAGGCTGATTTCACCACTGCAGTTAAAATACCTTTAGGTATACGTGGAATATTGTCATGTATACCCACCATTAAATCAGTGGGTTTGGTTGTTGGGCGGTTAATGGTGTGTAATACTACACAATATTCCTGTGGTGATTTCTGTTAGGTTCTCTTTTTTTTTTCGTTCAGCCCACAGGCTGCATGAAAAAAAAAAACTACACTATATGCCAAACAAGGACCAGCAATCTACTGGTACATTGCTGGACTTTGAGTGGTTATACCAGGATGATTAATGCAGATTTAGCCATCAGCTTGGTATCGTTTTTTACAGCCAGCGGTCGGCTTACATGTAAAAGCAATCCTAGCGGCTAATTGGCCTCTAGACTGCTTTTAAATGCAGTGGGAGGGGACTCCCCCCTCCCGCCGTCTCCCGCCGCCTTCCGCTGCCTTCCGTGGTTTTTCTCGGTTTCTCCTGTCCCACCGGTTAACCCGAGAGTGCAGCCGGAGGTTCAATTATCTAACCATAGAGCTGATTGGAGATAAGAATGTCTCCAATCATCTCTATGGCCTAAGATACCGAGGGGTAAAAGCATTTCATGACTTCAGTTTCGCCAGAAATAAACAGCGCCATTGGGAAATTGGGAAAGCATCTTATCACACCAATATTGGTCGTCAGAGATCTAGTTTCTAAAAGACCCCAATTTTTTAAAAAAAGAGTACCTGTCACTACAGATTGCTATCATAGGGGATATTTAAACTCACTGTGATAACAATAAAAATGATTAAAAAAAATGAGAGGAAAGGTGTCAAAATAACATAAAAAAGCAAAATAAATAAAAAAAAAAAAAATCAAGCCCCCCCCCCATTGGTCTAGTGTCATATGTAAACCGCAATTACAGCATGCATGTGAGGTATCACCGCGAACGCCAGGTCCAGGGCAGTAATTCTTGCAGTAGACCTCTGTAAGTCTAAAGTGGTAATCTGTAAAGACTTTTAAAGGCTTTTAAAAATGTACGTAGTTTGTTGCCGCTGCACAGGCGTGCGCAAATTTTAAAGCATGTCATGTTTGGTATACCACATGTGTGAGACTTTTTGGGAGCCTAGCTGTGTACGGGACCCCGAAAATCAATCCCCACCTTCAGGTTTTCTAATGGCGTAAATTGTGTATTTTACCTCCACACTACCCATCACAGTTTCATAGGCCGTGAAATTTCAAGATAGCACAAAACCCCCCCAAATGACTCCATTTTGCAAAGTAGACACTCTAAGCTATTTGCTGAATAGCATGGTGAGTCCATGGAATAGTTTATATTTTGCCACAAGTTTCGGGAAAATTATTATTATTATTTTTTTTGTTTTTTTACACAAAGTTGTCACTAAATGATATATTGCTCACACATGCCATGGGTATATGTTGAATGACACCCCAAAATACATTCTTCTGCTTCTCCTGAGTACAGGGATACCCCATGTGTGAGACTTTTTGGCAGTCTAGCCATGTACAGGACCCCCGAAAACCAATCCCCACCTTCAGGCTTTCTAAGGGCGTAAATTGTTGTTTTCACTCCTTACTACCTATCACACTTTTGAAGGCCATGAAATGCCAAGATGGCACAACCCCCCCCCCCCCCCGAAATGACCCCATTTTGTAAAGTAGACACTCCAAGCTATTTGCTGAGAGGCATGGTGAGTATTTTGCAGCTCTCATTTTTTGGGGAAAAATGAAGGAAAAACAGGAAAATTCATTTTTTTCCTCTTTTTTCAATTTCCAAAACTTTGTGACAAAAATTGAGATCTGCAAAACACTCAACATGCCTCTCTGCAAATAGCTTAGGGTGTCTACTTTCCGAAAAGGGGTCTTTGAGACGCTCATTGAGATTTTTTTTTGTCAAAGACATGTAGCTAAATACATTTTGGCCAAAATATGACATAAATTGAGTATATTGAATATTTTTTAAAAGACAAAGTTGAAAATTTCATTTTTTCTCAAAATTTTCACTCTTTTTTTATTAATATCGCAAAAAATAAAAATCGCAGAGGTGATCAAATACCACCAAAAGAAAGATCTGTGACCGGACAATGACCGAGCAATTGCAAGTTAAAGTCACGCAGTGCCAAGTTGAAAAAGGGCCCTGGTCTTTGAGCAGCCAAATCCTCCGGGGCTTAAGTGGTTAATGGCATCCCAGTCTTGGTCCGTAGGGTTCAATATTGAGTTGGTCCACCCTTTGCAGCTATAACAGCTTCAACTCTTCAGGGAAGGCTGTCCACAAGGTTTAGGAGTGTGTCTATGGGAATGTTTGACCATTCTTCCAGAAGCGCATTTGTGAGGTCAGGCACTGATGTTGGACGAGAAGGCCTGGCTCACAGTCTTTGCTCGAATTCATCCCAAAGGTGTTTTGTCAGGTTGAGGTCAGGACACCTCCACTCCAAACTCACTTATCCATGTCTTTATGGACCTTGCTTTGTGCACTGGTGCATGGTCATGTTGGAACAGGAAGGAGCCATCCCAAAACTGTTCCCACAAAGTTTGGAGCATGACATTGTCTTGGTATACTGGGCAAGCCCAACCCCTAAAAAACAACCCCACACCATTATCCCCCCTCCACAAAATGATTTGGACCAGTGCACAAAGCAAGGTCCATAAAGGACTGTAAAGGGTAGGCCAATTTAATAATGAACCCTACGGACTAAGACTGGTATGCCATTAAAGTTCATGTGCGTGTAAAGGTAGGTGTCCCAATGCTTTTGACAATATAGTGTATTTCCCATCAATTTCTGTCCTGAATGTCCACAAAAGGGACACAGACAGCAAAAAAAAAAAATCCTGATAAAGGATCCAACCCTACCTCACTTTATCCAAAAGTAAAATGTTTTGGATGAAGTTTAGCTTTGAGGAAAAATAGCTAAGCACAGGAGACAGAAGAGATAGGCCCTTTTTCAACAGTGGCTACAAAAGCACCCTGAATTTTGAGAAGCCAGATGTACCCAAAAGGGCAGTCTGAGGTACATGTAGACACTTAAGAATACCTCATTTTTATTATTATTGCTGCTTTACAAAATTTTGTTATAGAAAAGATTATGTTTGTATTACGATATAAATAGGTACCGCATCCCTGGGAATGTATAATGCTGAAATGGGAACATTTCCCAAAGAAAGTCTGAAGCAGGACTTAAGGTGCTAAAGCCCCACACCAGAAGTAGAAATATAGAGGAAGAGAAAGAGACAGGCTGCAGTTAACATCGCTACCTGCCTTTGCCTCGAGATATCTCGAAGTTGCTGTAATGGCGGCGAACGTCCAATGTCCAATGCTGAACTGCTAGTCTGTTGTACAGACTGCCACAGTTGAAATCTCTGCTCAACACTCCCTGGATACATTTCTTCACCATTTGAACAGGATTTCTGGGGCTATTGGACCTCAGTATATGCTGTATACAAGAATAAATTTGGTCTCCAGTACATGCTGTATTATATGAGAGTCTCCCCAGAGACACTATAACAAGGTTAATTAAGGCACATTTTGCTTACACTATGCTACATACCCCTGAAGAAGCGGATTTGTTATATCCGCGAAACATGTCGGGTTTCTTCTGATGAATTTTCATTGGATTTGTTCACGCTTATGTTGCCGCCTTATTTTTACCTACCTACCTCGTGTATTTGCATTTGTATGTGTTATCTGTAATGTAACAATCCTCTGTGTCATATCTTGCTTTTAATATTTATCAAAAAAAAGCTCAATCACGGTACCTTTAAAGTCCCACCAGCCCTCCAATTTCTTTTCGCTCCTTTTTCTTTCCCCATTTTCCTTTTCTTCCCCTTTCTCCTTCCTTGTCTTTCCCCCCTTCCTTCTTCCCTTCTTCCCCTCTTTCCTTTTTCCCTTCCCTTTTTTTTTTTTTTTCGTCCCCCCTGTTTTTCTTTCCCCCCGTCTTCCTCCTCCCTTTATTTTCTCCCTTCCCTACTTGTGGCGCTTCTCTCCTTTTTCTTTCACTTCCTCTATATTTCTACTTCTGGTGTGGGGCTTTAGCACCTTAAGTCCTGCTTCAGACTTTCTTTGGGAAATTTTCCCATTTCAGCAAAATTTTGTTATATGTTACACATTGGTATTTTGTTGGTAATCCTTTCTTGATATCAGGGCACTAAAATCTAATACGTTTATTCTGTTATTTTATATTTTCCAAAGTAGAGGCAGTAACTGAAATATTATTTAACTGAGATCTCTATTTCATTCTGTTAACAATTGCTAGTTTCTAAATTAACCATTGTACGTTTGCATTTGGTCTTTACATCTGTGCTATCTATTTCACACATATACACAAAAGGCTTTTTGCACTCTGGGTTACAATAAAAGAGAACAAGGTTATTTTTCAGCTAAGGCTTTGGGGTTGAAATAATTTGATAATGATGAAGCAGGGAGAGCCAATGACTCATAGGTCATCTGTGGGAGGCAGGTGAAACAAGGGCTGGCCTAAAGCAGAGGCCTTTAATGAGACTTGCCCTGCAAGTTTTCAAGTTGGTTCTAATCACTCATTCCCCTTTCAGTGTAGCAAAGTTCTCCTTTCGATTGAGTGCAAATAAGGACATGCATAAAGAATGCCGATACAATATGGTAATGCAGACTACAGATAGAATTTTCATGATAAATAAATATATAATGCATGAATGGTGAGAATAAATGTGCAAGAAGCTGTAAAATGTACTGTGATCTCAAGTTCTTACTGATGTCATCAATTTATTTTTGGCTCCTGGAGACGTCAGAGGGTGGCAAAAATAAAAAAGCAGATTTCACAGTTTGTGTAACAGAACAGTTTTAGCAAAAACAGGCGTTATAGGAAAATAGGTGGAAGAAATCAAATTGTTTCCTACATCAAGGACCAGTCAGAATTCAGCAGTCACTAGTACTTACTTGGTTCATCTTTTGAAGTTCTTTTGATTACCTTAAACCAGGGATACATGTGTTGTTTGTATACCCTAGGCTGTTCTCGCCCCAATATCAAAAAAGATGGGAGGCTGGGATGCTGTGTAAAATCTACATAAAAACTGAATGCACTGGTTTAAAAATCCCATCAAGGGAAGGTCTTGCATATTTCATCAGGGAAATGCTAAACCACATACTGCATCTATGACAACAGCGTAGCTTGGTAGTTGAAGAGTCTGGGTGCTTAACTGGCCTGCCTGCAGTCCAGACCTTTCACTAATTGTAATTAATTAGTGCATCTTGAAACACAAAATACCACAAAGAAGACAAAGGACTGAGCAGTTAGAATCCTATATCAGACTAGAATGGGACAACATTCCTCTCCCAAAACTCCAGCAACTTGTCTCCTCAGTTCCAAAACATTTACAGAGGGTTGTTAAAAGAAGAGGAGATGCTACACTGTGGTAAACATGGCCCTGTTCCAGTTTTTTTGAGACGTGTTTATGCCATCAATTTGAAAACTACAATATGTTTTTAAATATTCTTAAAATAGTACTTTTTCTCAGTTTAAACATTTGTCATGTTTTCTATTTTCTATTTTGCATACAAAGGGGGTTTACAAATGATTGCATTCTGTTTTTATGTAGATTTTATACTGCTCCCCAACTTTTTTTAGAATTGGGGTTGTAGTTGACTCATTTGGTCTTTCTGCAGAAGATGGTCATATGAAGGCTGGAAGACAAATACCTCCACTCTAACAGGCCATCATTTTATAACATGTTAACAATGATTCCTATAAGAAGGTCAAAATGCTCTCATTTGACAAAGATGCCTCTGCATCCATGTTGTTTGTAGCCAAAAATACAGTATATGGACAGCTCTGCAACTTTGGGTGTTTCCAGTGTAGGGTAGAGTTAATGCTACAGCATGCAAAGATAATTTAGACTACTGTATGCTTTTAACTTTGGGACAATAGTATTTTCTGTTCCAGAGCTAGATTCTTAAAGACATAGTTTGGTGTGAGTATTGTGGAATGTCAGTGGCATGCACCTGAGACCTGACCTAAACTACAAACCTTTGGAATGGATTGAACTTTGGCCAACTTTGGCATAGGTTCAACATCAGTACTTGACCTCACAAATGCTCTTTTGGATGAATGAGCACGCATTTCCACACACAGCATATGCTCCATAATCTTGTAAAAAGGCTTCCAAAAGAGTGGTGTCACATGCCTTACTGTGGGGCCCGAGATGATGAGAGTGGCCTCTTGCACAATTCCCATCCAAGCACCCCTGGTAGTGGAGATAGGGACTGATAGGGCAGTGGAAGAGTGCAGGTGCCTAGAGGGGGCTGTAGCTTGGAGACACAGGAGTCCTACCAGTGATGATGTGGAATCTGGTCACAAGCCTTGTACAGCATGAGGCAGGCAGACAGGTGCAGAATCAGGTTCAAGGTCGGGAACAGGCAGAAGTCAGTAGTGTGCTGGCAGTGGGGTACCAAATCAGGAAGCAGATATGTAGTCATAAATCCAAGCCGGGGTCGTTAACATAAGCAAGAGGCAGATATAGCAGGTAGAGGTTATCCAAGAGAGGTGTCATATGTAGCAGGGTCAGGAACAAGGTTACATCAAGAATAATAAAAATCACCAGTTCATGCGCTGATCCAAAATTCACATCACAATAGGCTCATAGTCCTCTAAGAAAGAGGTTTTCACTGCCAGGACGTTGCAGCTCTCCTAAGTCTCCACTGGGTGGTGGACAAAAAGATCTGTACAAGGTAAAAAAAAAAAAAGGAAAAAAGAGCGCACGGCCGCCCTAGCATAATACAGTTTTTTTTTTAGAAGAAACAGGAAGCTTGTTAAAATACAACTCACATTTAGGAGTACAATATGAGAATGAGAAGAATGTGGCATGTAGTTTGATATCCCTCTCCTGGATCGCTGCTGTAAGTAGCAGCCTTCACCTTCAACCCCAATTGGTGGCTTCTGGGTTCTCCTACGTAACCTCAGAGCATGTGTGCTGGAGTGCGCCTGTGCCTGAACCAGCCAGCGTTGAACTCGGGCATGAGTGTGTGGAACTCCCAGAAGAAGAGAGAAGTAGACAAGATGGTCAATGCACGACCAAGTGGTTGCTATGACAATGCGTTTCGGAGGCATGGCCTCCTTCCTCAGGTCATGCCCACACTGGCACCCAGAAACAATTTAACTACAATAGCCCCTCCCATGCCCCTCTTCTTAAAAGGGGCCATACCAGGGGAGAAATACTTACAAGGAAACCAGTGATTAGAGCTTGAAAACAACCATAAATACATAATAAAGCAAAACCAAAAAAAAAAAACCAAAAACAAAAAATTAAACACACAATCATTTATAAAAATATATTAAAAAAAAAAGATTATATTATAAATAAATAAATAAAATGTATTATATATTTCATAACCCTGGCTGACGGGTATAACGATTACTCAAAAACTGTATTATGCTGCATGTTGTATTAGGGCAGCGTTGTGCTCTTCTTTTTTACCTTGTTCAGGAATCAGGAACAAGGTTAGCAGACATGGATTATTATCAGGAACACAGTAACCAAAGCTGAAGACAATCCAGCACTAAAGCCAGGCAGACTCTCAGTTTAAATATGCTGCTGGGCGCTAGAATCTGTGGATGCGTACGCACACCTACCTCGCATGTATGTGCCAATGCGCATGCACATTCTATTCCTTGCTCGTCTTAGCCTATACTTATGACTCTGCACATGCATATTCGAATGAGCACTTGCTGCACAGGAATTAGCAGGTGCTGAATGGGAATGAGCCCTTACTGTATGGGAATGAGCACTTGCTGCACAAGATCCCTGACAAGTGGAGGCTGTTTGAGCCACAAGGGTGGGGGGTAATTCCATATTATTTCCCATTGTTTTTAAATGGAGTATTTAAGAAGCTCATATAGATGTGATGGTCAGGGACCCACAAAATTTTGACTGTATAGCTTAGCTCTTTCCATTGTAGTACTAAAAAAAACATTATCTGAAGTATTTAAATACACACACATGCAACACCTTCTTAAAATAGCTGTTACAGGGCCTCTGAATGTTCAGTTTATATCACACAGTTGTGATGTAAATGACGCAACACAACTATTTATACATTACAATTTTCTCTCCATTGAGCTTCTTAATTTGGTAACATCTTATCCCAGAAGTGAGCACTGTATCTAATTTAAGAGTTCCATGGTCATGTGTTAGCACCTTGTGTGCCTCATTGTATGTTTTAGCACCTCACAATTTTCACTTAATATATCTACCTATATATATCTATCTATCTATATATATATATATATATATATATATATACATACATATCAGCTGTGTAATTTTAGAAGTGAAAGTTAGTGACACCTCTGACACCACAGATTTAATTGGTTTTCTGTTCGTTAGACTTTGTGTGATTCAGTCTGAAACACTCACAAGATGAAGAAGTGTGTGTCGAATCGAATGCATTAATGTTTGACAAATGCTGGCTAATGGAATCAGAACATGGAGTGCTTGAAAGTTTAAAAACTCCTGGGACTAGTGTGAACCTAAATAAAGTGAACCTGTCAATGTAACATAAAGTCACGTGTTGAAAATTGTTTGCAGTTATTTTTTCTCTGCTTAATTCATAAAAAGTGCAGTTTCTATAATTTAAAGAGCAAGTTCACTTTTAGCAAACTTCAGGAACTTCAGCTTTTTTTTTTTTATTTACTAATTTATTAATTTTTTTACTGTAGCTTCTGATTGTTATAAATTAGGTACTTACCAGTACCTAGGGTCCAGCATTGTCTTCCTGCAGATGGTTCTTCTTACTGCTCCTTGTCACCAGTTCCACCATTTTGGATAAGAAAGCCGACTATGGCTTCCTGAGGAACCAGCGCCAGCGTCCCACTGCACATGCACAAGCTGCCACAGCAGTTTGTGAATGGTCCTGCAGCCTCCTAGGACATGTGACATGTTCCAGGAGGCTGTGGGAAAGCGGCAAGGCAAGAGACATTGCAGAAGGGGAATGGGAGAGGGTAACAAAGAAAATCAGTACTCGCTCTCCTCCTATTCCCAAAAAACCTGTAACTTAGTTACAGGTAGGAATTGAACCAGAGTGACTTCACTTTTTGAGTAAAGTTCCACTTTAATTTCCCAACCCTTCTAGGTGCAGCCTGTCAGGTTAAATACTTGCCTTCATCCTCATTTCGTTGATCTTCATCGTACATCCATGCAAGTTCCTCTTCTTAGTCCACATGTGTGCAGTGGACCCATTTATTCCAATGGGTGAGACATTTTCCAGCTGTCCTGTGGAGTTAAATATATGCAGAAATGGGAGCATGGTATGTATAATACGCTTACACCAAATCTTCAGAATAATTTGTAGGGACAAATTTGTTTGTCATGTAATTTCTTCCACACACACGCACACACACACGCACACACACACACACACACACACACGTGTTGAATAATAGGTAGCATTTTTTTTTTCAATTCAATTCTTTTATTTTATTTTAGTATTGTAATGTTTTTTGTTTTTTTTTGGCTATACCTTTTCTAACAACCAGTCCAATTTAGCAATGAGAAATTCTGATTTCAAAGCTATCCCCTTTTTAGGCTCCATTCACACCTGAATGTAGCGATTTCCTTTTGTTTTTCGGGTGTTTTTTTTAAGCCTTTTTACAGCTTGTGTTTTACAGCTTCAGGTGTTTTTCTTTAGCCAATAGAAAGCACTAGATGGTAACAAATGTTAGAAGTAGCACACAAGCACAATATAATCTCCAAATAATTTTTTGTCAGATATAAAAGATGAGGTTGTGTCAAGTAATAGATATCAAATATGTCAGCCCTAAAATTTGCATGGGCCCATGAAATGGCGGGCTGCTGTAGCCATAATTGTTAATTGTCTATAGGAAATGTAAAAGCCTTTACAACTCATCAGTTTAGAGTTAAAGCGGAACTTCACTCTCTCAATCAACCTTATTTATTTTTAATATATTTAATTACTTATGTTGCTAGCATTAGTAAATAGATAGAAAAATACATCATATTTAATTGTTTTAAACTTTTTCTTTCACATTTCTTTAGTTACTTCCTGGTTTCCAGGCCTAGGCAAATTATGTCATACACCCCAGGAGTAGTGTTGAGCGAACACGGACTGTATTATTCGTGTTCGTACCGAATAATTGGATTTTTGTTACCCGAACACGGACACGGACACTTTACTGTATGTTCGGGTAAAAAATCCGTGTTCGGTCGTTTTATTTCCGGGTTTTGCATGTTTTGGCGCTCTTTTCATGGCGGGCTTTCAACAGCCAATCAACAATCGTTTAACTGGTGTGCCTTAAGCTATCCCAGCCATGCCTGCAAATGTATGAGTAGCTGTGATTGGCCGTCTGAAGCATGTGACCAAGTCTTTATAAGTTCGAGGCAGCCGCAGCGGCGTCATTCTGCTGCTTAGCTCAGGGACAGAGCACACATACGTGCTGGCTGCTGATTAGGGAAAGACAGGCAGGGAAAACTAATTGGTGTCCGGATAGAATTTAGGGTCAGGTCGGAGTGTTTAGGCAGGGCGAGTTGTAGGCATTTTAGGGATAGAGTCTGCTGAATTATAGGGTCAGTGTGTTCTACAAACTACAATCGATATTGCTGTGTGGGGTGGGGTCTGCACTTAGTCCCGATCTACGATCTCTTCTCAATCCTGTTAGGGAGAGGCTGCTGCTGAACGTTAGAGAAAGTGTGTTCTACAAACTACAATCGATATTGCTGTGTGGGGTGGGGTCTGCACTTAGTCCCGATCTACGATCTCTTCTCAATCCTGTTAGGGAGAGGCTGCTGCTGAATTTTAGAGAAAGTGTGTTCTACAAACTACAATCGATATTGCTGTGTGGTGTGGGATAGGAGATAGGCAGGTGTCAGTGATCCACATCCATTTTTCTGTGTGTGGGCTGCAGTGAACACAATCTTTTTGGGGTGCAGTGAACACAATCCTTTTGGGGTGCAGTGAACAAAATCTTTGTGGGGTACAGTGAACACAATCTTTGTGGGGTGCAGTGAACAAAATCTTTGGGGGGTACAGTGAACACAATCTTTGTGGGGTACAGTGAGCACAATCTTTGTGGGGTGCAGTGAAGACAATCCTTTTGGGGTGCAGTGAACACAATCTTTGTGGGGTACAGTGAACAAAATATTTGTGGGGTACAGTGAACACAATCTTTGTGGGGTACAGTGAACACAATCTTTGTGGGGTGCAGTGAACAAAATCTTTGGGGGGTACAGTGAACACAATCTTTGTGGGGTACAGTGAACACAATCTTTGTGGGGTGCAGTGAAGACAATCCTTTTGGGGTGCAGTGAACACAATATTTGTGGGGTGCAGTGAACAAAATCTTTGTGGGGTACAGTGAACACAATCTTTGTGGGGTACAGTGAACACAATCTTTGTGGGTTGCAGTGAACAAAATCTTTGGGGGGTACAGTGAACACAATCTTTGTGGGGTACAGTGAACACAATCTTTGTGGGGTGCAGTGAAGACAATCCTTTTGGGGTGCAGTGAACACAATCTTTGTGGGGTACAGTGAACACAATCTTTGTGGGGTGCAGTGAACAAAATCTTTGTGGGGTACAGTGAACACAATCTTTGTGGGGTACAGTGAACACAATCTTTGTGGGGTGCAGTGAAGACAATCCTTTTGGGGTGCAGTGAACACAATCTTTGTGGGGTACAGTGAACACAATCTTTGTGGGGTGCAGTGAACAAAATCTTTGTGGGGTACAGTGAACACAATCTTTGTGGGGTACAGTGAACACAATCTTTGTGGGGTGCAGTGAAGACAATCCTTTTGGGGTGCAGTGAACACAATCTTTGTGGGGTACAGTGAACACAATCTTTGTGGGGTGCAGTGAAGACAATCCTTGTGGGGTGCAGTGAAGACAATCCTTTTGGGGTGCAGTGAACACAATCTTTGTGGGGTACAGTGAACAAAATATTTGTGGGGTACAGTGAACACAATCTTTGTGGGGTACAGTGAACACAATCTTTGTGGGGTGCAGTGAACAAAATCTTTGGGGGGTACAGTGAACACAATCTTTGTGGGGTACAGTGAACACAATCTTTGTGGGGTGCAGTGAAGACAATCCTTTTGGGGTACAGTGAACACAATCTTTGTGGGGTGCAGTGAACAAAATCTTTGGGGGGTACAGTGAACACAATCTTTGTGGGGTACAGTGAACACAATCTTTGTGGGGTGCAGTGAAGACAATCCTTTTGGGGTGCAGTGAACACAATCTTTGTGGATTACAGTGAACACAATCTTTGTGGGGTGCAGTGAACAAAATCTTTGTGGGGTACAGTGAACACAATCTTTGTGGGGTACAGTGAACACAATCCTTTTGGGGTGCAGTGAACACAATCTTTGTGGGGTACAGTGAACACAATCTTTGTGGGGTGCAGTGAAGACAATCCTTGTGGGGTGCAGTGAAGACAATCCTTGTGGGGTACAGTGAACACAATCTTTGTGGGGTGCAGTGAAGACAATCCTTTTGGGGTGCAGTGAACACAATCTTTGTGGGGTGCAGTGAACAAAATCTTTGTGGGGTACAGTGAACACAATCTTTGTGGGGTACAGTGAACAAAATCTTTGTGGGGTACAGTGAACACAATCTTTGTGGGGTGCAGTGAAGACAATCCTTGTGGGGTGCAGTGAAGACAATCCTTGTGGGGTGCAGTGAACAAAATCTTTGGGGGGTACAGTGAACACAATCTTTGTGGGGTACAGTGAACACAATCTTTGTGGGGTGCAGTGAAGACAATCCTTTTGGGGTGCAGTGAACACAATCTTTGTGGGGTGCAGTGAACAAAATCTTTGTGGGGTACAGTGAACACAATCTTTGTGGGGTACAGTGAACAAAATCTTTGTGGGGTACAGTGAACACAATCCTTGTGGGGTGCAGTGAAGACAATCCTTGTGGGGTGCAGTGAACAAAATCTTTGGGGGGTACAGTGAAGACAATCCTTTTGGGGTGCAGTGAACACAATCTTTGTGGGGTACAGTGAACACAATCTCATACTTCTGAAGATTTGAGGGTGCTGCCTGTTTCATCCTCCTCCTCCTCATCCATCCTTTTAGGGGTACAAACAATAGTAATTGGGGCCTAGTGTGCTTCTGTACGTGTGAAAAACATACACTTTTTTTGATCATATTTCCTATTCTGCTATTCAATAAAAACCTTTGGGGATCAATTAAATTGCGGGATAGTCTGTGTCGGTGCGTGTGAGATCCACCTTTCCAAGTTTTTGGGGTTCATCTCATACTTCTGAAGCTTTGAGGGTGCTGCCTGTTCCATACTCCTCCTCCTCCTCATCCATCCTTTTAGGTGTACAAACAATAGTAATTGGGGCCTAGTGTGCTTCTGTACGTGTGAGATACATACACTTTTTTTGATCATATTTCCTATTCCGCTATTCAATAAAAACCTTTGGGGATCAATTAAATTGCGGAATAGTCTGTGTCGGTACGTTTGAGATCCACCTTTCCAAGTTTTTGGGGTTCATCTCATACTTCTGAAGCTTTGAGGGTGCTGCCTGTTCCATACTCCTCCTCCTCCTCATCCATCCTTTTAGGTGTACAAACAATAATAATTGGGGCCTAGTGTGCTTCTGTACGTGTGAGATACATACACTTTTTTTGATCATATTTCCTATTCCGCTATTCAATAAAAACCTTTGGGGATCAATTAAATTGCGGGATAGTCTGTGTCGGTACGTGTGAGATCCACCTTTCAAAGTTTTTGGGGTTCATCTCATACTTCTGAAGCTTTGAGGGTGCTGCCTGTTCCATACTCCTCCTCCTCCTCATCCATCCTTTTAGGTGTACAAACAATAGTAATTGGGGCCTAGTGTGCTTCTGTACGTGTGAGATACATACCCTTTTTTTGATCATATTTCCTATTCCGCTATTCAATAAAAACCTTTGGGGATCAATTAAATTGCGGAATAGTCTGTGTCGGTACGTGTGAGATCCACCTTTCAAAGTTTTTGGGGTTCATCTCATACTTCTGAAGCTTTGAGGGTGCTGCCTGTTCCATACTCCCCCTCCTCCTCATCCATCCTTTTAGGTGTACAAACAATAGTAATTGGGGCCTAGTGTGCTTCTGTACGTGTGAGATACATACACTTTTTTTGATCATATTTCCTATTCCGCTATTCAATAAAAACCTTTGGGGATCAATTAAATTGCGGGATAGTCTGTGTCGGTACGTGTGAGATCCAACTTTCCAAGTTTTTGGGGTTCATCTCATACTTCTGAAGCTTTGAGGGTGCTGCCTGTTCCATACTCCTCCTCCTCCTCATCCATCCTTTTAGGTGTACAAACAATAGTAATTGGGGCCTAGTGTGCTTCTGTACGTGTGAGATACATACACTTTTTTTGATCATATTTCCTATTCCGCTATTCAATAAAAACCTTTGGGGATCAATTAAATTGCAGAATAGTCTGTGTCGGTACGTGTGAGATCCACCTTTCCAAGTTTTTGGGGTTCATCTCATACTTCTGAAGCTTTGAGGGTGCTGCCTGTTCCATACTCCTCCTCTTCCTCATCCATCCTTTTAGGTGTACAAACAATAGTAATTGGGGCCTAGTGTGCTTTTGTACGTGTGAGATACATACACTTTTTTTGATCATATTTCCTATTCCGCTATTCAATAAAAACCTTTGGGGATCAATTCAATTGCGGGATAGTCTGTGTCGGTACGTGTGAGATCCACCTTTCCAAGTTTTTGGGGTTCATTTCATACTTCTGAAGCTTTGAGGGTGCTGCCTGTTCCATACTCCTCCTCCTCCTCATCTATCCTTTTAGGTGTACAAACAATAGTAATTGGGGCCTAGTGTGCTTCTGTACGTGTGAGATACATACACTTTTTTTGATCATATTTCCTATTCCGCTATTCAATAAAAACCTTTGGGGATCAATTAAATTGCGGAATAGTCTGTGTCGGTACGTGTGAGATCCACCTTTCCAAGTTTTTTCGGTTCATCTCATACTTCTGAAGCTTTGAGGGTGCTGCCTGTTCCATACTCCTCCTCCTCCTCATCCATCCTTTTAGGTGTACAAACAATAGTAATTGGGGCCTAGTGTGCTTCTGTACGTGTGAGATACATACACTTTTTTTGATCATATTTCCTATTCCGCTATTCAATAAAAACCTTTGAGGATCAATTAAATTGCAGAATAGTCTGTGTCGGTACGTGTGAGATCCACCTTTCCAAGTTTTTGGGGTTCATCTCATACTTCTGAAGCTTTGAGGGTGCTGCCTGTTCCATACTCCTCCTCCTCCTCATCCATCCTTTTAGGTGTACAAACAATAGTAATTGGGGCCTAGTGTGCTTCTGTACGTGTGAGATACATACACTTTTTTTGATCATATTTCCTATTCCGCTATTCAATAAAAACCTTTGGGGATCAATTCAATTGCGGGATAGTCTGTGTCGGTACGTGTGAGATCCACCTTTCCAAGTTTTTGGGGTTCATCTCATACTTCTGAAGCTTTGAGGGTGCTGCCTGTTCCATACTCCTCCTTCTCCTCATCCATCCTTTTAGGTGTACAAACAATAGTAATTGGGGCCTAGTGTGCTTCTGTACGTGTGAGATACATACACTTTTTTTGATCATATTTCCTATTCCGCTATTCAATAAAAACCTTTGGGGATCAATTAAATTGCGGAATAGTCTGTGTCGGTACGTGTGATATCCACCTTTCCAAGTTTTTGAGGTTCATCTCATACTTCTGAAGATTTGAGGGTGCTGCCTGTTCCATACTCCTCTTCCTCATCCTCCCTTTAGGGTAGGAAAAAATTTAATCGGGCCTAGTCTGTGTTTGTACGTGTGAGATACACAGTTTTTTATCCTATTCCGCTATTCAATACACACCCTTTTGGTGTAAAAAACATTAAATTGCGGCATAGTTTGCATATTTGACTGTGAGATACACCCGTGCGATACTGTTGTTCTTTTGTTCTGCTATTCAATAAAGACCTTTCTAGGGCAAGATCTTAAATTTCAGAAATATGAGGAGAGCGTCAAATAGGGGCCGTGGCCTGGGTCGTGGTGCTGCTGCTAGAGCTCCTGTTGCAAGGAGAGGACGTGGTCGATCTGTGCCAGCTACACGCACAAGTGAAACACCTTCCTCAAGTGTGAGTAGGTGACAGAACCTGCATCAGTATTTGGTAGGGCATCATACGCCTCTAGAAGTGATGAGGCCAGAACACGTAGGCGATAGTAGATTGGTTTGCTGCTGACAGTGCCTCCAGTTCCTTCACATTGTCTCCCACCCAGTCTACTGCAGAAAGGTCAGAGTTGGCACCTGCAGCCAATGTCCAACCGTCTTTCACCTCACCCCCTTGCAAATCAGGCAAGCAGTCTGAGCCCCAAGCCATACAGCAGTCTCTTATTCTTTTTGAGGACTCTGTCAGCAGGGTTTCCCAGGGCCATCCACCTAGCCCTGCCCCAGAAGTGGAAGAGATTGAGTGCAGCGATGCCCAACCACTTATTTCTCAAGATGAGTACATGGAAGGACCATCACAGCACGTCTCCGATGATGACGAAACGCAGGTGCCAACTGCTGCGGCGTTCAGCATTGTGGAGACCGACAGGGAGGGCAGGGGTGAAGACTGGGTGGAAGATGATGTGGAGGACGATGAGGTCCTCGACCCCACATGGAATGAAGGTCATGCAGGTGACCTGAGTAGTTTGGAGGAAGAGGCGGTGGTCGCACAGAGCCACCAGCACAGCAGAAGAGGGAGCAGGGTGCAGAAGCGGAGCGGCCGTGCCCTAGACACTACGCCTGCTACTGCCCAACGCAGCAAGGGAACGAGCGCACCAAAGTCAGCTCAAAAGAGTTCTCTAGCGTGGAAGTTCTTTAGAAAATGTGCTGATGACAGGACACGAGTGGTTTGCACCCTGTGCAATCAGAGCCTGAAGCGAGGCATAAACCTTCTCAACCTGAGCACAACCTGCATGATCAGGCATCTAAGTGCAAAGCACGAGCTGCAGTGGAGTACACACCTTCAAAACCAAGAAACGTCTCTGGCTCATCCTGCTTCCTCTTCTGCTGCAGTCTCGGCCGCTCCAGCCACCTCTGTAGTCATACCGGCACCTGCCACCCCGCAAACAGACGATCTGTCAGCAACACCACCACCTGGGTCACCAACAACCATCTCCACAATGTCCCGTGGAAGTGTTCAGCTTTCCATCTCCCAAACACTTGAGATGAAGAGGAAGTACCCCCCTACCCACCCGCGATCCCTGGCCCTGAATGCCAGCATTTCACAATTATTGGCCTTTGAAATGCTGTCATTCCGTCTGGTGGAGACGTCCAGTTTTAAAAAGCTTATGTCGGTGGCTGTCCCACAGTACGTCGTGCCCAGCCGCCACTACTTTTCCAGGCAAGCCATCCCTTCCCTGCACAACCAAGTGGGGGAAAAAATCAGGTGTGCACTGCGTAACGCCATCTGTGCCAAGGTCCACCTAACTACCGATACGTGGACCAGTAAGCACGGTCAGGGGCGTTATATCTCCCTAACGGCACACTGGGTAAATGCAGTGGCGGATGGGCCTGAGGCAGATAGCAATTTGGCGCATGTCCTTCCACCACCGAGGATTGCAAGGCGCTTCAGTTTGCCTCCTGTTCCTAACTCATCCTACTCCGCTACCTCATCCTCTACCGCCTCCTCATCCGGACAGCGTAATACCTTCACCACCAACTTCAGCACGGCCAGGGCTAAACGACAGCAGGCAGTTTTACAACTTGCCTGTTTGGGGGACAAACCACACACCGCGCAGGAGTTGTGGAGGAGCATGGAACAGCAGACAAATGAGTGGTTGCTGCCAGCGAGCCTCAAACCCGGCCTGGTGGTGTGCGATAACGGGCGAAATCTCATAGCAGCTCTGGGCCTAGCCGGTTTGACGCACATCCCTTGCCTGGCGCATGTGCTGAATTTGGTGGTGCAGAGGTTCCTTAAAAACTACCCCGATATGTCAGAGCTGCTGCAGAAAGTGCGGGCCGTCTGTGCGCACTTTCGGCGTTCTCACCCTGATGCTGCTCGCCTGGCAGCGCTGCAGCGTAACTTCGGCCTTCCCGCTCACCGCCTCATATGTGACGTGCCCACAAGGTGGAACTCCACCTTGCACATGCTGCAAAGACTGTGCGAGCAGCAGCAGGCTATAGTGGAGTTTCAGCTGCAGCACGCACGCGTGAGTCGCTCTGCGGAACAGCACCACTTCACCACCAATAACTGGGCCTCCATGCGAGACCTGTGTGCCTTGTTGCGCTGTTTTGAGTACTCCACCAACAGGGCCAGTGGCAATGACGCCGTTCTCAGCTTAACTATCCCACATGCCTCCTTGAAAAAACAATTCGGGCGATGATGGAAGATGATGTGGCACAGGATGAGGAGGAGGAGGAGGAGGATGAAGAGGTAACATTTCAAAGGCTTTCAGGGCAGTCATTCGCAAGGGGCTCCAAGGGTGGGTTCCTGCACACACAAATGCCAGGGACACAATTGTCCAGCAGGGGCACAGTTCTGGAGGATGAGGAGGAGGAGGAGCTGGAGGAGGAGCTGGAGGAGGAGATGGAACCATGTTCACAGCAGGGTGGCACCCAGGCCAGCTCATGGCCATCACTGGTGCGTGGCTGGGGGGATACAGAGGACACGGACGATACACCTCCCACAGAGGACAGCCTTTCGTCGCCTCTGGGCAGCCTGGCACACATGAGCGATTACATGCTGCAGTGTCTCCACAACGACCACCGAGTTGCCCACATTCTAACTTGTGCTGATTACTGGGTGGCCACGCTGCTGGATCCCCGTTACAAGGACAACGTACCGTCCTTAATTCACTCACTGGAGCGCGATCGCAAGATGCGCGAGTACAAGCGCACGCTGGTAGATGCGATGCTGCTGGCATTCCCATCTGACAGCGGGGCCACAGTGGAAGCACAAGGCAGAGGAGGAGGAGGAGGTCGCCAACGCAACCAGGGCACCGCCAGCACCTCAGAAGGCAGGGTTAGCATGGCCGAAATGTGGAAAAGCTTTGTCAGCACGCCACAACAAACAGCAGCACCAGCAGCTCAGATGGAACGTCTTAGCAGGAGGCAGCATTTTACCAACATGGTGGAGCAGTATGTGTGCACACGCCTACATGTAGTGAATGAGGGGTCTGCCCCCTTCAACTTCTGGGTCTCCAAATTGGGCACATGGCCTGAGCTTGCCCTTTACGCCTTGGAGGTGCTGGCGTGCCCTGCAGCCAGTGTATTATCTGAACGGGTATTTAGCACGGCTGGGGGCGTTATAACAGACAAGCGCAGCCGCCTGTCCAGAGACAATGTGGACAAGCTCACGTTCATTAAAATGAACCAGGCATGGATCCCACGGGACTTTTCCGTACCTTGTGCAGAATAGCAATGGATACCGACCTTACCCAGCCATTGTTCCATTTTTGCTCTTTCTCACTCTTTTGGGGTGTACCCTCATTTAAAATTTGTGAAAAGAAGCAGTGTTGGCTACCTCGTCCTCCTCCTCAGGGCCAGATTAACGTAGGGGCTATTGGAGCTGCAGCTCCAGGCCCCTACCTTTTATATAAGCCCCGGGTTGGCCATATTCACTGTGACCGCTCTTCTGTCACTTGTAAACACAGAAGTCTGGCTTCTATGCTCGCTTCCCCAGGCAGCACCCTCAGAACCTCCCCACACAGCGCGAAGGCCTGACAAGGAGGGACAGTTGCCGATGCATGGATGTGTTTATGGGCTTCAGAGACAGCATCCCATGTTGAATTAGGCATGCATGGCTGCACCCTTCCTCCTCTGGGTGCATGCCAAGGCACGGCCCTTAAGGCCCTTCAAAATCCTCAGCACCAAGACCATGATGCTCTTAATCCGGCCCTGGTCCTCCTCCACCGCCGCTTCCACCTACACCGCCCATAGGTGTGCGCAGCCTATTGCATTAGGGTGTGCACCCCAAAGTTGAAATACACATGCATGTGTTTGCCTACATGTACATGGCCCCGATACATTACTCTCCCTGCTGGCAAAGAGAAATAGAGCAGAGCAGGTCCGAGGGAGATCTTTCCCATCTCCTCACTGGCAAACAGAGCGATAATGCTATGTGCCCTAGGTGATTAGGGTGTGCCCAGGTACACCCGGCACACCCTGTGCGCACGCCTATGACACCGCCACATCCACCACCACCTCAACCTCCCTCCTACTCCATATAGGCCTCGTCCTTCAGAGATGAAGAACATTGTTTTATTTTTCTGTTTTTTTTTTTGTTGTTTTAAGTTATTTCCCTATCCACATTTGTTTGCAGAGCACTTGCCATGCTCTTAACTACGTTTTGCTGCCATTTGCAGCACTCTAGCCCTTTCCATTGGTGTTTTAGAGCCATTTTAGTGCCTTAAAGTTCGGGTCCCCATTGACTTCAATGGGGTTCGGTGTCCGGGAAAAGTTCGGTAAAAGTCCGGGACACGGACCCAGACTTTTTTTTAAAGTTCGGCCGAACCCGTCGAACACGGACATCTAGGTGTCCGCTCAACCCTACCCAGGAGTCTTCAGGAGGGGAGGAGGGGTTTTCTCAGCTAAGCACACTCTCCTGCCTGAATGCTTGAGCTAAGAGCAGTAGGATTCCAGGAAGTACCTGTCAATTCTACATGGATCATGTGCCCTTACTCAAGATGGCCACAGCCAGAAATGCTAAGGGGTGTTTTTCAAAGGGATTTCTCAGCAAAATATAGAGTAGAGACATGGATGGATGGGTGAGTATGCTTTGAAAATGAAAAATTAATTAAATCACGATTCTTGTTTTTGGTTTACACTCAGATGCAGTGTAGTTCTGCTTTAAGCACTTAAGCCCCGGAGGATTTGGCTTAAAATACCCCCTTCCTGACCAGGGGGTATTTTGCAATTCGGCACTGCGTGACTTTAACGGACAATTGTGCGGTCGCACGACGCTGTACCTAAACTAATTTGACGTCCTTTTTTTCCCACAAACAGAGCTTTCTTTTGGTGGTATTTGATCACCTGTGCGATTTTTTGATCATGCGCTATAAACAAAAAAAGAGCGTCAATTTTGCAAAAATAACAATATTTTTCACATTTTTTATATGAAATTCCCCAAAAAAATGTAAAAATCAAAATTTTTTAACATTTTCGGCAAATTTGTTTTATGCTACATATGTTTGGTAAAAAAATCGCAAAAAGCGTATTTTGATTGGTTTGCGCAAAAGTTATCGCGTTTACTACGAAAGGGAAAGATTTTTGTCATTTTTGTTGTGTTTTTTTTAACGCGTAATGGCAGTGATCTGCGATTTTTTTTGCGGTACTGCGACATTGCGGCGGACAGATCGGACCCTTGACTGACATTTTTGACACTTATGGGGTTACCAGTGACATTTCTACAGTAATCAGTGCTATACATATGCACTGTTACTGTAAAATTACACTGGCAGTGAAGGGGTTAACTTTATTTGAGAGGGAGGGGCTGTGTGTGTCCCTAGGGGCGTGATTCTAACTGTGATTGGCTGTGGCTTGAGCTGTAGGAACAATGATCAACGGTCCTACATAGTAGAACCGTATGATCATTGTTTCTACACAGGGGAGAATGACAGGCGGCTTGTTTACACTAGCCGCCTGCCTTTCTCCCTCTCCCCCGACGATCGCTGAGTGACCGGCGGACATCGGGTCCGCTGGCCACACACGCGGGGGGGTCCGTGACCGCGCGGGAGTGGGAGCGCGCTGCCGGCGGCGCGCGCTCGCTCCCCAGAGCCTCACAGGCTAGTGACGTACCGATACGTCACTCTGCCTGTGAGGGGCTGCCCGCCGCAGTATATGTGCTTGCGGTTAACTGTGAATGATGGACCTAGATGTATTGCTCTCACTTTGGCATACACTGCAATATCTAATATGTGTGGTGCAACTGTAGTTTTTTGTACATGTGTGCACTTGACATGTGCCTTTGCTTTTAAAAATTATTTTGGGATATTTTTACATTTCTTTTTTAAACTTTATTTATTTAAAAGCATTTAGCCCATATGTGATAGCATAGTACAGGGGAGAGTTTCTCTTTATAGTGGTTCTAAAAGCAATTGTTTTTCCAATTAAAAAAAAAAAAAAGGTAAACTCACCTGCATTGTGCAACAACATTGCACAGAGCCAGTGCTTTACCTCTTCATTGGCAATCCCATGCAAGCGCTGTCTGCTTTTTCCTGTGGGTACCCCCCATAGCAAGCCACGTGCTATGGGGGCACCCATGTGGACAAGGTCCTGAGCCAGGCTGTGTGTGTCCATAGACACATACAGCTTGGCTCAGCAAACCCCCCCCCCCTCTTTCCTCACTGGATTTTACTGACAGCAGCAGGAGCTAATGGCTCCCGTTGCTCTCAGAGTCTCCTGTAAGACTAGATAAGAGAGAGCAGGGCTGTTGCAGATGGGACAGCTCTAGATTGAGAGAGAAGCCAGGAAAGTGTTTTGGGGTTGGCAGGATAGTTAGTAGGGTGTTTTTAATTGCAGGCAATGCATTAGGGTAAAAAAAAACACCTGTAGCACTGTCCCCTTGAGGGCTGCTGGTTTTTCACACTCTTAGATTCCCCTCGGTTACCCGTAGCAACTACATTCAGAATCTTAACACTTTACTTTTTTGGCTCAGTCAATGAACAGTGTAGAGGTTGTTGTTGGCCAGGCCGCAGCTTCATCCTGCCACTAGATGAATCTGAGATAATGTTCCTTTAGTACTTATCTTCAGGGCACATACCTAGTACCTCCTTTTCTATCCACCAGCTGACACCCTTCCACTGACTACTCTACTCTGGAGTAGCCCCCTTCCTGCTCAGGCCCTTAGGCATGATCCTCTGTACTCACGATACTGCTTTCCAGGTTCTCCAGTGCCTCAACTCCTTCAGTTAGCTCTCCTAAACCTCTGGGTTCAGCTCCACACCTCTGGTTCACCAGGCTGGCTGCCTGTGACCATACTACAAACACTGCAGAAGAGGATGCAGCCGCCACCCTCCTTCCAGGACTCTGCTCACCTCCTCCAGGACTCTGCTCCTGGCTTTTTATACTACACCCCACAATGCACCGAGACAGCAGTCTGTGCCAATCCCGGGGGCTGTATCAAAGCCTGTGTGCTCATTGGCCAGGTTTTCTCCACTATCCAAAGTGCCTCCCCATTGGATCGGTGGGGACACTCCCTCAGACCACATGAATCACACACTGAGCCCATTGAGCAAACCTAACTCACACATCTTGCTCCCTGTTAAGCAGAGAGAATATAGAATTTACCTGCTACTCCTCTGATAGGCAGACAGAGCCAAAAACTATACTCACTCTCTAGCACCTACCTAGGAGGGTGCTACACACATAGACTTTAGAACCACCTGAGACCCCTGATATCACCCCTGCTCCACTGAACAAGAACACTGGGATTGATTAACTAAACCTGAAAAGTGCAAAATCTGGTACAGCTCTGCATAGAAACCAATCAGCCTCCAGTTTTTTTTTTTTTTGTCAAAGCTTAATTGAACAAACTGAAGTTAGACGCTGATTGGCTACAATGCACAGCTGCACCAGATTTAGTAAATCAATCCCAATGTGCTTGACCAGCTTTTTTTTTCTGGCCATAGCATTGAGGGTTAGATAGCTGAGCACCTCCAGATCCATACTTCACAGGGGAGATCAGCAAATTAATGTTTTCTGAGCTCCCACTGCACTCCATCCTGACACCCATCAGAATAGTCCCGGGCATACAGAAAGGACAGATAAATACAATTAAAGAAATTCTGTGGATATGTTAGGGCGTGTTCACATGTGCATCAATACCCTGTGTTCATGTGGCATTTATTCAGCTTTTTTAAAGCCTCAAAACTGCCCTTCAATGCCTGCCATGGAAATTACAAAAGGCACCACACAGTGCTGTTCACACAGGAGCAGTAGTATTTTGTTGTGTTGTGTTAAAAATTAAGCAGCATGTCGCTTTCACGAGGCATCGAAGGTTGTAAGTGTCTTCCGTTTATTTCAATGGTGATGCTCTATAACCACACCTTAAAGGGTAACTCCACTTTCATGGGGGAAAAAATAGCAAATAAAGAAACAACAATACAGCGTATACAATTGCGTCACAGATCAATATTGTGATTGAGTGTTAAAAATGACCTTTCCTTTTCAATCTGCAGCTGTTGTAATTTTCTGAAAATGCAATGCAATATGGCTACCTGGAGCTGTTCTGTACACAGAATGTATACTGGCCACAACCCAGAAACATAATTTCCTGCTTGGGTGATTGGCTCAGCAATTTTCCCAGAAGTCTACCTAAGACACAAATCAGATTTCTGGCATCCTCTGTAACAAAAATGTAATTTTTGGTGAGATACTCCCAATAGAAACACGTCTAAAGGGATTCAGGTCCAGCAGCTTTCCTCATTAGAGACCTGCAGCTGCCACAGCTGATAGATAATTATGAAACAACTCCTATTTGACCCACTCAGCACAGAGGAACAAACAATGATTTCTTCAGAATAATAAAAGTTAGGAATCTGCAACAAAGTTTGTTAAAATATTTGCAATGTACGGAGATCACCCAGAGGGGAATGTTTTTTTCTCAACAAAAGTGGAGTTATGCTTTAACAACACCTATAACATTTATGATGTGTTAGTGAAACATTTATAAAGTGTTAGCTGGGCATTGGGGAAGAGGCAGTGGAGGCTCCTGTATCCCAGAATGCAATGGGAAATAATAGAGATCTAGGACAGAGCAGTTCCAAACACTTCCTCTTTGAACAGGGCAGCCGTGTGGTAATACCATTTGCATCTGTGTGCAGGCAAAACTATCACCCAGCCAGCAATACTGCCAGTGCCTTGTAGGAGCAGAATTATTGAGCATTATTGCCAGTGGCAAAGCTGTTTGTTTCAGCAAAGTTAAGCTGGACCAAGCCAAATGTCAAAAATATGAAAGTATACAAATCCATCTTTAACCTGCCTAGCGGTATCCCCGAGCGTGACACGGGGTGGATTTTCTATGCTGTTATCGGTATCCCCGAGTCACGCTCGGGGTGGATGTGCAGAGCGCGCAGCGGTGTCTTACCTTCTCCTGGCGATCCAGCGATGATCTCTCATTGCTGTGATCGCCAGCCATCTGAGATCCCCGCCGCTCGTCCGTCCTCCGTCGGTGTGATGACTTCCTAGTTCCGTTCCCTGCAGCAGCAATGCTGCATGGGAGCGGAACTAGGAATGGAAATTCAAACGTTGAACGTTGCACAAAACACAAACACACACATAACATTTATATTATATATATATATATATATATATATATATATATATATATATATATATATTTACACACATATATATACACACACATATATTTACACACATATATATATATACACACATATATATACACACACATATATTTACACACATATATATATATACACACATATATATATATATATATATATATATATATATATATATATATATATATATATATATATATATATATATATATATATATATAAAAATATATATATATATATATATATATATATATATATATTTATTATATAATAAAATTATATTATTGATTAGATTATAATTCATGCGTTTGTGTTTCAAATTTATCACATCTGGGATGTCTACTAGACTCTTGTTTTGGTCAGGTTTAAGTCAGTAATTACTAAGAATTGTAGGCCTATAATACATAACGCCAAATTTCCATGAAAAAAATTGTACCGCTTTTGGCACAGAATTCCTGACATAATCATACCGCCAGGGAGGTTAAGAGAATTAAAAAAAAATGTCTGCTATCACACCACAACCTAGCCATGCCTCAAAGTAGATAATTTCCTCTACATCACTTCCCCTTTAAGCACCTCCCACTAGAAAAGCAATACTTTCCTGGGCATTTATCAAGCATTCTTTAAGCTTTTAAAGCTTCATAAACACAATGAAAACACGTCATATGTTTAACATAAACACATTTTTTACAAGCTATACTGAACCTAATACTATACTGAACTTTTTTTTTTTTTTTAAATAACAAACCTGTCATACTTGCCTGCTCTATGCAATGATTTTTCACAGAGCACCCCGATCCTCTTCTTCTTGAGTCCCCCACCAGCACTCTTGGCCCCTCTGTCCTCAGAATGCCCACCATAGCAAGTCACCTGCTATGGGGGCACTCATGTAGGCTCCCCACCAAGCCACCTTTGTGTGTCCATAAGACCAGGGCCGGGACAAGGGGTGGGCAGGAGGGGTGGTTGCCCTGGGCATAACGGTTTATGACAGGGATGTGGGCACCCTAACCCTAAGGGAAGGGGGGCACAGTTTGGCATCTTTGCCTTGGGCGCTGGATGGCCTTGTCCCGGCACTGCATAAGACACACAGAGCATGGCTCAGCCCCCCTCCCTGGTCCCTCATTACTGGCTGTGATTGATAGCAGCATGAGCAAATGTGCTCCAACTGCTGTTTCTAAGCCAATAAGAAGTGGGAAAGCCGAGCAAGCCAAGGTTTTCGTGCATATCGCTGGATCAAGATGGGACTCATGTGAGTATAAGGGGGGGGGGGCTGGGGAGGGAAGCTGTACTGAGAAGGTTTTTCACCTTCATACAAGGAATGTATGAAGGTAAAAACCCTTCTGTCTTTACAACAACTTTAAAATGTGACTGACATACAACTTATAAAATGAAAGTCTTACAATTTTTTTATTCATCAGAAATACTTAATGTACAGGCTTTTTAACCACTATTCCCTTAACAACAGTAAAACTTGTAGCTCCGGTTTCTCGTCACCATTGTTTTAATTCCACACTTTAAATGTTATTCTCTGCTTTAATGAAGTGAATGACATTTATTCACATCTGCATTACTAGTCAAAGAGAAATCAGCAAATTCTGATAATAAATATAATTAATCCGCACTGTTTGTCATTTCTTGTGAGTCATTATGCACCACCTACTTGGAAGCGTAGACTCAGGAGCCATTAGTGGGGATATTCCACTTTGTGACATGGTGTAACAATGGCAGATACAGCCAATTAGTGCAGTTCCCAGAAGACAGAGGATTCTAATTATTGTCTGCTGGCAAATAAGGGGTAAATTTAGTGCAGTTCTAAAAAAGAAAATAAAATAAATCAGAACAAAACTTTTCCCGAATAGATGTTATATGTTATTATGTTAGCAATAAAGATGACAAAGTCTAATCCATTATGTAGTAATCACATATACTTTTGAAGTTTTAATTATACTTAATTTTACAGTATATTCAAATCCAGTTAAACTAATAGGCATTACTATTTAGTGGCAATGATCTTTAACCACTTGCCGACCGCCGCAAGTATATATACTGCGGCGGTCAGCCCCTCACAGGCAAAGTGACGTATGGGCAGGCTCTGGGGGGCGAGCGCGCACCGCCGGATGCGCGCGCGCTCCCGCTCAGTCACGAACCCCCCCGCGCGTGTGCCCGGCGGATCCGATGTCCACCGGTCACTCGTGATCGTCCGTTAGAGCGGGAGAAAGGCAGGCGGCTAGTGTAAACAAAGCCGCCTGTCATTCTCCCCTGTGTAAGAATAGTGATCATACGGTTCTACTATGTAGGACCGTTGATCACTGTTCCTACACCTCAAGCCACAGCCAATCACAGTTAGAAACACGCCCCTAGGGACACACGTAACCCCTCGCTCTCCAAAAAAGTTAACCCCTTCACTGCCAGTGTTATTTTACAGTAACAGTTCATATGTATAGCACTGATTACTGTAGTAATGTCACTGGTAACCCCAAAAGTGTCAAAAATGTCAGTCAAAGGTCCGATCTGTCCGCCGCAATGTTGCAGTACCGCAAAAAAAATCGCAGATCGTCGCCACTACGCATTTAAAAAAAAACAACAAAAACTACAAAAATCTTTCCCTTAGTTAGTAAACGCATAACTTTTGCGCAAACCAATCAAAATACGCTTTTTGTGATTTTTTTTACCAAAAATATGTAGCATAAAACAAATTAGCCTAAAATTTAAAAAAAATTTAGATTTTTACATTTTTTTGGGGGGGGAATTTCATATAAAAAATTTTGAAAAATATTGTTATTTTTGCAAAATTGACACTCTTTTTTTGTTTATAGCGCATAATCAAAAAATCGCACAGGTGATCAAATACCACCAAAAGAAAGCTCTGTTTGTGGGAAAAAAAGGACGTCAAATTTGTTTAGGTACAGCGTCGCACGACCGCGCAATTGTCCGTTAAAATCACGCAGTGCCGAATCGCAAAATAGGCCCTGGTCAGGAAGGGGGTGAAATCTTCCGGGGCTTAAGTGGTTAAAGGTAACAAGGAATGTACGGACAGTGCAGGTCTACATAGGTTGCAATGTTTTGGAACAAAAGTTCCTATATTTTAGAAGTTTCCTGTTGAAGCAGTCAGACTACTAGAAGATAATTTTTTTGCACAGTGGTAAAAGCGAGAGTTCACCACCTTCTATAACCATTTTTATAGATAATCATTTCATGTTTTTTGCATCTGCAATATCAGTTGGTACAACAGGTGCTAGAAGTGACCTCTAAACAACAGCTCTGGATCCTAGTTTAGCCATAGTAGCACAGAAACCTTCTATGTTATTGTAATGAGAAGACATAGTAAGGATGTCATTCCTGCCAAGACACCTGTAGCAGCCAGTGCATTCTTTATCAAGAACCCCTCAGCAGATACCAAGATGACCATAACACACACTTTACTACAGATTATTCTCCACCTGCAGTAACAAATAACAAATAACAAAATATTTGGCCGACACACCATCTATGATGGACGACAGTCCACCCTACTGGAGAACCTGCATGGACTTAAGCCTCGTACACACGCGTCGAAAATTGGCAGGGAATTTTCGTCCAACGACCGATCTGCCGATTTTCGGCTTGTTAGTATGATGCTTCCGACAAAAGACTCCGACTTTTTGGTCAAAAAAAATCTGGTGTGCAGACTATAAAATTTTTGTCTGCCGTCAAAACACGGCCGATTTTCGAGCAGTCAGTACAGATTTCGACAGGGAAAAATCTAATGAGCAAGACTGGGCATGCTCAGTGAAGAAAGAACACAAAGAAAGCTAACCAACACATGACATCACTTCTGAAGTAGATTTTTGTTGGGCGAGAAAATTCGTGTGCAGTCTAGGCACATTCCAACCAACAAAACACAACTCTGGACAAAAGTCGGCCGATCGGTCGGCCGATAATCGTTGCGTGTCTACGGGGCTTTACTCAACCAACAATATTCATCTAATGCTTCTCAAACAGAAAGTAACATTTTCTTTGGGTATCACCCCCAGAGGTCACCTCCGGATCATACCAGCAAAATGGCATCACCCTCTTCCAATGACAGCTATGTCCCAATTGTGCACCTGTGTTGTCGCCCTGTCATATTCACCCCTCATAAAAACTACATGTGGCATGTAGTGAAAACTACATTGTGCAGGCATGGTCAGCCATTATCACTAGGGATGAGTTTAGGTGGTTGCAAAGGCTAAAGCTTTTTTGCCTTGACAAAAAGGTAGGTAAGGGCGCTGCTGCTTTAAATGTCCTGTAGCTGTAAATCGTTGGGTTATCAGAGGTAGACACTGGAGGGGCACTAGAGCAGTACTTTGAGGAGGAGAAGCAGACTCTGAAGAATGAAAAATTTACAAAAAGGCACTTCTAAGTGCAGTAATCCAGTAGTGTAATTAGAACAAACAGTTAAAAACACTTACAGACTGGTGCAGTAAAACAGGCTCATCGGTAGCATACAGTGCTCCTGATATGGTATTCAATATACAAGGAGAAGTCTGTAGGAGCAAGATGGCAGCTGCACTCCTGGAACCACTGTGGAGCGCACGTGGGACAGTGGGAAGTGACAATAGGCAGGGGGCGATGATGCGTTTCAGAACATGTGCAGAAGCTCCTGCTTCAAAAACAGTTTGTTCTAATTAAACTGATGGATTACTGCACTTAGAAGTGACTTTTTTTTTTACATCTTTAGCTATTTTACATTGCATTCTCTGGTTTAAGGTTAAAAACCTTTCATGCTCAGGTCCCAGGTCTTCAGGTCTACATTTCACCAGGAAGATGTTCAGGCTTCTTATGATGCCATCTTTGGGCATAAGATCCTTCAGGCAACTCTTTGAGCTGTAGGTTGCTTACAGCTTTACTTTTTTGTTATATGGCCATGTTAGTGTTTTGTTAGGCTCCATGTACACGGGACGTTGTTAAAAGTCCCTTTGAATGCTGGAATTTTTAGGACGTTTGAAACATCCGTTCAGTCGCGTTTGTACCCGCGTTTAGTGGGCGTTTAGCAGCGTTTGCGGGCGTTTGCGTTTAGAAGCGTTCCTAGAGGTCATAAAAATTATTCCCCTTTAAAATGGAAAAACGCGAACGCTAAACGCGGGTCATCGCGTTCAGACGCGTTCAGACGCGTTTGGACGCGTTTGTGCGTTTGAAACGCCGGGAAACACACGTTCGAACGCAAATAATTGCGTTCTAAAAACAGTCCCTGAACGCAACTGCCTGCAAATGACTGTAAACGAATTGGTGTACATGGACAGATAAGATAAAATGTAGATGGGTTCAGGGGCTTCTGAAAAAAACGCCCAACTGCTCCTAAACGGCCATTTCCAGCGTCCCGTGTACATGGAGCCTTACTGTTGTCCATCCCTCAAATGGACTATATTTGGATGTTTTAGCTCTTAATGTCTAGTGTCCCTTAATGAATGAGAAAGAAAACAGGATTTTGTACCTACTGTCAAATCAGTTTCTTTAAATTCACTGAAGGACACAGGATTCAGTTATTCAGTGACAATTGGATCATACTACTGCCTACAGGAGGACTTGGACACTAAACACTTTTATGTTTGCCAATGTCCAAATCCTCCTGTAGGCAGAACTATAACACATTTGCCACTGAATAACCTGTAATAAACTCTAAAACATGGATTTCAAGGTAAGTACAAAAATACTTATTTTCTTAATTTTAGATATAGGGGGGGAAGAATAGAACCTCTGTAAAGACTTCCGGTTCCGGCGCCGCATGGAGTAGTTGAGCACTACTCAGCTCCCGTGGCGTGGCTCCAAAAATCGGCATAAAAAGCCGGCCCAGCACCTCCACCCTGCCCCATCGGCAATCCATCTGCCTTCCGAACCCCCCCGGACCCGGCACGGCCCCTCCGTTTGCTCCGCCATGGAGCGCTTCTTAGAAAAAGCGGCGGCACGACCTCCGCCGGGCACGGCCCAAATCGAGGCCGCGGTCGCGGCCTACTCCGCGAAAACGCCTGCTCCAGCTGCCATGGACACCTCCCAGCAGCCCGAGGAGAGCTCGCAGCCGACCTCTGCCATATCCTCCACAGCTGCGGACCCTTCCACGGACCGGATTGCTCAGGCAGTGGTCGCCCTGCTCACCCCCACCATCAAAGCTTCAGTGGAACAAGCGGTGGCTGCAGGCATGGCCTGCATCAGAAAAGAGCTGGAGTCTCACTCCCGTCGCCTAAATGAAGCTGAAGGTAGAATCTCCAGCATAGAAGACGAAATTTACCAAATGCAGGGAACGGAACAATCCCAGGATAAACTCAATAGGGTGATAATGGACAAGCTTGAGGATTTGGAGAACCGATCCAGGCGGAGCAACCTTCGGTTCATAGGGATCCCGGAATCTGTTGCCCCCTCGGCTATCCCTGAGCTGTGTGCACGCAAAATACCGGCTGCCCTGGGGTTACAAGGTATATGTGTGGTGGAACGGGCGCACAGGATGGGACTCTACTCTGAGGAGCGGAAGACCCCTCGCCCCATAATCGCAAAATACCTTAACTATGCGGACAAATCGGCCATCTTGCAGAAATTCCGCCAAACTCCACACTTCCAAATAGAAGGTATGAAAATACTGATCTTCGCTGACTATTCTGTTGACGTCGCAAAAAGACGTAAAGCTTTCCAGAACGTTTGCTCGCAACTACACAACGAACGTTTAAAATTTACCTTGGCCTACCCGGCGACGCTACGCCTTCGTGCCCCGAACGGCGAACAACTGTCCTTCCAGGACCCTTCGGAAGCAGAAAAATTTGTTCGATCCCTTCATCATGGCGACTCGGGTCAGTCATCTACATATAAATCGTCCTCCCTTTCCAGACCGGATCCACAGCACAGCCCACGGAAAGAATCTCCGAAAAGGCAGCGATATGCGGATGTGGTTAGCTCTGGCCGCTCTGGACCCCCTCATTGACCTTTCTCCTGCCTCCTTGGTGCTACCTTATGTCTCCTGGGACCTTAGTACTCTTCTTCTGTGACCTGTCCCTGGACGACGCCTGCCGTCAAACGGCAATTTCAGTAAGCATACCCTCCACAAACGGGAGTAGATCAACCTGTTTATTACATGTCGCTTATAATTCTCTCAGCCCTTAATGTTTTACTGTTCTCCTCTCTATGCTCCGCATCTTGTGCCATGGCAGCGCCTAGTTCTGTTCGTTCATCGCGACCCGGGTCTCACTCCAGGTGCGTTCGTTTATAGGGCCTGATCCGCCCCGGTCGTATCTGGAGTCACGCTTGGGGAGCTGCGCTCTATTGCACACACATGCGGAAAAAAGTGAAGTTGATGCTATTGTTTTGCTATGTTTCTCTGTTCTGTAGATGTTGCTCCTTCAAGTTATCCCTTCCCTTCTCCCCTGGGCCTCCCCCCCCCCCAACGGTCGTCACCCCTTGAGCTCTAGACGGCACTTGGAGCTTCTTTCATTTAACTCTGTAGCTTCCCCCACCGTACTCTGGCATAACTATATCATATTTTTGGGCATGATGTACCATCACTTTCTAACACATCGGCCATTTTTGTATGACAAATGACGCTGATATCCTGGAACGTTAAGGGACTCAGATCCCCGGCGAAGAGGATGAAAGTCCTGCGGCATTTAAAACGCCTCTGGGCGGACATAGCTCTTCTCCAGGAATCGCACCTTCTGGCGGCGGATATGCACCGCATGGAAAAGCTTTGGGTGGGTAAGGTGATAGGATCAGCAGCAGTGGGCCGCAAGGCTGGTGTCCTCATTCTTTTCCACAAGCGGCTCTCAGTGGAAATCCTGGCTGTGGATACGGATGAGGAAGGCCGATATGTCTCTGCACACGTTCGCATCAACAGTAGGGAATTAGTCATATCCAACGTGTATGCCCCTAATGTATTTGACCAGTCCTTTTACTCGTCGCTATCGACGCGGGCCCTAACACTGCCACAGACCCCACGACTACTGGGGGGCGATTTTAATGCGGTTATGGATGTAGTTATGGACAAATCCTTGCACCCTCAATCATCCCGCTCCCGCACTATGGAATCTCCTACTCCCCTGACCACTCTTGTAGACTCATTATCACTGATTGACGTGTGGCGACATTTCCACCCGACAGACCGTGAATATACCTTTTATTCTCACCCTCACAAGACCTTCACTAGGATCGACTATTTCTTTTGCTCTGATTCTCTCCTCCCCCTGATACAAGACGCAAATATTCACGATATGGCTATCTCTGACCACTCTCCCCTAGCCCTGTCCATTGACCTCGCAGGCTCCCCGACGGTCCCACTTATTTGGCGATTCCCCTCCTTTTTGGCTAAAAATCATGACTTCCAGTCTTATCTCGAGCGTGAATGGCAAAATTACTCGGCGGCTAATGCGGCGCACTCCTCCTCCCCACATCTATTTTGGGAAGCGGGCAAAGCCTTCCTAAGGGGCCGCATAATTTCGTATGTGGCAGCGTACAAGAGACATGCCAAAAGCGGTTACAAGGCAGCGAGCGAACGTTTACACGCGGCACACAGGCACCTACTTCTCACGAACACCCCCAAGGCCACAGAAGCTTGGCTTCTGGCTAAGAAAGCTTTTGATGACTGGGCAGAAAAGGTGGAACGCATCCACACTGCCCACTTGGCTGCGTCCTTGCACAGGTTCGGCAATAAAGCGGGCAAGATGTTGGCGAGCATGTGCAAGGGTCGGCCTTCTCCCACACACATAGGCTCTCTTCGGGATCCCTCGGGCTTGGTAGACTCTTCTCCCCTAGGCGTGCAGCGCATCATGAGAGATTTCTACTCTTCGTTATATGGGCAGGAAGACGTAGAGGAAACGGCGGGCGATATGTTTCTGTCAAACACGGGGCTTCCTCTTATTGACCCTGCACAATTGCGTAGGCTGAACGCTCCGATATCGGCGGAAGAAATCACACTAACGATACGACACCTAGCGGCTAACAAATCTCCTGGTCCTGACGGTCTCACAGGGGAATTTTACAAATCTGCTATGACATGCTTGGTCCCTACATTGGTTGCCGTCTACTCCCATATTTGGGACGGGGGGCCCTACCTGCCGACAGGTAACCAGGCTATTATTAAATTGCTTGCAAAAAAAGGGAAGGACCCTCTGGAACCAGGATCGTACCGCCCTATATCGCTACTCAACCTCGACGTTAAAATTCTTTCAAAAATTGTTGCCTCGCGCCTGGCGCTCATCATGCCCACTCTAATTCACCCAGCCCAATCCGGTTTCACCAAAGGACGTTCGGCTACGGCGAATATCCGGAAGGTGTTACTGGTGCTAGAACAAGCCCGCATTCATCCCGACAAAGACCTGGCCATAGTAACGCTAGACGCCGAAAAGGCATTCGACAATGTGAACTTCAACTGGCTACGGCGGGTCCTGGACACTATGGGGTTCAAGGGCCCATTCGTGCACCTGGTTACCTCTATGTACACCTCTCCGACTGCTAGACTGTGTGTGGGTGGATCCATGACGGACGATTTTAGACTGTACAAAGGAACGCCTCAGGGGTGCCCCCTATCCCCGCTGCTCTTTAATTTGGCGATGGAACCCTTGTCGCGTTACTTTTCCACCAAGGCGCCCTTACACGGTGTCTGTGTAGGGGACCGGGAACTCCGGATCTCCCTATTTGCTGACGATGTGCTTCTCTTCACCTCTCAACCCGCTGACGACATACCCACGATAGTTTAGACCTTTGACGCCTTCAGGAAATGTTCGGGCCTTAAAATAAATTATTCTAAGAGCGAAATCCTCCCCCTGGGGTCTACCGTACAACGTGCGTGGGAACGTAATTCCCCCTTTAAGATTGCACCTCATGCTATCACTTACCTAGGTATAAAAATCGGAAGGACGCCTGCATCAATCTACACCCTTAATTACCCCCCGCTATTCGCCAAAATTAAAGGGGAACTGGAAAACTGGAAGGATCTACCGCTGTCTCTCTTGGGGAGATGCCATTTGGTTGGTCAGCTTTGCACGCATACTGTACTTTTTGCAAACCTTACCATTACTGATCAAACACAAGGACGTACAGGAGCTCTCCAGAGCCTTTTCTCGTTTCCTGTGGAGAGGGAAGAGGCCTCGCATATCCTCCAAAAAGCTAAGCCTCCCCAGGCGAGACGCAGGTATCAATTTTCCTGACATACGACTGTATAATTTGTCATGCTTGCTGAGGGTGGCTTTGGACTGGATATCTCGGGCGTCTTAATTCTCGAACTATGAGTTGGAGTCCCACATGTCCAAGCCTTTCGACCTGGCAGCCCTTCTCCATGTCAGATGGGTTCAATTCCCTCCCGACCTGCGACATAGCTTGCTCCTGAGGGACACGGTTATAGCGTGGAGGGAGATATGCAAGCTGCTAAAACTACCACTGTATTTCTCCAAATTTATGCCGATCCGTGGCAACCCGGCTTTTCCCCCTGGTATGGATCACACGGTCTACAATCATTGGAACTTGAAAGGTCTGGTCACCTTCGCCCAGCTCTGCAACACCCAAACTGGTCTCTTACTCCCTATTTCGGACACCTCCAAGATTTATGACTTGTCTGCATCGGACCATTTCTACTTGGCACAATGTCGTCATTTCATCCGCACCACCTCACCCAAACCTGATCAGCGATTCTAGCCGTCACTTGTGGACTCTCTTATAGCTTCTGGCAAATACACCATTTCTGACGTGTATAAACCCCTCTTACACTCGTGCCCACCGGCGATCTTTACATCATCTGCAAAGAACTGGCTCAAAGACTTTCCTGGAGAGGACACCCTACCAAAGATCATAAGTGGTCTTCGGACAACTCTTGAACTCACCCCTAACTCTATCTGGAAGGAAACGCAACTTAAGATCTTTCATAGAGCACATATTCCGTTCCTCTCAGATAATACGATCCCGGATGCTCACAAATGTCCTTTTTGCCTAATTGAACGCCCGTCCCTCTGTCATAAGTTTTGGGACTGTCCTTCTATTACGTCATTTTGGGATAGGGTGCTCGCCTACATTGAAACAGTCACCAAACTGATTGTCCCAAAAGACCCTCTTCTCCTGCTGTTTGGCTACTGGGACAAACGCCTGCAAAAATGGTCAAGCACATCAGACGTTTCCCCTCGTCTCTGGATCCTTACCACTCTACTAATTGCCAGGCGACTGATCCTGAAACATTGGATTACAAGTACCCCCCCCCCTTGTATCCATGCTACAGCCAGAGCTAACCACACTCCTTTCCATTGACCGCATCAACCTGGACAATGTGTCCCCCTCTGCCACTGGTCTCTTCCACGCCAAGTGGAACGTCTTCTTCAAGCACATGTCAAAAACCTCGGACGACCCCCCCCCCCCCCCTGTTGATTTTGCCTTTGCATTCACTATGAGTGACTCCACAATCCCCGCCACCTATGCCAACCTGGGACTCATGTAATGTCTGGCCATTGAGTTCTGGCCACCCCCCCCTTTCCACTCTTCCTCTCCCCTCCTGCTGGATCCTTCCAATCACTGTTGCATTTTGCTATGTACAATTCTTGTGTATACCTGTTGTACTATCTGACTTGTTAAATTGTCGAAAAATTTTAAATAAAAAAAAAAAAAAGAACCTCTGTAAAATGTTGTTGCTGTCCATGGTACCACTGGGTAGATTACTCCTCTCTTTTTGTTCTAGTGACTAGTGTCACTGGGACTGAAAGTAACTTGAAATCCCAAATTTTACAGTTGTCACAAGAACAAGAATTGATGGCAAATCTTCAACTAGGGACCCCTGTTACAACAATTTAAAAAAACTGTCCTCACTTTGTAGAGATTAGACATGGGCCAAACATGTGTCCCTATCATGCTGCTTGCTGACCTGAAAAATTAAAAATGCTCCGCCTCCTGGGACAGCCTGCACCGAAGGCCTCCTCTGCACTTTGACATTCATTATATAGGTAAGGGGAAGAGCCACATTGCAACATCACCCCGTGGTCCCGCCCCCTTCTGATGTCATAGGCCCAGCATGCCCCAGTCCGTGATGGCAGGAGGTTAGCGGGTCGGTGGGTGGACTTCCATCGAGGGACTCTGTTTTTTTATTTTTTAATTATAGGATTTGTCAAAAACATGTCTCTTTTTTTATTATTTTTTTATAAACTTTTTTGGTGAACGGGTAGGGGTACTATGTACTCAATACCCATACACATGGGGGGGCGGGATCTTGTGGCTTCTAATAAGCCCCCTACCCACAGACCCCCACGAACACCGTTCACAGTAAGTGGGGATGAGCTTGTCCCCCTCCCTTTCCTGACCTGCCAGGCTGCTTGCCCAGATAAGGGTCTGATATGGATTCTGGGGGGGACCCCATGCCGTTTTTTTTTTTTTAATTTTGGCATTGACAGCTGATGACTCATCAGTTGTTAAGAACACCACAGCCGGCTTACCGCACCCGCTCCTTAACAACCAGCCTACACTATGCCCTGATTGGGTGCAGAATGCACTGTGCAGCGCTCATTGCATTGCAGGGTGTTCTTCAGGGTGAACACCCTGCGCATTTGGGTGTTCCGCGAACGGCCGCAGAGGCAAATATTCGGGCCGAACTCATACTCGGGCTGAACCATTCGCCCATCCCTATTAGAGATTTCCCCTCACCTCCTGTTAAGTCTCCAGGACAGGACGTGAAGGGAAGTTTCCCCAATAGGACAAAGCAAAAAATAAATTGACAAGGGTTTAACCCTTCATCGTTCTATCCAAACAAAAAAAAAATTCTAAAATAAATACAAACGTGTTACTTTCGATACATATGTGGCCAGAATTAGTCGGTGCTCTTCTTGCATAAACGCAACCTTGAACATCTAAATATCACAAAAAAACAAAAAGCAACATACAGAAAATACATACACAACATCAGATTTTTTCATCTGATAAAATATGGACTAAACTTTCTTGTTCTTCAGTCGTTCTGTGTGAGTCATTAGTTTATGTTCTAAACTAATCTATGCCTTTGGGAAATTCATTTCAGTTGCTTCTGTAAGTCCTGCAAATTCCGTGATTAATGTTAATTCTTTTATATATGAACTCTATGGCTAACGCCAACTCTTTATGTTTCAGATGATTTAAAGTCTTGCTTTATTTTTTTATTTTTTTTAATTGAACACCAACTGGTTATTGAAATAGGATTTTATGTACTAATTAAACAGGCATCTTATAAGAAAAACAGGATTAACATGCTAACAGTACTTGACAACTAACTTCGATATTTTATGTGTAGTGTTTACTGATATTTATTTCAAAGTGGGCGGTTGGTTATTTAGTGCGGGCTTTTAAATCCGTAAATCCCAAACAGCTGATACTTTTATATCCACTGACATTTTCAGAAAGCATATTAAAGTAAATCTGTCATATAAAAACAGGTTAAACTAATACAAGTCCCAAAGGGCAGGCAGCGAAAGGTGTCTGCATATACCTTTGGTTCTATGAAAAACATTTGCATTCCCGAAGCCCAAAAATCAGAACACACATTTCATGTAGATTTTGAATTGAGCTCCACTTTGCATGGTATCCTCCTGCCATTCCACAATGTTATAAGTCTTTATACCAAAAATACCTTGCACCTTGTGGAGGAGCAAGGCCTTTGTTTGGGAGATTGTTGATTCACTTGTTGAAAGTATATCTAAACCCAAGAATATAATGTATTACAGCTCACCAATCTTTGAATGTAGTGGCTACATTGTTTTTCTTTGTTTCAGTATATTTTCTGTAAGTACAGAAAAAATCCTGTTGATCTCATCAAAAAGCTTGTGTCCTTATGACTTTCTGTGGACTAAATTAAAATTTCAGTGTGAAAATCTTTCTCAGCTACCTTCTTTATATGTTTTATTCTTAATTTTCCCCAATTATTTAAAAGGAAGTGGGGAGAAGGCAGAAGAAAACGTGTTATAGATAGGTGAAGGTCGGCCTTAAAGAGGTTGTAAACCCGTACAACCTTTTTTATTTTTTTTTGGCAACCTGTAAGAGAAACACATAATGAGCTAGTATCCATTGCATACTAGCTCATTATGCAATACTTACCTTAGAACGAGCCCCCGCCGTGCAGCCCGCTCACCTGTATAACGGGCGACATGTCCAGTCGCCCGTCTTCCGGGATCGCGGCATCCGGCCATCTGATTGGCCGGAGCCGCGGTGACGTCACTCCCGCGCACGCGCGAGGGAGCCGACAGTCACGGCACGGGTTTCTGAAGAAACGGCACCAGCGGCCGTTCCTTCAGAGCACATGCGCCAGTGACGACACTGGCTGCATGTAAGGTAAATATCTCCTAAACGGTGCATGTTTAGGAGATATTTACAGTACCTATAGGTAAGCCTTAGCATAGGCTTACCTATAGGTTACAGTGTCAGAGGAGGGTTTACTTCCTCTTTAAGGCAGCTATACTAAAACCACTGATAGATAATAAATATAATAGCGATTTTAGTATAATTTTAATAAAATTACATTGTTGCCTTGATAAAAATGACCCTACAAGACCCTGAAGTATTCCAATGTATGATGTGACTATGCATTCACAATAAAATGGTGAAAGGAACCTGCTGGTGACTTTCTACGTTTACACTAGTGACCAGACACAGCAGCATTTTAGTCAGCGGCGGAGCAATAGTTCACCTATCCAACCAGTGAGGAAGTGACACGTGGATGTAGGTGAATATTTTCTCTGCTCTGCATAGTGATACTGTCACTGGTAAATTGTCACCAGAGACAAGATTGTTAATTTGACGTGGCCCTAAATCTCATTGCTGCTGAGTGATCTAAACCCATAATCAAAATGCAATATATTGCAGTGTAGCATTGTCCCCATAGGGCTTGCTGTGTGTTAACTTCTTGGGTCTCCCTCTGATTACCTGCAGACAGTCACTTGGGGATTTTTCACTCATCCATCCTTACTCCCAGTTGCTCGTTACTCAATAAACAGTCCAGAGGATTTGGTTTTATATTTATTGTGGAACTTGGATAGGAGAAGGGAATAGTAGGATACTCCAACTGAACTATTCACAGTAAATAAGGACAACTCTCACTTGGCCTCACCAGGTTATTTGTTGAAGCAGACACACTGCTTTAACCATACTGCCACTTGTATGGAAGAATAAAGTCTTCTTGCTCTCGTCAGAAGCAGACTTGATGCAACTACTTTATCTTCAGGATACTCTCTAGCATCCCCTTGACTGACACCCGTCCACTGACACTTCTATCTGAAGGGATGGCCCTCTCAGGACAGGCCCCATGACACAGATATGTACTCACTGTAAGCAGAATCATATCCTTTCCAGTGTCTTTCTTCCAGTCAGTTCCGCAGGACATCTGGGTTCAGCTCCTCTCTGACTCTCAGGCCCACAGGTCCACCTGCTGAGGCCGCATTGCAGCTTCTACAGAGGGGCAGCCGCCTCCTCCCTCCGGGGCCCTGCTCTCTGGCTGAAAGACCCCAAGCACATGTGCCCCTGGCATTTACACAATATCCCAGCATGCATCAATGCATTTTCTTCTGCCAATCGCCGGGGCTGTAACAATGTCTGTGCCCTCACTTGTCAGGTTTCCCTCCACTGTCCAATATGCCTCCCTATTGGACCAGTGTGAAACATTTCAGACAAGCTGAGCTGTACCTGAGCACCATGTGCAGACTCTACTGATGGATCCTGCTCTCTGGTAGGCAGAGAGCAATATAAATTTGCCTGGCAATCTCTCTGGTAAGCAGAAAGACCCAAAAACTATACTTTCTCTTCTAGTACCTACCTAGGAGGGTGCTGCAGCAGTTTATCGGTTCTATTGCAAGTTTTACTCTTAAGCATCAGCTTCCTTAAGCATTTTTTAAAGTTTTTTTAATAAATGTGTTAGCATGTTAAAGGCATAGGTCACTGAACCATCAGAGCCAATGGAACATTTTTGATGACTATGACTCTTTGAGCAGTGTCACCTCCTCGGGCTAAAATTGGCACAAACCTTTTTGCACACTTCCTTGAGATTGCGGCCACCCCGTTTCCCCTAGGCTAACATTGTTAAATAGGGTCAATTTACTATATATACACAGTGCTCAGCATAAATAAGTATACCCCAACAGATTTACTTTACGTTCAGAATCAAAATTTTCTATAGGACACTATACTACAAAATACTTCCACAAATGTGGGCAACCAAGATTTGTTAATTTGCACACACAAAAAAGTATTTATTCAAAAAAATTAAGTCAAGACCATGTTGCAAAAAATGAATACTCCCCAATGAAAGTCTTAGGAGCAAAGGTACATTTTAGAAAAAAAAAATCCTAATTAACAAGAATTAAACTACAGGTGAGTGTAGTATAATTTATTAATCAGGTGTTCAGCAGACAGTTGATTATAAAAGGGCGTTACTTAACAAAGAAAACGCCTTACCATTTCATGCTGTCACCAATGGCACCACGTGGAAGTGAAATGTCACAAGGCCTGACCTGAGAAAGAAAATAATTTCTTTATGCAAGAAAAGTCTGAAGGCTACAAGACGTTTAGCAAAGATTTTCTTATCAGTCAGTAAACTGTAGCAAAAGTGATACAAAAATGTAACAAAGATGTAACTGCAACCATCTCAAAGAGACATCCAACCTGTCTACGGAAATTAACACCTCAACAGAAGCGTCTTCTGATGAGAAGGGTTGAAGAAAATCGCCATGCAAGTTTACTGCAGTGAGCTAAAAAAGTAGAAAGCCAAACTGGGGTGATTGTTTCCGTGACACAATACGGCATACACTGCAGAAGAATGGCAGGTATGGGTGTCATCCACGAAAGAAGCCTCCCCTAAAGCCCATGCACAAAAAAACCCTCTTAGAATTTGGAAGGGCCCATGCTGAAAAAGAAAACTACTTGGGTTCTGTAGGCTGGAGTGATGAGACCAAGATAAATGTTTTTGAAACTGACGGCTTTAAAACTGTATGGCGTCGTAAAGGTGAGGAGTACAAAGAAAAATTCATGGTGCCTAAAGTGAAACATGGTGGTGGCAGTGTTCTTCTGTGGGGCTGCATGAGTGCTGCTGGTGTCAGGGAGTGGCATTTCATTAATGGTATCATGAATTCACAGATGTACTGCTCTATATTGAAAGAGAAGATGCTGACATCCCTTGGTCATCGTGCATTTTTCCAACATTACAATGATCCAAAAGACATATCTAAGGCCATTGTGGCATTTCCAAAAAAGAACAGGGTGAAAGTTATTCAGTGGACAAGTATGTTTCCTGATCTGAACACAATTCAAAACCTATGGGGAATGCTGAAGAGACAGGTTGAGCATCCCTCTCCATCCAGCATTCAGGCTCTAAAAGGGGCCGTTCATGAAGAATGGAAACATATAGATATTGCCATATTTCACCAACTTGTTCATTCCATGCCTAGAAGACTTGGTGCTGTCCTCAAAAATCATGGAGGTCATACAATATACTAGATGTAGTATTTTTTGTTGTGGAGTGTATTCATTTTTGCATCAGTGGTTTGACTAAAACGTACGATTTTAAAATCGAAGTTATATTGTTAACCTTACTTTCATGTAATGAGCTAAACAAACTTTGTCACAATTTTGGAAATTGTTCTTGTGTTCATTGAATTATTGATTAAAATCTAACTTTTCAAATGGGGTGTACTTATTTATGCTAAGCAATGTAGGCTCTGGGGGTATTTAGTTTAATGGCCCCTTTAAGGATGCGAATGGGGGATCTGGATTGTGCAAATTATATTCCATAGAAAATACTGTAAGGCCGTTGGGAAGCTATAAAAGGGACTCTGGTATCATATGGCAGTGTCAGATAGGCTCTCTGTGCGCAAAAGAGCACCCTCCCCCTGCCCATCACACACACTTTGTGTGGTGCTGACACCCTGGAGTCAGGGGGGTATTTGAGAAATGTTATATTGTTTGGTTCTGGCTCAAGTTCCGATAACTTGGCAAAAGTTTAAAGTAACCTGTGTATTTGTATCCTTTTAAATGCATTATTGGTTTAATGATATGTTTGTTTTGGCTTATCACCAATAAAGTGCCGCGGCCATTTCTTGCCATGTTTGCCTTTCTTGTCAGTTGGTTGTATTTGGGGATGATGTTGGGAGGGTTAAGGTGTGTCCTGCAGTTCCATGACACACAAAGGCTGAATAAAAGAATGTTTAACCAAAGCAAACTATAATAGCAAACAGCTGCAATCAAAAGAAAAACTATAAGTTACACTAATAACAATTTTTATTACTAAACACAACCTCACTGGGTATCTGAATCCTGGCTCAAGAGGGTAAAATTCACACCTCCTAGGTCACCTGAACTATATGGGAACCCTAAATAAGGGTTATGCTTGCTCAGAGGCTAAAACTCTCAGTCCCTCTTTAACCCCTCAACTGGCCAGTGATGCACCCAGTGTTGGGGCTCAAGATGACGTTGGAGTGATCTTAAAGCGGAGTTCCGGGCACAGAAGTCATTTTTCAACAAACATACCCCCGGGACAGTCAGGGCTAGTACATTCCACAATGGCTAGCCTTAGATCTGTCCCGGTTCGCACTTACCTTTTAGAAGAAATACTCACTTATAAAATTTCTTCCACAGCGTTTCCATCTCTCTTGTGGGCAGCTGAAGCCGGCGCGGTCCTCTTCGGCATCTTCTTCCGCGTCTTCTTCTCCCAGAATGCGCCTGCACCGGCCCCTCTCGTCACTTCCGGTGCGGCGCCGCATTCCTCCACAGCTTCTGGGCATGCCCAGAAGCTGTTTAGCAGGGGAATGCGGTGTCGCCCGGAAGTGACGAGCGGGGCCAGTGCCGTCGCATTGATTCCTGGGAACGCTGACGTTCAGCTCCCAGGAATCAGTGCAAACCCGGAAGAGACGGCTGAGCCTCGGCACAGAGGGAGGAAGTGAAGACTAGGTGAGTATCTTCGATCTTCAATTACAAGGTGAGTAAATAAAAAAAAAAAAAAAACTAACTATCCAATTCCTTTTCAGGTGAAGGTGTAGAAGCGGATGGGCACAAAAAAAAAATATCGATTTTGTGCCCGGAACTCCGCTTTAAAGTGTTATTGTAATTGTAGCATCCTCCTAGTTAGGTGCTAGTCAGAGAGTGTAGTTTTGGCTCTGTCTGCTTATCAGAAGAGCAGCAGGCAAAACATATGTGCAGTCTGCTTATCAGCGAGAAGGATTTGTAGTCAAGTCTACTCAGTGTGCCCGGTGTGTATTCAATTGGTCTCAGGGAGTGTTCCCAGCTGATCCAATGAGGAGGTACGTTGGATGCTGGAGGAAATCTGACCAATGGTACACAGGCTTTTGGTACTGCCCCAGTGGGTTGGCACAGACAGTGGTGCAATATGGGACAGGGTATAAAAAGCTATGGGCACATGAGGTAGAGGTCTTTGGGTGGGAAGCCAGGTCCCAGAAGGAGGGTGGCGGCTGACTCCTCCTCTGCAACAGTTTGTGGTGGTCACAGGCAGTTGGCCTGGTGTACCAGGGGCGTGAGACTGAACCCAGAGGTCCAGGAGAAGCTGACTACAGGAGTTGGGGCACAGCAGAATCTGGAAAAACAGTGTCCGTGAGTACAGAGGAACTTGCCCAGGGGTCTGCCCAAGGAGGATGGGTGTCAGCTAGCCCAGTTAGAAAGGGGGTACTAGAGGAGTGCCCTGAAGAGAAATGTAATGGAAACACTTACCTCATCTTCATTCAAGTGGCAGGATGAAGCAGTGGCCTTGCCACATTCTCAAGTCAGAAGTCCCCAACATTGTGAATAGTTAATAGTTGGAGTATCCCAATAAATAAAATATACCTGGACACACACTGTCAGCAAGATATCTTCGCGCTAATTAGGAGGAGTCAGTAAATATACTGCTATAATGTAAACAAGCTGCTGCTACTTAAACAAATAATGAAAAATATTTGAAATAACATGTAAAAGAAGATTAGTAGCGCAAACAGTCACTGTTAAGATGACAGAGTGTAGAATCTGTAAACATGCTGCAGACATGAGGATACAGAAACACTATAATATATAAGGTGCAAAAGTCCTTCAAATGTCCATAAAATTCCCAGGAACTCGTGCGGTAACTATTGGATCACCATCCACCACCAAGTGTCACGTCTAAGGGTTGGTAAAAGTGGCAACTCACCAGAACAAATGGCTCAGGTGTTCTCACACAAGAGCAACAAAGGCAGGATTGGTATACTTAAAAAGGTACATATGGAAAACTGGACTGTTCACCACTGCTGCATACATCAACAGGTCACCTCCTTACAATCCCCTTGGTCCAGATGGTGTCATATAAAGAAAGAATGGCTCCAATAGTGAAGTTCCGTAAAACTTAAAACACTTTATTAAGTAGGTAAATTGCACTCACATGATATTCGTGAAAAATACGCTCTGGTTACAAGATAAACGGCCCGGTAGGATACCTCGTTCGTATAGTCCGCCGGGCTGACTCCACGCCAGCCCAGTTACTTCCGGGTAGGTACTCCGCCGTATCACGTGATGTCGGATGCGTCGTCTGGTCACGCCCGACGCGTTTCATCATATCCGACTTCAACTGGGGCGTGACCATGACAACAACATCCGGCATCTAAATACCCCTGTTGGAATGCACTGCGACCAATCGGCACCAAGACAAGCCGACCGGAAGCAAACCAGCGCCTCCAACAGCGGAAGTCCAACATCAGCGATGACATTAACTGTATCCATATACTTGGGATCAACACCATGACACCATTGATGCTGAATCAGCACCGGAAGTGCCATGCAAGATGATCACCAGATACACAGAAGAATGAATTGATTGCATATATGGAAAAAAGTAACACTATTAAATAAATAGTATCCTTCCGGGGGTTTACCCAATGCCATCTGACAGTCTACAAAGCATTACCATATATAAATATCAACAATCAGCACATAATAAAAATTGGCAATCACAAAACGGGGCCAAATCAAAATGCAATTGATAAGAGTATAAATATATACATATACAATCTATAATGTATATAGTAATCATAAAAACTGTATATAAAATACATTATATTAAAATTACTGGGTAATAAATCAATAATCTCAATTTAAAACCATGATAAACCATATTCCACAACATAAAAGCTAATGTACCACGAGACTTCTAAAAAAGCACATAAAGATATCAAAAAAGGGGGGAACATCAAGAATCGCTAATGTAGCAATTCAGATCTAGTTCAATATTTAACCCCGTCGGTGCGAGGGCCTGGGTGAGGAAAATCCACTTGGTTGGAGTATCCCACTCATCCCAATTTAAATTAAACCACAAAATCAACAACCCCTAGACTAAGCACTGACTGAGCCAAGAACTTAAAGTGATACGTTTCTGTAACCAGTTGCTACGGGTAACCCAGGGGAAGCCTTAAAGTATAATACTTAGCAGTCCTCTAGGGAGCAGTGCTACATAATCTTAGCAGTAATAGAGGGGAAAATACCTAAACTGATTCCCAGATTTGCGTGGCATTGTTCCTGTAAAAGGAGAGTAACAGCATGGTGGCCAGTAGCATCTTTCCACTCTGGCAGTTTGCTGTGGAGTTTCCTTTCTCTTGTGGGTGTCTGTAATCTTGATGCAAGATAGACTGCTAGCTGCATAATCCAGTGGTAAAGGCAGCAACTCTGACTACTGTGGCAATGTTCTCGGGTGAAGCTAGTGGAGCTCCAGGCTCAGATGTCCTCTCCCGTGACTCACTAAGTCCCTCCACTCCAAGGTATGGTCCTTACAAGAATAGCGGTGGTCACTGATGAGTGCAATGGGTCAGACCCAATCCAGCAAGCAAAAGGTAACACTGGCGCTGCACTGCACCATCAACCTCACCAACGTCCACAGGGTCAGCAACACACCTGCAGCTGTATAAAGAACTGCTATCTCCTTCTCTCCACATGAAATTGAGTACTTACCCCTGGACCCGAGGCTTTCTGTTCCCTTTGTCTTCTTCCTTTTCCTTCAGCAGAATGCTTCCCCCAGGACTTGTTGTCCAATAAAGTTCTTCCTGTACAGGGAACTGCTTCCCTGGAAATACAGCTCCCAGCAGTCCTTCTTTGCTCCATGGATGGGCTTTACTGGCCTCCCTGGTGCCACTGCCAATCACTGCCTATCTGCTTCCCCAGGCAAGTGCAGCTCTGTCACAGTGCCTGTGTTCTTTCTCCTGTCTCCCAATCTAGCCATACTGGCTGATAATAGCAGGGGGACAGCTTGCAGTTGCAGTGTGTGAGTGGCTTTCTGACAGCCAGAGCTGTGCGATGGGACAGTGCAGTGCCATTGCCCGGGGTTACATGTTTCAATGTTTTGATTAGGCCAATAGAAAACAGGTAACTAGAAAGAGGGGACTGGTTATTAGGCGTGAAAATGTGTGAAATTGTGTTATGCATAATTTTCAGGTGCTCCCATTGAAGTCTACAGAATGTGGCTAAATACATCTTTGGTGTCACAAGCAATAGTACATCTCTTAACTGTCTGTGTTTTTTCTCCTGTGCTGTTTTTTCTTCCCCACAAGAACAGGTACTTCTATACTGTAACCCTCAGGAGCTATCAAAAGCCCAATGCACCCATAAACACAAACAAAAATCACCTTAATATTGACTTTCCTATTGACTTCATTTGTTTTTTTGCCAAAATGGCAACATTTCACTCAAACTGATTTTCTCAGACATTTCAAGGGAAATCAAAGCTTTTTATTTTGCTCGTCCCTAGTTCTAACCTTTAAAAAGGTTATGGCAAGACATCAGCTTTGATGGGCATTATCAAAGCCATGTAAGTTTCCGGTTACCCTACAGTTGCCATCACAACACAAGGTGACAGCAAATCTTTCAGTGAGGGCACCTCCTCTGGTGACAATTGTCACCAGGGATTCCTCTCAATTTGTAGAGTTTTCCTCCCATCCCCTATTACATTTCAGTGACAGGAAGTGAAGGTTAAACTCCTCAATGGGACACAGACAGCAAAAACAAACTTAAAGGGGATGTCTGCTCCACCAAAAAAACTAATGTTTTGGCAATACATACACTTTGATGTAAAAACAGTGAATCAAGAAATAAACTGACCCTAATTTTATTCTTCTAACAACCTCTCCAAAACTAAAAGAAAAAAAAGTTTGGCTGGATATACACTTTAAGGCAGGGGTACTCAAATGTAAACTTGAATGGTCCACTTACAAATTTTCCATTCAGTCCGAGGTCCAGAAAAGTGACCGTCAAATTCCAAATACAGAACGCCAACAACAAAAAAAGGCATTCCCCAAAACTTGCCCCCATCAAATGCAGAGAGACTAGCGTGCGTGCCCCCATTAATGCAGAGCGACCATGTGCGTGCCCCCATTAATGCAGAGCGACCAGTGTGCGTGCCCCTATTAATGCAGAGCGACCAGTGTGCGTGCCCCTATTAATGCAAAGTGACCAGTGTGCGTGCCCCCATTAATGCAGAGCGACCAGTGTGCGTGTCCCCATTAATGCAGAGCGACCATGTGCGTGCCCCCATTAATGCAGAGCGACCATGTGCGTGCCCCCATTAATGCAGAGCGACCAGTGTGCGTGCCCCCATTAATGCAGAGCGACCAGTGTGCGTGCCCCCATTAATGCAGAGTGACCATGTGCGTTCCCCCATTAATGCAGAGCGACCAGTGTGCGTGCCCCCATTAATGCAGAGTGACCATGTGCGTGCCCCTATTAATGCAGAGCAACCAGTGTGCGTGTCCCCATTAATGCAGAGTGACCAGTGTGTGTGCCCCCATTAATGCAGAGCGACCATGTGCGTGCCCCCATTAATGCAGAGCGACATGTGCATGCCCACATTAATGCAGAGTGACCAGTGTGCGTGCCCCCATTAATGCAGAGAGACCATGTGCGTGCCCCCATTAATGCAGAGCGACCATGTGCGTGCCCCTATTAATGCAGAGCGACCAGTGTGCGTGCCCCCATTAATAGAGGGACCAGTGACCCATGCCCCCATTAATGAAGAGTGACCAGTGACATCAGCGGGGGGGGGGCAGAATGGAGATGATCGGAGTGGCTGTGTCTTACACTGGCAGCGCCGCATGATTACAAAAAGCCAAGTTCTTCTGCTTACCTGGTGAGGATTTCATTCGAAGTCCCGCCTCCTGGACCGGCTCCTACGATAGACGTCACCAGTGTTCTGTCTATCATAGGTAAGAGCCGGCCCAGGAGGCGGGCCTTTGTAGGACAACCTCTCCGCCGGGTAAGCAGAAGAACTCGGCTTTTTGTAATCATGCGGCGCTGCCAGTGTAAGACACAGCCACTCCGATCCTCTCCATTCTGCCCCCCCCCCCCCCCCCGCTGATGACAGAAGGAAGGAGACCGCTTCGGCGGTCCAGATTGAAGTCTGTGTGGGTCCCGAGGTGGCCCGGAGTCCGCCTATTGAGGACCCTGGCTTTAAGGTATATTACATAATGGTAGGATGGCAGCTTTGAGGGGATACATATTTAATAATACAATTCAGCTGTGGTATGTATATTTCCTGAATCCTGGCTGTGTCCATGCACTGAAAAAACACAGCAGATCTCAACGTACCTGTTCCATCTTTACCTTTCCCACTCAGGATTTTTGCATCCCTACCATCCCTGCCCTCTATGATTTATTGTAGAGTAGCAATCTCCTCTAAAATTCTTTACATTCTCCTGGGTAACTAGTGATGTGGAGGAGCCCAGTGCTCTTCTCTTCAGCATCAAGCTGGTGTTTCATGAGGGTGGTTTGATTTTGTTTTACCATTCCTCTTGGAGCACTTTATGTAAATGTACTGTATATGCAGACCTAATCATAAATTTAATATAATATTTAAAAGAAGCCATCAATTTTTGTTGAAATCATACTTACCTAGGTGGATGCAGCATTATTGTGACTCAAAGGCTGAGAACTGAGTGATCAAACTCTGCTGATCGATCAGTTCTCCATGTTGCTTTGAACAGAGAGCCTTGAGAAACTGTTAGTCACCACTATCTGCTCTGCAGGGGCGGCTGGCTCAGGCTTTCAGCAGTTCGCTGAGTCGGGTGTCAGTCCGATTTACTGATTTACTGATCACCCTTACTACCTATCCACTCATCAGATCCCTCCAAGGGAGCAGCCCCTTACGCTTGGAACACTGGCTCAGAGGGCAAAGCTAAGTGGTCCGAGTCTTGGTAAACTTCTGAGGCGGAAATTGTTTCTTCATATGGGGGGTTGAGGTGACAGATGTCTCATTACAGTATACTCAGCATCATCAATCACATCTTATTTCCGTATAGAGTTGAAATAGTTTGTCTCCTTGGCCTAGGTAAACTTATCAACCAAACACATAATTATTTTAATTCAACAGGTAACTAGAGATCATAATTATCATAAACATCAAAATGAATACCCCCACTTTCTTCATTTTAGGAGATATTTAGGATAAGGCGAGTGCTCCAAACGACTGTGTTCATTAGGATGGGCGGACACCATTGGAATCAAAGAGGCTATAGTACATGTTCCTGTGGCACACTGAGAAAGTCAACTATGGGCCTTATTTGCTACAGACATAATAGATTTCCAACCCCAAATGTGACCACCCTGGGGCGAAAATGGGTATTAATAACTTTTCTGCATAATACCCCAGTTGCTGTCTGAACAATAGAAACATGAGGGCTTCTCCTAGGTGAGAAATGTCCATATTCTCATTCAATATGGCTTATATTTTATGTTTAACAGTTTCATTTCTGTAATGCATGCCAGTTTCATTTTATGGGCTGTTCACAGTCAGCTGTGGGCAGGGTATGTTTATTATTAATATAAATAATAATATAAATAAGTTGCACTGAAAATTGAAACATATAATATAATATATATGGTATAAAAATGTCTGTATAAATGTCCAATAATGGAAAAGTGAAGTGAGGTAACTGTGCACACTGTGTGTAACAAAATATGTGAAGGCCAAAATATGACAAACAACTCCAACTGTCCTCAGGAAATAGACCACGGTAGACCTCGCAGTTCCCTTGTAGATCTCCTCAATAGGATGTTGGCGTATGGAATACAAAAATGCAAAACGCCATAGCGTAAAACCAAAATAACAAAAATGGAAAAATAACACCAAAAGTGATTGGGAACTCCAAAATTCAGATGCTGAAGGGTATGTTTATTAGTGGTTGTGAACAGTCCACCCTCCCTACATCAGTTGTATTTCCATAGAACGCTATACACACACCATATGATTATTGATTAGACAGGGGAACTAACATGTCCTTTCGTGCACTGGTAATGTTTCTATAGGATTTTGAAAACTCTGTCTGATTTAGATACTCTAATGCAAGTGGGTTTACTAGCACAGGTATAGTCTGGGACTCTGGGTGTAATTGTGAACATATCTAGCACCCTGAGTATCCTGAATTCCTGGCTACCTGGTATTTAAACTTTAACAGCGCATTGGGCCTTGGGTTGTATGTCTCTTTATCGTCCTGCCCCCTTATTGTACCCAACATTTCTATACATATCAAAAATTTGAAGAAAATCATTGTACCTTCTTTTTGCAATGACTGGCTTGAATCCATGTTTCTCTCCCTTCTACCTTGAGGGATGTTGGTGTACCCAATTGCACTCTTAGTAGCCTGTCAAACCGAGAGTTGAGACTCCTGCTGACGTGTCTCCTGATTACTACCCAATCACCAAGCCTTACTTTATGACTTTTAGTATCCTCATTTAAATCTGGTAGGGATGAAAACACACTGTTATGCATTTTTGTCAATTGCTTTTGAAGCGCTTTAACACATCTAGTGAGATCTGAGTGTGTGGCTTGCAGTTACTGTGGTAAATAGAGACCTGCTTCAGGAGCGCACCCAAAGAGTACCTACACCTCTCTTGGGAGTGTTCCTGACAAAGAAAAAAACGTAACACAATAGGTAGGTACTCTACCTATTTCTGCTATTATTTTACTCAACTTGTTTCTTTTTTTACCATTTAACCTTTCTACCTTCCCGCTACTATGTGGGTGATATGGACTATGAAAGGCTTTCTCAATATTTAGTGTGGATAGGACCTCTTGTAGAACCCTTCTTGTAAAGTGAGTACCCCTGTCACTTTTGATAGTTTCTAGAATTCCATACCTGCACACTACCTTGGACAAGAGCTTTTTTGCTGTGGTTTGTACTGTACCCCTAGAAACTGGCCAGGCCTCAGGCCATCCTGAAAAAAATGTCTACACAGACCAAAGTATGTGCATAAGGACCAGACTGTGGGAAATCAATGTAATCTATTTGAATTCCCTGGAAAGGATAGTCTGGCTTAGGTGGTGCTTGTGTGGGGTGCTTACAGTTCTACCAGCCTTGTACCTAGCACAGGTAAGACAAGAAGCAGTATGTTTTGCAGCTACTCCAGGAAAACCTGGTGCTAACCAGTGTTTCATTACCAAGGTGGTCATTGGAGTTATGACACGGTCCATGAGCTGAGGCTGCCACCTTCGGGTATAGGGCCTGAGATCAGACAGAAATGCTCTTCCATCCTCCAGCAAACAATTTCATCCTGTGTTGCACCCTTCTTCCACCACTTCTCACATTCCTGTGAGGGGGCTTTTTCTGCAATGATATCAAGATTGCCATACTTACCGGAGTTGGTTGCTTTCCTGTAAATATCAGTACCGTATAGGGACTTTTTCCAGTGCAGCCTCTTTCGCTGTCCTGTCAGCCCTTGCATTCCCTGCAGTTTCTTCTGTGTCTTCTCTTGCATGTGCCTTGTTTTTAAAATAAATGGCCACCTTGGTGGGACACTGGAAGACTAAGAACAGTCTCTATTATATCTGCATGCTTTATTGGTTTACCAGCTGAGGTAAAAATAGTTACCAGCTTTCAAAAATAGGACCAAAATCATGTCATTGTAAATGTTAACCCTTTGTCATTTAGAAAATTCACAGGCCTTTGCCAAAGCCATCAGCTCAGCTGCTTGTGCTGAAAATTTTAGATTTAATGCCTCTGCATTCTTTTTTTCCTTTTGTTTATTTATTTATTTTGCTGTTACTACTGCATGCCCAGTTACAGGCTTACCCTCTTCTGTGTATAAACATGATCCATCTACATAAAGGGTCTCATCAGGGCTTGAGAGAGGAGCCTTTTTGGCAGGGCTCAAAGATTCGGACTCTGCCATCATCAGCTCAAAGCAGTCATGAGAGGTATTAAACAAACATTTTATCCTCCCCATCTAGTGCCTGCTCCTGTACTGGAAGTAAACTGGCAGGATTCAACACATTTCACCGTTTTATTGTGATATGGTCACTACTCAATAGTGATGGACGAACATCGGCCGGGGCGGTTCGCGAACATTAGCCGCAAACTTTCTCAAATGTTCGAAAAACTGTAAGTTCGCGGCGGGCCCCATTGACTTTAATGGGAGGTGAACTTTAAAAACCTTTAGGTCATATTTGCAGCCACAAAATACTTACTAGCTGTGCACAAATAGTCCCACCACATGGACACTGTCATAACAGAAGTATTGCTATTAGAAAAGTTGCCCTAAAATGTTTTAATTTTTTTTCCTCTATTATATTACTTCCCTTTTTTTTTTTTTTTTTTGAAGAGGGCAGAAAGTCCCTCCCAGCCCCACCCCTTCTACTGTTCTGTTATTCAGTAACCCTTTGCTTCTAGCCGCCTTCGTATCACATAAAAATCAAAAGGCAGCTGCTTGAACATCAGCTGAATCTGTGCTTCTGATGGGATATGCGGACACAGGTTGGCTGAATTCCTTATCCACTGTCTCTCTTCTTGGGGACTGCAATCCTTTGCTTAATGTCCTGTCTTCACACAATTTGTAGTAGGTCACTTTCTTTTATACACCCATAATGACAAGAATTAAAGTACTTTTATCTTTTAAACATAGTTACATAGTAGTTGAGGTTGAATAAAGACAATAGTCCAACCAGTTCAACCTGTGTAGGTGTGTGTGGCCGTATTCATCTCTCATACCCCTGAATGTTCTGATCAATGAGATGTACATCCAAGAGTCTTTTGAAAGCAACCATAATTCCCCGCAGAAACCATGTCTTGTGGTAGAGAATTCCACAATCCTGTAGCCCTAACAGTAAAGAATCCCCTGTGTTGCCTGAGGTTAAAACGCTTCTCCTCTAAACGCATTGTATGCCCTCGAGTCCTCATGCTATCCTTTCGACTGAATAGCTTTTTTCTATGCTGAGCTCACCATTGAGGTATTTATAAATTGCTATCATGTCCCCTCTCAGGCGTCTCTTCTCCAGGGAGAATAAATCAAGCGATTGCAGATGCTCCTCATAATTAAGTTCCTCCAATCCTCTAATTAGTTTAGTTGCCCTTCTCTGGACTCTCTCCAGCTCCAACACATCCCTCCTGAGGACTGGTGACCAGAACTGGACAGAATACTACAGATGCGGTCGGACCAGAATTTTATAAAGTGGTAGGATTATAGTTTTATCTCTGGAATACATCCCTTTCATTATGCATGCTAATATTCTGCCGGCTTTGGCAGCTGCCGCTTGACATTGCATGCTATTGCTTAGTCTATCCTCTACCAAGATACCAAGACTCCCAGATCTTTCTCCATTTTTGATTCCCCCAAAGTTCCCCCCCCCCTAAAGTGTATTGTGCTTTTATGTTTTTAGTCCCCAAGTGCAAAACCTTACACTTCTCCACATTAAACCTCATTTGCCATGTCGTTGCCCACTCTGTTATTTTGTCCAGGTCATTCTGCAGGATATCTGCTTCATGCCGTGCAGTTATTGCCCTGCCTAATTTTGTGTCATCTGCAAAAACTTATATAGAATTACTGATCCCGTCCTCAATGCTGTTTATGAATAAATTGAACAGGGCTGGTCCCAGGACTGAGTCTTGGGAGACCCCACTTACCACCACAGACCAGTCTGAGTATGCGCTATTTATTACCACTCTTTGGACACGCCCTTTTAGCCAGTTCCGTGTCCAAGAGCAAACCTTGCGGTCGATGCCTGCAGACCTTATTTTATAAATTAAGCGCTTGTGGGGAACTGTATCAAACGCCTTAGCGAAATACAGGTACACCACATCCACTGGTCTCCCCCTATCTAGCTCACAGCTCACCTCCTCATAGAATGTTAAGAGATTGGTTTGACAAGAACGCCCATTTGTAAACCCGTGCTGATTACTGATGATGATGTTGTTGTCTTTAGCAAACTCTACGATATAGTCCCTTATCATCCCCTCCAGAAGTTTACATACTATCAATGTCAGACTGACAGGCCTATAATTTCCCGGGACATGCCTCTGCCCTTTTTTGAATATCAGTATCATGTTAGCTTTCCTCCAATCCCCTGGTACATTTCCTGTCATAATACTGTCAGCAAAGGTCAGGAACAGTGGTCTAGATATAGTCTTACTAAGTTCTTTGAGTACTCTTGGATGTACGCCATCTGGGCCTGGTGATTTATTTGTGTTAATTTTATCCAGCCTTTCCCTAATTTCACCCTCTGTTAGCCATAGCGGCCATAGCGGCAAGTCCTGTGAATTACTTCTAACCATACAGTCATGGTCAGTGTACCCCTCTTTTTCCTGTGTAAAGATCCTCTAAAGACTTTGTCCCAATTTTACAAAAACCTGACCAGAGGTTCCCCTTTGGTTATGGAGGGTGCCCCTAAAATACCACTTAAATACTATAATCAGATAAAAAGTTAATCTAATTTAAAACTTTTGGCTCGGTGCCAATAGGGTTCAAAGGTCACGTTAATTGTGGTAACCCTTAATGTCCAAAAATTAATTCTGTAACTATTATAGGAACAAAGATGTTTACATTTGAACCCCATTGACAAGCCACCAATTTTGAAAATTTTGCACCAAGATTCCCTTTCTCACGGGTACCACGGGCAGAATATTATTTTTCATTAGCTATAATTTCCTATCCTATGCTGTTTGTTTATCAGATAGAGAAACAATCTTCTCTCTTTTCTCTGTATCACGGAGAAGAAACCACGAGAGAAGGGGGTCACTTCCTCCTTTATACAAAAGACACAGAGCCTGCTGTATTTTTCCTTCTCTCACATAAAACAGCTGCTAACAAATCAGCTATCACTAAGTCTGCTTCATACACTCTGCAAGGAATCTGCCATATATCAAAAGTGCCTTCTCTTATAACTGGAATTGTCTACTTGTTTCATTTACAAAAACCACAATAGGCTGTCACACAAAAACTATGCTCCAGGAGCATATAATCTAAGGCAGTGGTCCTAATGACCCTTGGCGCTGACCCCTGGCCAGCTGAATCGGTGGTAACCCAGTTATCCATTATTTCACTATTACCCTGTAATAGAAACTGCCTTAGATCTCCCCCCAAGTCCCTGACCTGGGTTCGCATTCGGACAGTAAAAAACAATCCCCTACTGTTCTACCACAATGATCAAACAATTGCTATGGCAGATAATTTCTCACTTAGAACCAACCTATTACCATATATATATATATATATATATATATATATATATATACTAGAGCATAGAGACAGAAAACCTCAGGAGTATATAGAACGACAGGTTAATTAGTTACATGGTTGTAATGCTTGCTGCATCTCAAATGGACACTCCGAAATGAGACTTCTTACCAAAACACATTGTGGGTCACGTTTCTGCGTGCCCAAGACACCCACAGCGGTAAGGGTTGACCCAAACCCACCTTTCACAACAATTGTTAGTAGCAACAATATATACACCGACTAAGAGTTTAGGTTCTTTTAAGAGGGTATTACGTCAAAAATAAACAGAGTTACCTAGACATCTTTGAGAAGACTGGGAAAAACATTGTAAGCAGACAATGGGCTTACCTGGCCAGTTTTTTCCAGTGTTCTCAGCGCAATCCTGGTGTCTGACTCCATTTCAGAAGATGTCTACCTCTCCTGGGCTCAAGCTTGCCAAGATGTTGTGGAATCTTTTCTTCTCAGGTACAAATACCTGTTACCTGTTAGTCAGTGATATCAAATCAGAAATATGTAGCTACATAGAGATCAGACAAGACTCAAAATGGCTGAATCAAAGTGATCTGGTTTTATTATTCCGTGTTTGAGTTTAAATATACCATATGAAGTATAAAAATGTAGGATGTATTAAGATATTATTGTCCAGTCGGAATTAGTATTTTTGTTATAGTAAGCATAGGGTTAAAAGTCTATATTGCGATGTCTGTGATTTTCTAAGGGACTTTTGAGACTATATTAATGTCCTGTGGTCAAGATATCCAGACAAGGTTCGTATTCTGAGAGATAGGGAATTTCCATTGTTGCAGAATATCTCAGCTCATCAGATATATTTTTAGCTTTTGGAAAGTTGCATGAAACATGAAATCAAATAGAAGAGAGAAGAGATTAATACTTTACAGCCATCTTGTCTTAAGTAGCCATCTTTGCCACCTCACATGCATTACAAAGTAAGCAACATTCAGGCTCCGTCCACACTTGTGCAATTTAACGGGTAATTCCACCTTCTGAGGGAGAAAAAAATTGCAAATAAAGAAAAAATAATTAAATTATACAATTGTGACAAAAGTCATATTGTAATTGAATGTTATTAAAAATGACCTTTCATTTTCAATCTGCAGCCGCTGTCATTTTCTGTAAAATGAAATACAATATGGCTACCTGGAGCTGTTCTGTACACAGAATGTATACTGACCACACCCCAGAAACATCATTTCCTGCTTGTGTGATTGGCTCACCACTTTCCCAGAAGTCTACACTAAGATACAAGTCAGATTTAAGGCATACCCTGCAACAAAAATGTCATTTTTGGTGAGATACTCCCAATAGGAACATGTCTAAAGGGATGTAAAAACAAACACAAAGAAAGGGCGCACCAGCCTAGCGCATTATCCTCAGCGGGCTTTTTAATGACAGAAGTTAAAATCAACTACTCACAAACATGCATGGTAAATCAGCATATGAATTCCAAAGAACAGCACCAAATGGAAAAGTCCAATGTCTCATGTAGACGGAGGGCTAGCGCGTTTAGAGGCCATGCCTCTTCCTCAGAGCCACTGAGGAAGAGGCATGGCCTCGAAACCCGTTAGCCCTCCATCTACATGAGACATTGGACTTTTCCATTTGATGCTGTTCTTTGGAATTCATATGCTGATTTACCACACATGTTTGTGAGTAGTTGATTTTAACTTCTGTCATTAAAAAGCCAGCTGAGGATAATGCGCTAGACTGGCACGCCCTTTCTTTGTGTTTGTTTTTACAGTGTTTCGACCACCCTGTTCGTAGAGGACAGCAAGGCTTAGCCTTGCGGGATGCCATGTGTGGGTTCCTAGATTCAAACAGCCTGAGGACCTGGTTCTGAGCGCAGGAGCAGGGTGCTCAGCATCACTCTTTTTGTTTCTGGATGTCTAAAGGGATGCAGGCCCAGCAGCTTTCCTCATTAGTGCTTTACAGGTGTACAGCTGATTGCTAATTATGAAACCTCTCCCATTAGATTCACTTTCCTACATGGATACAGAGAAATGCACAAGGATTTCTTCAGAATAACAAAAGGTAGGAATCTGCAACAAAGGTTGTTATAATCCTTGTAATGTGCATAGATCACCCAGAGGGGAATGTTTTTTCTCAAGAAAAGTGGAGTGACTCGCACAGAATCGCATGACAAGGGAAATCACATTGTATTCAATGGTACTCATTCACATCAGTGCAATTTAGCAAAGGACAATTTTGGAAAATAATTATATTCTAGCTTGGTGTGATTCCAGTGCAATTTTGGTACCTTAGAATATACAATCCTTATCAAAGTTGCATTAAAGTTGCATACAATTAGCACTACACAAGCGCTCTGAAAATCGGATCAAAATCAGATCACAGCAGTGTGAACCTAGGCTCATTGAGGAATGTTACCAGCACTGGATCACAGAGCAGTAGGTCCGCAGTGGACCTTGCAAGAGAGGAGGTGAGTATTACAGTAAAAGTTGCTTTTATAGCAGTGGGCTATTTTTTTTTTATACCATTGAAACTGATGCTGGATTTTAAGTCACCTGCCAGGAATAACAGAGGGAAAAAAAGTTTCTTATCTCATTTAGTTACATCAATGACTGATTTTTAAATTAATTTTTTTAAATGTATACATTTACCTGTGAGTGGTAAATATTTTTCCTTGCATATCTTTTCATCAGTAACGCATTTATTCTAATTTTCATTGCTACAAGCTGCAATGTCAGAGTACATTTACACCTGTTCTATAAAGGGAACACACAGACCTCGCTAGTAGCATTAGTCATTGCTCCTTGGGAATGAAGTTCTGTATCCATCTCTAGATCAAACATATGAGAGGCGCATCATTGACTTTCCAGTGGAGCTTGTTCTATTCAGCTAGCACATAAAACCATAGAATTATTTTTATCCTATCTTTTTAGCATAAAAGCGGTATTAACCCCTTAAACTCTGGAAGATTTTACCCCCTTCATGACCAGGCCATTTTTTGCTATTTTGCACTGCGCTACTTTAACTGGTAATTGCACGGTTAATGAAACGGTGTACCCAAACAACATTTTTATAATTTTTTTTTACACAAATAGAGATTTCTTTTGGTGGTCTTTGATCATTACAGTATTTTTTTTTTTTTTAAATAAATGAATAAAGACCAAAAATGTAGAAGAAAAAAAAAACAATATTTTTTGCTTTCTGTTAAAAAAAAAAACAATAAAAAAACTTTAAAATTCAGATTTCTTCATAAATTTTGGCCAAAATGTATTCCGCTACATGTCTTTGATAAAAAATCCCAATAAGTGTATATTGATTGGTTTGTCTAAAAATTATAACACCTACAAATCATGGTATATATAGTATCTCACAAAAGTAAGTACACCCCGCACATTTTTGAAAATATTTTATTATATTTTCATGTGACAACACTGAAGAAATTACACTTTTCTACAATGTAAAGTAGTGAGTGTACAGCTTGTGTAACAGTGTAAATTTGCTGTCCCCACAAAACAACTCAACACACAGCCATTAATGACTAAACCACTGGCAACAAAAGTGAGTACACCCCTAAGTGAAAATGTCCAAATTGGGCCCAACGTGTCAATATTTTGTGTGGCCACCATTATTTTCCAGCACTGCCTTAACCCTCTCTGGCATGGACTTTACTAGAGCTACACAGGTTGCCACTGGAGTCCTCTTCCACTCCTCCATGACCACATCACGGAGCTGGTAGATGTTAGAGACCTTGCGCTCCTTCACCCTCCATTTGAGGATGCCCAACAGATGCTCAATAGGGTTTAGGTCTGGAGACATGCTTGGCCAGTCCATCACCTTTACTCTCAGTTTTTTTTAGCAAGGCAGTGGTCATCGTGGAGTTGTGTTTGGGGTCATTATCATGTTGGAATACTGCCCTGGGGTCCAGTCTCCGATGAGAGGGGATCATGCTCTGCTTCAGTATGTCACAGTATATGTTGCCCTCACCTGGTTGTCCTCACCTGGTTGCCGCCACACACGCTTGACACCTTCTGAAACAAATTGGTGACATGGTTCCAGTAATCCATGTCCTTAGTCTGCTTGTCTTCAGGAAACTGTTTGTGGGCTTTCTTGTGCATTATCTTTAGAAGAGGCTTTCTTCTGGGACGACAGTCATACAGACCAATTTGATGCAGTGTGCGGCGTATGGTCTGTACATGGACAGGCTGACCCCCCACCCCTTCAACCTCTGCAGCACGATGGCTAGGTCTGTTCTGAGTGGAACCTTTCCTGTTAAACTGCTGTATGGTCTTGGCCACCGTGCTGCAGCTCAGTTTCAGGGTCTTGGCAATCTTCTTGTAGCCTAGGCCACCTTTATGTAGAGCAACAATTTTTTTTTCAGATCCTCAGAGAATTCTTTGCCATGAGGTGCCATGTTGAACTTCCAGTGACCAGTATGGTAGAGTGAGAGCGATTACACCAAATTTAACACACCTGCTCCCCATTCACACCTGAGACCTTGTAACACTAAGGAGTCACATGACACCGGGGAGGGAGAATTGCTAATTGGGCCCAATTTCACTTAGGGGTGTACTCACTTTTGTTGCCAGCGGTTTAGACATTAATGGCTGTGTGGAGTTATTTTGAGGGGACAGCAAATTTACACTGTTATACAAGCTGTACACTCACTACTTTACATTGTAGCAAAGTGTCATTTTTTCAGTGTTGTCACAGGAAAAGATATAATAAAATATTTTAAAAAATTTGAGGGGTGTACTCACTAGTATGCTGGAGTTTCTTCATACTTTTGCCACTATTGGATTGCATTTCATGTTTTTCATGTTTGTTTTATCACTTATACACCAATGTTAGAGTTGTTTAAAGGGATAGTATCCTTTATTATTATTTTTTACATTTTTTAGTTCTTGTGCATTTTTTGCCCCATGAGGATTGCACATATTATTTAGGCAGCACCACCTACACAGCTTTTTTTTTTTACTTATATTCTGTTTTTACAAGCAAGTAGTATCTGATAGTCTTTTGTAACATGCCAAAAATTCCTGACTGACAGCTGCAACATGGGAACAGTCTCTTGAAGCCTTTTGTCTCACGTGAGCAGACTTTGATATGCATTTTATACACATGAGCAGTTTCTTGTAACATGCAATTAGAGGATTAGGGAAGAGTCAGCTATCCTGCTCCTGAAAAACTGAAATTAAATGTTTACATGTTGAGAATGCTAGGAAGTAGGGTTGAGCGAACACCTAGATGTCCGTGTTCGACGGGTTCGGCCGAACTTTAAAAAAAAGTCCGGGTCCGTGTCCCGGACTTTTACCGAACTTTTCCCGGACACCGAACCCCATTGAAGTCAATGGGGACCCGAACTTTAAGGCACTAAAATGGCTCTAAAACACCAAAGGAAAGGGCTAGAGTGCTGCAAATGGCAGCAAAACGTAATTAAGAGCATGGCAAGTGCTCTGCAAACAAATGTGGATAGGGAAATAACTTAAAACAACAAAAAAAAACAGAAAAATAAAACAATGTTCTTCTTCATCTCTGAAGGACGAGGCCCATATGGAGTAGGAGGGAGGTTGAGGTGGTGGTGGATGTGGCGGTGACTAGACATATGCCGGTTTTCGGTAATTCGATATATCGCGGTATTGCATAGCCACGGTATTGTTATTGTGGCATTTTTAAAATACCGAGTTTCTCTGTCAAGTCTGCCTGACTTGTGAATTGATACATTTCAGTGAGCTGGATGACTCATTCACTCACTCAGCTAACACCTTTCAGCATTAAGTCTCCTAACTATAAACAAAAATGATTACATTTGTATCTTTTCCTTCCCTCTGCCAGGGAGAAAGGAAGTTTAACCTCTTAAAGACTGGATCTTTTTCTGACACTTGCTGTTTGCAAGTTAAAATCAGTTTTTTTTTTGCTAGAAAAGTACTTAGAACCCCCAAACATTTTATATATTTTTTTAGCAGAGACCCTACAGAATAAAATGGCGATTGTTGTAATATTTTATGTCACACTGTATTTGCGCAGCAGTCTTTCAAACGCAATGATTAGACTTTAATGAATAAAAAAAAAAAAAAAAACGTAACAGTAAAGTTATCCCAATTTTTTTTTTTTTTGTTACACAGAGAATCGTGAGAGAATCGTGATCTTTATTCCAAGCTAAAAAATCGTGATTCTCATTTTGGCCAGAATCGTGCAGCTCTAATAAATATATATATACACACACACACGCCTAGCAGCCCACATTACATTATTATATAGCCATCAAGCAGTGTCTGGCCTACCTGGTGATGACTGGTCCTGGCGCTCTGATCCGATGGCCTGGTCTTTAAAGGGGCAAATCCTTGCGATCCAGAAGTGGTTAAACCTGCAGGAGGACCGGTGTTTTTATCTATTAATGACTTTACTATTGCTTTAGGCCTGGTTCACATGTATGCGGGTTGGTGGTTCACATGTATGCGGGTTGGCGGTTCACATGTATGCGGGTTGGCGGCCCACATTTGCACAGGCATAGCAGCCCATTGATTTGAACGGGCTGCTATGCCCTCATTTTCCGCAGAAAAAAGGTGCATGCAGCATTTTTTTTAAATTCAGTGGCCTTGAAATCCATCCTGCTTTTGCACCATGCGACTAACCTGCAGTTCCTGCTCTGGCAAGCTTTCTGCATTTTTTGTATACGTGGGCACGGCATTTAAAAATAAACAGTTTGCGTGTGCAGCAACGGCAGGTAAGTCGCATGGTGCAAAAGAAGGATGGATTTCATGGCCACTGCATTTTTTTAAATTCTGCATGCACCTTTTTTCAGCTGAAAACGCAGGCATAGCAGCTCAAGCCCATTCACATCAATGGGCTGCTATGCCTGTGCAAATGTGGGCCCCCAACCCGCATACATGTGAACCAGGCCTAAAGCAATAGTAAAGTCATTAATAGATAAAAACACCGGTCCTCCTGCAGGTTTAACCAATTAATGACTTTACTATTGCTTTAGGCCTGGTTCACATGTATGCGGGTTGGGGGCCCACATTTGCACAGGCATAGCAGCCCATTGATGTGAATGGGCTTGAGCTGCTATGCCTGCGTTTTCAGCTGAAAAAAGGTGCATGCAGAATTTAAAAAAATGCAGTGGCCATGAAATCCATCCTTCTTTTGCACCATGCGACTTACCTGCCGTTGCTGCACACGCAAACTGTTTATTTTTAAATGCCGTGCCCACGTATACAAAAAATGCAGAAAGCTTGCCAGAGCAGGAACTGCAGGTTAGTCGCATGGTGCAAAAGCAGGATGGATTTCAAGGCCACTGAATTTTAAAAAAATGCTGCATGCACCTTTTTTCTGCGGAAAATGAGGGCATAGCAGCCCATTCAAATCAATGGGCTGCTATGCCTGTGCAAATGTGAACCACCAACCCGCATACATGTGAACCAGGCCTAAAGCAATAGTAAAGTAATTTATAAACAACACCTCCTTCAGGTTTAACCACTTCTTGACCACAAGGATTTGCCCTCTTAATGACCAGGCCATCGGATCGGAGCCGAGCGCCAGAACCAGTTATCACCAGTTAGGCCAGACACTGCTTGATGACCTATTTTAGGCCTGGTTCACAGAGTCTGTACTGACTGACTATATAATAATGTGCATAAGTGAACCAAAGCCCCTAAATTCAGCAATGAAATTGAAGTGAGTTGGAAATTTAATAATTTAAATTTAATAATAGAATACCGTGATAATACCGTATACCGTGGCAAAACCTTAATCAATTAATCGCAGCATGAAAATCTGATACCGTCACAAGCCTAGCGGTGACATAGGCGTGCGCACAGGGTGTGCTGGGTGTGCCTGGGCACACCCTAATCACCTAGGGCACATAGCATTGCCAGTGAGGAGATGGGAAAGATCTCCCTGGGACCTGCTCTGCTCTATTTCTCCTTGCCTACAGGTACATGGCCCCGATACATTACTCTCCCTGCTGGCAAACACATGCATGTGTATTTCAACTTTGGGGTGCACACCTTAATGCAATAGGCTGCGCACACCTATGGGCGGTGTAGGTGGAAGCGGCGGTGGAGGAGGACCAGGGCCGGATTAACAGCATCATGGGCTTGGTGCTGAGGATTTTGAAGGGCCTTAAGGGCCGTGCCTTGCCATGCACCCAGAGGAGGAAGGGTGCAGCCATGCATGCCTAATTCAACATGGGATGCTGTCTCTGAAGCCCATAAACACATCCATGCATCGCCAACTGTCCCTCCTTGTCCGGCCTTCACGCTGTGTGGGGAGGTTCTGAGGGTGCTGCCTGGGGAAGCGAGCATAGAAGCCAGACTTCTGTGTTTACAAGTGACAGAAGAGCGGTAACAGTGAATATGGCCAACCCGGGGCCTATATAAAAGGTAGGGGCCTGGAGCTGCAGCTCCAATAGCCCCTACATTAATCTGGCCCTGAGGAGGAGGACGAGGTAGCCAACACTGCTTCTTTTCAAAAATTTTAAATGAGGGTACACCCCAAAAGAGTGAGAAAGAGCAAAAATGGAACAATGGGTGGGTAAGGTCGGTATCCATTGCTATTCTGCATAAGGTACGGAAAAGTCCCGTGGGATCCATGCCTGGTTCATTTTAATGAACGTGAGCTTGTCCACATTGTCTCTGGACAGGCGGCTGCGCTTGTCTGTTATAACGCCCCCAGCCGTGCTAAATACCCGTTCAGATAATACACTGGCTGCAGGGCACGCCAGCACCTCCAAGGCGTAAAGGGCAAGCTCAAGCCATGTGCCCAATTTGGAGACCCAGAAGTTGAAGGGGGCAGACCCGTCATTCACTACATGTAGGCGTGTGCACACATACTGCTCCACCATGTTGGTAAAATGCTGCCTCCTGCTAAGACGTTCCATCTGAGCTGCTGGTGCTGCTGTTTGTTGTGGCGTGCTGACAAAGCTTTTCCACATTTCGGCCATGCTAACCCTGCCTTCTGAGGTGCTGGCGGTGCCCTGGTTGCGTTGGCGACCTCCTCCTCCTCCTCCTCTGCCTTGTGCTTCCACTGTGGCCCCGCTGTCAGATGGGAATGCCAGCAGCATGGCGTCTACCAGCGTGCGCTTGTACTCGCGCATCTTGCGATCGCGCTCCAGTGAGTGAATTAAGGACGGTACGTTGTCCTTGTAACGGGGATCCAGCAGCGTGGCCACCCAGTAATCAGCACAAGTTAGAATGTGGGCAACTCGGCGGTCGTTGTGGAGACACTGCAGCATGTAATCGCTCATGTGTGCCAGGCTGCCCAGAGGCAACGAAAGGCTGTCCTCTGTGGGAGGTGTATGGTCCGTGTCCTCTGTATCCCCCCAGCCACGCACCAGTGATGGCCATGAGCTGGCCTGGGTGCCACCCTGCTGTGAACATGGTTCCATCTCCTCCTCCAGCTCCTCCTCCTCCTCATCCTCCTCATCCTCCAGAACTGTGCCCCTGCTGGACAATTGCGTCCCTGGCGTTTGCGTGTGCAGGAACCCACCCTCGGAGCCCCTTGCGAATGACTGCCCTGAAAGCCTTGGAAATGTTACCTCTTCATCCTCCTCCTCCTCCTCATCCTGTGCCACATCCTCTTCCATCATCGCCCGAATTGTTTTTTCAAGGAGGCATGGAAGTGGGATAGTTAAGCTGAGAACGGCGTCATTGCCACTGGCCATGTTGGTGGAGTACTCAAAACAGCGCAACAAGGCACACAGGTCTCGCATGGAGGCCCAGTTAAATTAAATAGCGGAATAGAAAATATGATCCAAAAAAAGTGTATGTATATCACACGTACACAACCACACTGGGCCCCAATTACTATTGTTTGTACCCCTAAAAGGCTAGATGAGGAGTAGGGGGAGTATGGAACAGGCAGCACCCTCAAACCTTCAGAAGTATGAGATGAACCCCAACAACTTGGAAAGGTGGATCTCTCTCACACGTACCGACACAGACTATCCCGCAATTCAATTGATCCTCAAAGGTTTTTATTGAATAGCGGAATAGGAAATATGATCAAAAAAAGTGTATGTATCTCGCACGTACACAACCACACTAGGCCCCAATTACTATTGTTTGTACCCCTAAAAGGCTAGATGAGGAGTAGGGGGGGTATGGAACAGGCAGCACCCTCAAACCTTCAGAAGTATGAGATGAACCCCAACAACTTGGAAAGGTGGATCTCTCTCACACGTACCGACACAGACTATCCCCCAATTTAACTGATCCCCAAAGGTTTTTGATTAAATAGCGGAATAGAAAATATGATCCCAAAAAAGTGTATGTATATCACACGTACACAACCACACTGGGCCCCAATTACTATTGTTTGTACCCCTAAAAGGCTAGATGAGGAGTAGGGGGAGTATGGAACAGGCAGCACCCTCAAACCTTCAGAAGTATGAGATGAACCCCAACAACTTGGAAAGGTGGATCTCTCTCACACGTACCGACACAGACTATCCCGCAATTCAATTGATCCTCAAAGGTTTTTATTGAATAGCGGAGTAGGAAATATGATCAAAAAAAGTGTATGTATCTCGCACGTACACAACCACACTAGGCCCCAATTACTATTGTTTGTACCCCTAAAAGGCTAGATGAGGAGTAGGGGGGGTATGGAACAGGCAGCACCCTCAAACCTTCAGAAGTATGAGATGAACCCCAACAACTTGGAAAGGTGGATCTCTCTCACACGTACCGACACAGACTATCCCCCAATTTAACTGATCCCCAAAGGTTTTTGATTAAATAGCGGAATAGAAAATATGATCCCAAAAAAGTGTATGTATATCACACGTACACAACCACACTGGGCCCCAATTACTATTGTTTGTACCCCTAAAAGGCTAGATGAGGAGTAGGGGGAGTATGGAACAGGCAGCACCCTCAAACCTTCAGAAGTATGAGATGAACCCCAACAACTTGGAAAGGTGGATCTCTCTCACACGTACCAACACAGACTATCCCCCAATTTAACTGATCCCCAAAGGTTTTTGATTAAATAGCGGAATAGAAAATATGATCCAAAAAAAGTGTATGTATATCACACGTACACAACCACACTAGGCCCCAATTACTATTGTTTGTACCCCTAAAAGGCTAGATGAGGAGTAGGGGGAGTATGGAACAGGCAGCACCCTCAAACCTTCAGAAGTATGAGATGAACCCCAACAACTTGGAAAGGTGGATCTCTCTCACACGTACCGACACAGACTATCCCCCAATTTAACTGATCCCCAAAGGTTTTTGATTAAATAGCGGAATAGAAAATATGATCCAAAAAAAGTGTATGTATATCACACGTACACAACCACACTAGGCCCCAATTACTATTGTTTGTACCCCTAAAAGGCTAGATGAGGAGTAGGGGGGGTATGGAACAGGCAGCACCCTCAAACCTTCAGAAGTATGAGATGAACCCCAACAACTTGGAAAGGTGGATCTCTCTCACACGTACCAACACAGACTATCCCCCAATTTAACTGATCCCCAAAGGTTTTTGATTAAATAGCGGAATAGAAAATATGATCCCAAAAAAGTGTATGTATATCACACGTACACAACCACACTAGGCCCCAATTACTATTGTTTGTACCCCTAAAAGGCTAGGAGTAGGGGGAGTATGGAACAGGCAGCACCCTCAAACCTTCAGAAGTATGAGATGAACCCCAACAACTTGGAAAGGTGGATCTCTCTCACACGTACCAACACAGACTATCCCCCAATTTAACTGATCCCCAAAGGTTTTTGATTAAATAGCGGAATAGAAAATATGATCCAAAAAAAGTGTATGTATATCACACGTACACAACCACACTAGGCCCCAATTACTATTGTTTGTACCCCTAAAAGGCTAGGAGTAGGGGGAGTATGGAACAGGCAGCACCCTCAAACCTTCAGAAGTATGAGATGAACCCCAACAACTTGGAAAGGTGGATCTCTCTCACACGTACCAACACAGACTATCCCCCAATTTAACTGATCCCCAAAGGTTTTTGATTAAATAGCGGAATAGAAAATATGATCCCAAAAAAGTGTATGTATATCACACGTACACAACCACACTAGGCCCCAATTACTATTGTTTGTACCCCTAAAAGGCTAGGAGTAGGGGGAGTATGGAACAGGCAGCACCCTCAAACCTTCAGAAGTATGAGATGAACCCCAACAACTTGGAAAGGTGGATCTCTCTCACACGTACCAACACAGACTATCCCCCAATTTAACTGATCCCCAGAGGTTTTTGATTAAATAGCGGAATAGAAAATATGATCCCAAAAAAGTGTATGTATATCACACGTACACAACCACACTAGGCCCCAATTACTATTGTTTGTACCCCTAAAAGGCTAGGAGTAGGGGGAGTATGGAACAGGCAGCACCCTCAAACCTTCAGAAGTATGAGATGAACCTCAACAACTTGGAAAGGTGGATCTCTCTCACACGTACCAACACAGACTATCCCCCAATTTAACTGATCCCCAAAGGTTTTTGATTAAATAGCGGAATAGAAAATATGATCCCAAAAAAGTGTATGTATATCACACGTACACAACCACACTAGGCCCCAATTACTATTGTTTGTACCCCTAAAAGGCTAGGAGTAGGGGGAGTATGGAACAGGCAGCACCCTCAAACCTTCAGAAGTATGAGATGAACCCCAACAACTTGGAAAGGTGGATCTCTCTCACACGTACCAACACAGACTATCCCCCAATTTAACTGATCCCCAAAGGTTTTTGATTAAATAGCGGAATAGAAAATATGATCCCAAAAAAGTGTATGTATATCACACGTACACAACCACACTAGGCCCCAATTACTATTGTTTGTACCCCTAAAAGGCTAGATGAGGAGTAGGGGGAGTATGGAACAGGCAGCACCCTCAAACCTTCAGTATGAGATTGTGTTCACTGTACCCCACAAAGATTGAGTTCACTGCACCCCACAATGATTGTGTTCACTGCACCCCACAAAGATTGTGTTCACTGCACCTCACAAAGATTGTGTTCACTGTACCCCCCAAAGATTGTGTTCACTGCACCCCACAAAGATTCTGTTCACTGTACCCCACAAAGATTGTGTTCACTGCACCCCAAAAAGATTGTGTTCACTGCACCCCAAAAAGGATGTTGTTCACTGCACCCCAAAAAGGATGTTGTTCACTCCACCCCAAAAAGATTGTGTTCACTGCACCCCACAAAGATTGTGTTCACTGCACCCCAAAAAGATTGTGTTCACTGCACCCCAAAAATGATTTTGTTCACTGCACCCCAAAAAGGATTTTGTTCACTGCACCCCAAAAAGGATGTTGTTCACTCCACCCCAAAAAGATTGTGTTCACTGCACCCCAAAAAGATTGTGTTCACTGCACCCCACAAAGGATTTTGTTCACTGCACCCCAAAAAGATTGTGTTCACTGCACCCCAAAAAGGATGTTGTTCACTGCACCCCAAAAAGGATTTTGTTCACTGCACCCCAAAAAGATTGTGTTCACTGCACCCCACAAAGGATTTTGTTCACTGCACCCCACAAAGATTGTGTTCACTGCACACCAAAAAGGATTGTGTTCACTGCACCCCAAAAAGATTTTGTTCACTGCACCCCAAAAAGATTGTGTTCACTGCAGCCCAAAAAGATTGTGTTCACTGCAGCCCAAAAAGATTGTGTTCACTGCAGCCCAAAAAGATTGTGTTCACTGCAGCCCAAAAAGATTGTGTTCACTGCAGCCCAAAAAGATTGTGTTCACTGCAGCTCACACACAGAAAAATGGATGTGGATCACTGACACCTGCCTATCTCCAATCCCACACCACACAGCAATATCGATTGTAGTTTGTAGAACACAGTTTCCCTAAAATTCAGCAGACTCTGTCCCTAACAGGATTGAGAAGAGATCGTAGATCAGGATTGAGTGCAGACCCCACCCCCCACACAGCAATATCGATTGTAGTTTGTAGAAGACACTGACCCTATATAATTCAGCAGACTCTATCCCTAAAATGCCTACAACTCGCCCTGCCTAAACACTCCGACCTGTCCCTCAATTCTATCCGGACACAAATGGTTTTTTCCTGCCTATCTTTCCCTAATCAGCAGCCAGCACGTTGATGTGTGCTCTGTCCCTGAATCTAAGCAGCATAATGACGCCGCTGCGGCTGCCTCGAACTTATAAAGACTTGGTCACATGCTTCAGACGGCCAATCACAGCTACTGAGACATTTGCAGGCATGGCTGGGATGGCTTAAGGCACACCAGTTAAACGATTGTTGATTGGCTGTTGAAAGCCCGCCATGAAAAGAGCGCCAAAGCATGCAAAACCCGGAAATAAAACGACCGAACACGGATTTTTACCCGAACATACAGTAAAGTGTCCGTGTCCGTGTTCGGGTACAAAAAATCCAATTATTCGGTACGAACACGAATAATACAGTCCGTGTTCGCTCAACACTACTAGGAAGCCCTTTCTGTTAATGAATAAGTGTACCTTAAAACAAAGCATACTTATCCTTTTTCCTCTTTCCCCTGAAATAAATAACGCAATAGGCAGGTATGGCCAAGTATACACTTATCAAGATAGCAAGTATAATTTGCCAAAAATTAGTGGCAGTGTTGAATTGTAAGTCGGTTAACTTGCTGCACATTTTCACTGGCAAGTTGTACACTTGCAGAGCACTTGAAACACAAGTTCTAGTTGACACTTTTCCAATTTGCAGAAATTATGCATGGCACATCTCTAGCAAGAGCAAAATTGCAGTGGTGAGTCTACAGCAAGAGCTTGGCAAGTCTACAGCATGAAAATTCAGTCACAGTGACCCCTGTGGTCAGATGACTATTACACAACATAACTGAACCAGTTCAAAAACGTACTCCCCCTTGCTTCCGCAGGATGCTTACTTGCTGTCCGGCTGGTCCAAACGGCACGTACCCATAGAGCAATCAACATACCCGGCTTATGCTTACCATTTAGCAGACAGCTCTCCCTTCCCGTTCCTAGGCCGTACACACCCAGGACACAGGACTACCTCGGAACCTGCTCCTGCCGACCAGAATTTCACTGTCAGAGGTCCCCCACCTTCCATCGCCTACTATACCCCAATTCCCTGTTACTACCCCGTTTTGATTTCGACCTTCAGCTCGAATTCCCACTCCTCACATCGAGAGGGGTACGGGATAGGTGTCACCCTCCGTGTAAGGATATACCTTTGGTGGCCTCCCTCTACAGTTGCTTTAAGTTACATTGTCGTAACCCACTTCTGTTATGTCCTTGTTGTTATATGCATCTCTAACGTAGGTTAGTTGTCTTCTGTTAGAATATACTTCAAGCATGTACTTTGTACTTACTCTGTTTTACTGACATTTTTGTACTGTGCTTACAATTTTTCAATACAAAATGTTTGGAAAAAAAAGAATGATTCACAATTGACATGGATTTACTTCAGATCATTAAAAATATTATTTTTAAAAAAACATAACTGAATCAGAACTTGCAGCAGACTTGCAGAATGTTTGCAAAGAATGTTGATTTGGAGTCATGCAAAATAGATTTGCTGCAATTGTGCAACAAACTTGTGAAGCCTGGCAAGTCTAGCAATAGCTTAGCAAGTCGTTTTCAAACTTACAGCACAATTGCTTGCTTTCTAAGTACCAGAAGCTACAGCTGTCAAGTTGAGGTAAGTATGCATCGATGGAGGGAGAAGCTGAGGTTACAGTTAGGTCAGGACAAAGGGGAAAAAAGGATAGGTGCACTTTCTCTTAAGGCTCACTTATCCTTGAAACAATGCTATATGTAACCACACCCACTCATGGTAAGCCACATCCACTGCCTGCTGCAGACCCCTACTATCATTTCCTCTAGCATGGCCCAGATGCCCAAGTCAAACGCTGCTATCACCTGCTTCACAGTGCATTTGCGCAAATATCAGGAGAGGACATGGGGTATACAGTGTATGTACCTATCCCCAGCCCCAGTCATGCTTCCAGATCTACCAAGTCTATTCTACTACACAATTCACACAAATCCCACAGTGCACAATATACAGTGGGTACGGAAAGTATTCAGACCCCCTTAAATTTTTCACTCTTTGTTATATTGCAGCCATTTGCTAAAATCATTTAATTTCATTCTTCTTCCTCATGAATGTACACATAGCACCCCATACTGACAGAAAAACACAGAATTGTTGACATTGTTGCAGATTTATTAAAAAAGAAAAACTGAAATATCACATGGTCCTAAGTATTCAGACCCTTTGCTCAGTATTTAGTAGAAGCCCCCTTTTGATCTAATACAGCCAGGAGTCTTTTTGGGAAAGATGCAACAAGTCTTTCACACCTGGATTTGGGGATCCTCTGCCATTCCTCCTTGCAGATCCTCTCCAGTTCTGTCAGGTTGGATGGTAAACGTTGGTGGACAGCCATTTTTAGGTCTCTCCAGAGATGCTCAATTGGGTTTAAGTCAGGGCTCTGGCTGGGCCATTCAAGAACAGTCACGGAGTTGTTGTGAAGCCACTCCTTCGTTATTTTAGCTGTGTGCTTAGGGTCATTGTCTTGTTGGAAGGTAAACCTTCGGCCCAGTCTGAGGTCCAGAGCACTCTGGAGAAGGTTTTTGTCCAGGATATCCCTGTACTTGGCCACATTCATCTTTTCCTCGATTGCAACCAGTCGTCCTGTCCCTGCAGCTGAAAAACACCCCACAGCATGATGCTGCCACCACCATGCTTCACTGTTGGGACTGTATTGGACAGGTGATGAGCAGTGCCTGGTTTTCTCCACACATACCGCTTAGAATTAAGGCCAAAAAGTTCTATTTTGGTCTCATCAGACCAGAGAATCTTATTTCTCACCATCTTGGAGTCCTTCAGGTGTTTTTTAGCAAACTCCATGCAGGCTTTCATGTGTCTTACACTGAGGAGAGGCTTCCGTCGGGCCACTCTGCCATAAAGCCCCGACTGGTGGAGGGCTGCAGTGATGGTTGACTTTCTACAACTTTCTCCCATCTCCTGACTGCATCTCTGGAGCTCAGCCACAGTGATCTTTGGGTTCTTCTTTACCTCTCTCACCAAGGTTCTTCTCCCCCGATAGCTCAGTTTGGCCAGACGGCCAGCTCTAGGAAGGGTTCTGGTCGTCCCAAACATCTTCCATTTGAGGATTATGGAGGCCACTGTGCTCTTAGAAACCTTAAGTGCAGCAGAAATCTTTTTGTAACCTTGGCCAGATCTGTGCCTTGCCACAATTTTGTCTCTGAGCTCTTCAGGCAGTTCCTTTGACCTCATGATTCTCATTTGCTCTGACATGCATTGTGATCTGGAAGGTCTTATATAGACAGGTGTGTGGCTTTCCTAATCAAGTCCAATCAGTATAATCAAACACAGCTGGACTCAAATGAAGGTGTAGAACCATCTCAAGGATGATCAGAAGAAATGGAAAGCACCTGAGTTAAATATATGAGTGTCACAGCAAAGGGTCTGAATACTTAGGACCATGTGATATTTCAGTTTTTCTTTTTTAATAAATCTGCAACAATGTCAACAATTCTGTGTTTTTCTGTCAGTATGGGGTGCTATGTGTACATTCATGAGGAAGAAGAATGAACTTAAATGATTTTAGCAAATGGCTGCAATATAACAAAGAGTGAAAAATTTCAGGGGGTCTGAATACTTTCCGTACCCACTGTATATAGTAGCTTACTATACAATTTTGTATAAATGATGAAAAGGGCACTGATAGTAACTGGCTATGAACACGGAAATATCCCAACTTATCTTTAAGTCTTTTTTTTTTTACCATGGAACATAGGACAACATTTTTCACTAGGCAACCACAATATGTAATGACAGGGTAAGCTGTGCTTAGAGAACATCTTGAAGACTGTCCATGCACAGACCTATGTTGCACACATCTGTTAGATGTTAACTTGTTATTGTTACTTCTGACACCTGACCATTGTTCTTTGACCTTAAAAAACATGATGATATATTTCAAGTCCAATGAATAAAGTGCTACACTTCTTATTTTTCCTCTGTTGAGTGTATAGTAGTTGGAAGGTAATACATTATATATCTTGCTAAAGCACACAATTAGTTTTGACTTCTATGTAGGTGTTTTTATCTATTTTTACCAATGATATTTTTACCACAAGAAGCAATTGATAATCTCTCTTAACCTTTCGTTATCGTGTACTTTTTTAAACAAGGCTAATTCCAGGAAAACACAGAGACCTTTATAAATAAATGTCACCTGGTTGCTTAGCGCTTAAGTTGAAAGATTATTTATATATATATATATATATATATATATATATATATATATACATATATACAGTATCACACAAAAGTGAGTACACCCCTCACATTTTTGTAAATCCCTGAAGAACCCAGACGGGACCCCAGGGTGCCGCTGCACCCTCATTGAAAAAGGTTGATGTGCAGCATAGTATACAGTATCTCACAAAAGTGAGTACACCCCTCACATTTTTTAAAATATTTTATTACATATTTTCATGTGACAACACTGAAGAAATTACACTTTGCTACAATGTAAAGTAGTGAGTGTACAGCTTGTATAACAGTGTAAATTTGCTGTCCCCTCAAAATAACTCAACATAAAGCCATTCATTGTCTAAACCGCTGGCAACAAAAGTACACCCCTAACTAAAAATGTCCAAATTGGGCCCAAAGTGTCAATATTTTGTGTGGCCACCATTATTTTCCATCACTGCCTTAACCCTCTTGGATATGGAGTTCACCAGAGCTTCACAGGTTGCCAGCTGGTGATGTTAGAGACCTTGCACTCCTCCACCTTCCATTTGAGGATGCCTCACAAATGCTCAATAGATTTTAGGGTTGGAAACATGCTTGGCCAGTCCATCACCTTTACCCTCAGCTTCTTTAGCAAGGCAGTTGTCGTCTTGGAGGTGTGTTTCGGGTCGTTATCATGTTGGCATGCTGCCCTGCGGCCCAGTTTCCTGAAGGGAGGGGATCATGCTCTGCTTCAGTATGTCACGCTACATGTTGGCATTCATGGTTCCCTCAATGAACTGTAGCACTCATGCAGCCCCAGACCATGACACTACCACCATGCTTGACTGTAGGTAAGACACACTTGAAGACACACTTGTCTTGGTACTCCTCACCTGGTTGCTGCCACACACACTTCACACCATCTGAACCAAATATGTTTATCCTGGTCTTGTCAGACCACAGGACATGGTTCCACCTGTGATCCATGTCCTTAGTCTGCTTCTCTTCAGCAAACTGTTTGTAGGCTTTCCTGTGCATCATCTTTAAAAGAGGCTTCATCCTGGGACGACAGCCATGCAGACCAATTTTAAGCAGTGTGTGGCGTACATATATATATATATATATATTTTTGTTTTTCACATATATTTAGTATTTATATATTATATATATTATATAGTATATATTTTATATTTTATTACACAAATAATTGTTCAAGCTTTAAATTAGCAATGCTCTACTTTCAGACGCCACTTAAATCAACTGAAGCAGCATGTATATGCTCCTAGAATTCACAGAACATGAAAAGAGATCCACCTAGTGTATAACCTTTTTTTGCTTGTAATTTGTTTACAAAGCCCAAAATGCACTAACATTAACATTATGTTCCATACCCAATAAGTTTCCTCATCTATCTCTATTCTCATCAAGCCGCTTTACCTGCGGTGAAAAGTGCTGGCTTGCTTCAATACTCTATTGTAGAGTTTCTCAACTAGGAGTTTGTGGAACACTAGGGGTCTCTGAGGGGTCTTTAGGGGTTTTGCCACTGGTTCCCTTTATAGTGGCTTCATATCTGCACAACAGTGCCTTTATTATTCTCCAGCTGGCTACTGTTGTGCCCAATATATATTTTACTCACATAGAGTTTACTTTCAGGACTGGCTACTATTACAAATTTGGTATTCTCCTGATTGTGCCAGCACATTATGTCACTCTTCAGCACTTGCTAGTGGAGTAGTTCTATAGACCATAGGAATTTCTGATGTAGGTTGGTGTAACAAAGGGTCGCCCAACATCCAGTGCAATTAAACCTTAATGGTTTTATTCAAGAATGGCAAAGGGATGGACCAGGAAAGGCAGAATAAACTTCAGTTTTTAAAGCTGAACTTCAGGCAAATATAAAATAACCAGAAACATTAAATATTAATAATGCTGCTTTTCAGGTAACAGGGAACTGTACATAGACAAAACCACGTTTTGTCCAAATATAGTACTAAACTTAATTCATAATTTTAGCACAAAAATGATTGCCTCAGATCAGTGTCAATTTTGTCACCTAATATATTTTTGGCAACTAAAATATGACTAAAACAATTCATATGACTAAAATATAACTAAAACTAAAATGCCATTTTAGTAAAAAAAAATATGCCTAAAATTAAATCGAAATTTGACATCAAAATAACACTGCACTACCTCATAGGAATAAAAAGGGGGCATCTGCTGAAAGAAAAATAAAATGAACAAAAAGATTGCTCTTATTTTGTTTTTTTTTATATTTATTGTTGGTAATATATTCAGGTAATTTGTGCAATGGCATCACAGCCAATGGAGTTTACAGTTTATTTATTTATTTATTTATTTATTTTTTATATTTTAAGGTTGCATTTCTGTTTGTCAAAAAAAAACAATATATTTATTTTTTATTGAAACTTGGTTTTATTTATAAAGCCATTGTATATCAGAACGGCTAAATTTGTGTCTATAGTGCTAGTTCAAACCTTAATACCATAAATAATAACAAGTTATTCGATTTTTACTCCAGGAGTATATAATGAGTTTGGAAGATCTGGAGAGATGCTTGAATAATGCATTACAATTTAAATAAAACCCTTAGATTTTATTTGACTAAAATGTACTGGAGATTTTAGTCAACTAAAATGTACTGGAGGTTTTAGTCGACTAAAATACAACAAAAACTAAAACAATTCAGATGACTAAAATACGACTAAAACTAAAATGGTATTTTAGTCAAAAGACAATGGCTAAAACTAAATTGAAATTTGATGTCAAAATTAACACAGCATCAGATTTTACATTCTCAAGTTTACATTTGGGTATAGAAATGCAGAACACTGTACAGTGACAAAGGTTACAGACCATGCACTTTATTAAACAAAATGTCAAGACACAGCATATCCCTGGTTTATATACTTACCATTTGACAAATATGTAACATTTTTATTCTGCTCAATTATTTCTTCCTGCAGGAAAATGTTAAGGCTAAACAGAGAACATTTCATGGTCATTATTGTCTTCACCAAGTATTGATCCTGATGTAATAACTCAGCATGTCGTGCGGCTTTTGGTCTTAGATAATTTTATTTGAATTGACTCAGTAAATAATGGGTCACAGCCTTGAAAAATGCATTAGTAATGGGTGCCTCAGTGCCTCCTGTGGATATAGGCTTCTCAGCATCAGAATATAAGCATAATGTCACCTTACATGAGAAGATCACCTAAAATAAATAAGGTTATGAAGGTTAATTTAGGAACTTTGTTTGCTAATTTTATGAATACAGAGGAATAGAAACAGGGAGAATAGTAGATGAATCTGTGACCTAACTTCTTTTCCAAACATGACAGTTCTAATTGTTGACGCAAAAAGTTGTAACTACTTTCACGTGTATCCAGCTTCCTCAAAACTCTATAATAATTCAGCTGTTCGAGATGAAGCCCTACCTGGATCCTCCTACTCCAACACATTTTATTCAACATGTAAGCCTAACTGTCACGTACCTGATCCGAAGCCGGAGTGTAGAGAGGGCCCCCCTTGCGGCTAGGTGCAGAGCACCCCTGGAAGTGGGACAGGGAGTGCTGTGCCCCAAGTAGCACGCGTTGCCGGTTGGGATGGCCAGATGGAAGCTGGAGCCAGGAGTAGTGAAGTCCAAGGCAGATCTGGAGCACTTGGCAGGCCAGGCAGGCGTGCTGCAGGAACAGAGGTAAGCTTGAGTAATCCACAGGATACTGGTAAAGCGAAGTCAGGAGCCAAGCCAGGTCAGATACTGGAGAAGGCAGGAGAAAGTCCAGGAACACGCCAAAAGGTCAGGAGCCAGAAATTCAAGAGGAATCAAGGTCAAGCAATCCGGGTCGGCAACAGGAAGTCAAGATCAATAAGCAAAACAAGGCACAGGGGAACACGCGAGGCTGACGATCAGCTAGTGACTGTAGCTACTGGCTTTAAATAGGCCGTTTGGCGCCAAGCGCCATTACAAACGGCGTACGCGCGTGCGCATTGGCGCACGCACGTTCTTGACTGTGTTAGCCCAGAATTGGCTGCGCATGCGCATTCGCGCCAATGCGCTGATTGGCCAAACTGTTGGTAGTTCCCTGACACTAACTGTAAAATAAACTTGTTAGGATGAAAGGATATACGTAGATGGGGCTATGTCCTATGCTATGAGCTCCTAAATCAAAAAAGCATTTTGAGGACACTGGATATTTGTGGTATACAGTTTTCTGATGTTGATTTTGTGTTTGGGAAATTTTGGTGATTGGAGTTTAAATTTCCTCGGCATCCAGAGATGACATGCAGATGCTGCTAGTTCATACCCGCTCCTACTATTATTGTCCTTCAAAAAGGAATGATGATACTTGAATGCTTCTAAACACTTTAACGAACACATAAAAAGTAAGCTTTCTCTTTTTTTTTAATATTGTTATATTTGAACTTGAAATCCATGGTCTTTGAGCAAACTCACTCTGGTAGTCACTTCTACTGAGATTTAACCTTTCACATAAAATTAGTTCAGGACTCATATCTAATGCTATTTATTTAGGTATTAGTATGAGCACTAGGGTTAAGCATTACATAGTAAGTGTATTTTAATTTAACCAAATCAAACCAAGCAGGTATTTAAAATAAAAAAATAAACTGTCACTTTGTCCTTACGTGAAAAGTAAAAGTGAGAGTGTTTGCATGTAGCCTACCTTTATAGGCATGTCCACAGCCACACTCCCTCCTCACTGCCTTATCTCCACATGTCTAAAGTGGGGTCCACACTAGTAGAAAATCTGCAGAAAATTCCCGCCCGATGTGAAATCATCCGATTTTTGCCTAGTGTGTACACAACTTTCAGCAGCCGATGCCGACATTTTCAACGAAAAAAAAACGGAGGGACAAACACCAAATTTTTTTTCGTCCGTCCCCAGACGACTGATTTTCGTTTAATGTATATGCAGTACGTTCGTGAAAAATTGGATACGAAAGACCGCGCATGATCTGAAGTTGCTGACAACCCGGAAGTCTAGGAACAAATGTGCCAATAAAAAGAAAAATCGGACGAGAAATTTTGTGAACATTTATGCACTGTCGACTAAAAACGGTAATGAACGATGAGAAGACAGAGAAAAATCGTCCGATTTTCGTCAAGTGTGTACGGCCCTTAAGCTACAGTGTCCGGTGTTGAGCTTAGACTAGTAGATAATGTCCTGGCACTCCCCCAGGATTATTGGCCGCTCAAGCCTGAGCAATGTCATATAGAGAAGGTTATGTGTTCTACCAAACCCAAAAGCCCTGCTCTGTTACTGAAGGCTCAGACATTGAAGAGAGGCCACAATGGAGTGTGGCTGGGTAAGTATACAATTTGGCTTGTATGTAAAAAGCAGTGTATGTTTTATCTTTGCAATTAGTTTTTTTTAAATTTCAATTGCTCCCTTGCAGTATCAACAAAAGGAAAAAGAGATTCTACTGGAATACATACCCGTTATTGACAAATCCAGAGATGGAGTTTTGAACACTGAGTTTTGAGGCTGACCTGTGAATACAAACCCTAGCCAGTTAAATCTCCTTACCCTCCTACAATTCTCATCACAAAACTTATTTGCCATTGTTCCAGTCCACTTTTTTTTTTTTAAACCAAGACCAAGTCTACACAGCTTCTTTTTACTTATAATAGTAGGAAAGCCAGAAAGAAACATTCTCCTCCCTTTCAATCTCTCCTAGTTCTTGACTCATTTTCCCAGAGACCCATTTAACAGGTTCCCCCCTCCCCTCTATTTTTTTCACTGGGCAATCCTCTTGCTATACCGCTTATGTCAAAAATATAGTTACCTGCTCAGTACTCATCCCTAATATACAGGGCAATTGTAGCCAAAATCATCAACTGCATTTTGCACATAGTAATTGCACTTTGAGCTGTGTTACAAAAAAAGCCTGTCTTTTCAAAAAGAAGACACACTAGGAAATAAGAATAAAAGCCAAGTAATTTAACAAAGAATTGTTCCACCTGTCAGTATCCACAGACTCTACAAATGTACATGACGTGTACCGTCTGACAGCATAGGTCTTTATTAAATAAACCAGGCAGCAAACGTTGTACAGAAAGAAAAATACTGTGCTTATTCAATGGTTTGTTTCAGACCACTAAATAAATCAATGACACACAGTAGACGTTTGATAGATGGAAGGACTTAATAAAGCGATTGCAAGGAAAATCTTTCTTTTCTTTTAAACAAAAAAAGAGGTTCTTAAGGAGATCTGTGATCCCTTGTCAAAACCTTCCCTGTAAAAAACTCTAAAGAAATGTATCTTTGCCCAGTTTCGTCAAAATATTTCCTCAATGGCAATTTCTATGTCAGCATTTTCAGTTTAGCAAGTCAGCTCTAGTGGTCTACCTCTTGCTGATTACATTTACTGTATATACAATGATGTGTAATTTAAATACAGTGTAGATAACCTCCCTCTGCCAATAGTCTGGGTTAGAATTGTTAAAGAGACATTGTCACCCTCCTCATACAGGGTCTCTTTAAAGCCAACCCCAACCCAGTAATACTTCCCTTCAAAGCAATCCCTCATTGCTCCTTCTTTTGCAACCATCAGAAAATACCAGATGCTTCTCATCATCACTGTCACACGACAGAGGGGTTGATGTCATTACCGCAGTACCATCAGCCTGGATAAAACCACTGTCAGTTTTCTGTCTATGTCCCATTGTGGGGGAGAATTCCATTTATTTGCTGCCCTCAAGACACAAGAAAAGTCCAAAGTGAACAGAAACCCCCTCTAAGACAGTTGTCATCAGTATAGATGGAGCAATGAGGGATTTTTTTCTCACCTCTGGTCCAGATACAAGCATAAACTTTTGAATCTCCAATCACTTTCTGTCCCAGTGACAATGGTCAGGGGGACACATAAGGGAGGCTAAATCTTTCCAGTAGTACTAACTATTTCCTACTTCACACATTACTTTAAAAAGTAAACTATATGAAAAGTTTTCAGCAATATTCAAGTGTCTAAAACACCGTGAGCGAACATGCTTTGATGTGATACCTAAATGTATCAGCCCTCTTATCCATGATGTAACAGCTGTTTGCTGTATCTGGATTACGACTTCCCACAGGTTATTGGATACAGTTCAATGTACACGTTCTAATATAGAGAGTCCTCAATAATCTAATCGAACATGCTGGCAATGAATTGTACATGATGATGTCAAAAGCATAAGGCTTCAGGGTCGTGCAGCTGGGAGGAAGCCTGCGGGAGTGAGAAGTAAGGTACGTAAAACTGCTTTTAAATGTTCGCCAGACAAAAATAAGCACTTAATCATTTCTATGCAGGGGGCACACTTCAGGGATAACTTTGGGTTTTTCACCAGAGTTTTTTCTTTTTTTGAAGAAAACTGTATTTGGTTATTAGATAGTAAAACAGGTACGACAGTACATGCACATGAATAAATCTCAAATGTAGTAAAACATAACCAATCAAAAGAAGATAAGATGACATCTAGTCAGGGATGTGAGGAGGAGTGGAAGGGGAGAGGGGTAGAAAGGGCAATGGAGGAAGGGGGATTAGGAAGGAGAAAAGGGAAGAAGGGAAGGGGAGAGGAGGAAGGGTAGAGAGAGAGCAGAGAGGAAGAGAGAGAGGGAAAAGGAGAAAGGGGTAGGGGAAGAGGAGGGGGGATCCAAACCGAGATTATATGCAGAGAGCTGCCATAAGTTATATGAAAGATACATTCACATGGGTAACCAACGTATTGATCAGACTATCAGATTTTTTCAAAGGAAAAAAATAACAAGAGGGGGAGAGCGGGGTAAGCCACCTATCCCGGCCAAGGAGCAATGACGGTAAGGATCTTGATTTATGTCCTAGGAAGAGCCTCTCTTGCTTGGCACCCGAAGTGTTATGTCCAGTTGAAAGAAAGTGGTTGCCAAGCCCGGCCCTGATGGTCTTGAGTAGATTGGAACGGGGGGCAACATCGAATGAATTTGATGACGATCATGCTTGGGCCTATGTGGCCCTGTTTCAGCATTCAGATCAGAGGTAAGGCAACTGTGGGAGAGTTTAGTTTTAAAGTTTTGTTAACCCTCAATTATTACTAAACACTTTCAGAAGCTGATCTAATCACTTCCTGGTTGAGCAGTTCCTTTATCTTTTAAAATTTGCCAGTGTTCCAATAACTGCTGTCCCAGGGTTCTCAACATCCTATGAAGCCAACCTTGCATGCAGGGACTAGAGTTGTGTCTCCCTCATTGTGCATCAACAGAAAGACACAGCCCAATAGCCTAGGATGGCAAGGCGCTCCCTGCTCCTCCCCCCACCTTCCCTCTTTTTTCCTCCAAACCGACAGACTGGTTCAAGACAGCACTGTCCACTGTTAACTTTCCCCTCGCTGGGGGGAGAGGTGACTGAGAAAATGCTTCCTCCTGACTGCAGCAAAGTAAGCTGGGGCTCCTCCTTCCACCCTACCCATCTGCACGAAGCTAACAGATGAAATTGCACTATCCACTAACTGCTTCCTGTAGATACTGGAAGTTCAGGGAAGCAGAAATGATAGAACAGGTGCCAGAAGCCTTTCTAAAACTGCCTTTTAAACTGTGTAAGATTGGGGTGATTAAACTCAAGCGGTAGGTGTGCTTACAATGAGTTGCGCCTGTCCAAAACTTTGCATGGCAGCCCAGTTATATTAAAATTAAATGTCATACAAATACAAATAACTCTTCCCACACAGTAGGTTCTCAGCATCACTGCAAAAACATAACATTCAGCCTCCTAGCTCTGAATCTTTCCTTGCAGCTCCCTAGCTGCACTTGTTAATCCCAGGCTCTCTCTACAGCTTCCTGTCTCACGTCCCACATGGCCTTCCTCTCAGGCTTGGGCCTTCCTCTGCACCATCCTGAGCACAGCAACATCTCACACTGCTCCCCTCAGACACACTGACCTCCCTCAGGAGGGTAGAGCCCTGAGCTCTAACTTTGGTTCCAATATGAAGCCAGCACACACCTAAGCTATCAGTGTGCTTGCTGCTCCCAAAATCTGGCATGAACCACCAATTTACTGAGCAGCAAGGGGTCACCATGCTACAACTGAAAATACGGGGTAAGAATTTTCACAACTGGGAAATGTTTGCTTTATTGTACTCAAAGTTTGAAGTTAAAAAATTTAATAATACTTTAAGTCAGGCAATAAAATCCATCACATAAACCCCAAAATCTTCTGCACAGATTGATGGTTAACATGGTACAACACTCTTCTACTGCTTTTGTAAGCTAAGCCTGTGCTTGCCAGTGCGTGCAATGCCTTGTGCTGATGGGTTTATTCAGTAACGCTATAACACACAATAATACTATGCAGAAGCTCCCAAATTCCCCCATACAGTAGACACAGAGATTGTGAAAGTTTAGGTCAAATCCCCTCTTGCATGCCTAAGTAATAGCTCTGTTATAGATGCTATCTGCGAAAAATATAACTTTATAATGCACTAATACATCTACTTCAGTTTAAGCCTTTTATTTACTTTTTTTTTATAAATTATTCTTTTTTATTTTGATCTTGCAATCACCCTCTTTGAAGATCACCCTTTATCACATTTCACTTACTACGGCATTTATGCTGTCTTTCAATACAATAAAAGCTGTCTTTTTAACCTTTATTAATATTTGCTTGGTATTCTCACTATGATGTACCCAAGAACATGTCATGAGCAAATGTCGATTTAACATTTCCACTACTAACCTTTGTGACAAATACACAACTTAAACATTTTCACGTTCCACTGTTTTATGAGTTGAGCTGTTTATATTAAAAACTCCAGCTAAATCTTTAGAGAAATTTTTGAGATACCTTCTGGCCCTGTGAAAAAAAAAAAAAGAATTCTACAAGCAAACATTTTAAAAGCTTTAAAAGCGAACAATATTGTTATGCAATCAATTCAAGAACTTTATAAAATGCTTTTGGTTAGTATGAATATTTTTGTAGGACATGCAGACAGATTAGTGTAGCGGAGTGCCCCTTTACTCACTTTTTGTAGCTGCGGGTGCTCTAACCCTGTTTCTTGCAATCCCCTGAGGTCCCACAATACTCTGGGTTCTCATTATCTGCTGGATTCCTGGACATGCCCGGGACATATAAATTCCAGCTCTTCTTGCCCTTTGGTGCTTAGAGGGCCACACCTGATGGGACATCAGTGACTGGGCTCATGAACTGTCACTAGGCACTGAACTTTCCAACATTGTATTTGGCGTGCAAACCAGGGGCAAGTGCAAGAGCATGCAGTCAACTCCTAAGCCCCAGTCAAGGAGGACTGTACCCAAGGCCTAAGAGCCATGCTTTTGCATGGGGCTCAAGCTCGAGGTCTTGACTAATAACAATCTGCTGGTACATCTCTAAACAGCTAAACTTGGTACTCTGGAGCAATGATGGACCACCTGTCTGATGAGGTTTGAATTCTCCTTGCAGCAACCAAGTGAAAGGTACCCTATCCTGCTACCCTTATGCCCAACCACAGAGAGATTTGGATAAAAAGCGGAAGAGGTAAAAATCCTGGACTCAACAAGATAAATTCCACCTTTGACCATTGTCAGTATCCCTATTAAAGGATTTCTCCTCTAATCTTGAACTACTGACAACTGTAAAATTATAGATTTATCAACATTTTGCTGAAAATGATCACCAGTACAAAGATTTCAAACACAAGAATGAATGGGATACTGTATTCAGATTTTCAAAGAGTCAATGTCAGTGTTAGAGAATTGGGGCGTGCCGTCAGCATGAAAAGCTCCTCCCTCCCTTTGGGAGGAACCTTGCATGGTGACACCCCACCGCTGTAACGTAGGTTAGGGTCGGTGGCCATTGCTGTAAGTTCGGTCGCTTAACATTTGTATTTTGATCATGTACATCTTTTTTTTAATTGGATGCCATCAATTTTACAATAAATTGCTATACTATAAACACCCTCTTGGGCTCCGTGTGGTGAGCACCTTTCTGATCAGGTATCAGTGCAAGAGGCCATTGTACTCAAGGAAGAGCCACTGGATGACTGCTGGGAATCCTCAAAGGACATTTTGTTATGTCATTTACTAGTGGCATTCTGGTGAGTGCATAGGGGTGAAGGAAACAGCACTGGAGTCACTTTATGCAGACAAGCACTGTTGTCACTTTAGATGTCTAAGATCACTGGAAATGCATTTTCATTGGATGATCTCCGCACACTTTGAGCACTTTTTGCACTTTATGGACTTTAAATATATGTTATGAATTTGTGTGATGTAAGATGGTCACATGTTTGATTTATGATATTTTGTCATATATGGCATTTTATGTTTGAAATATTGTAGCATGCACTTTCTATTTTATTTGAGTTTTATCATAGGGTCGGTCACCTTTGTGTTAGTGGCTTTACCTCCGAAGCGCTCACTGTGTTTGATTGAGATTAAAATTAGAGTTAGGAAAGGAAAGTCAAGGAAAGAAAAGCAAAGTGACCCATCTCCTGGTAAACTCTGAGGTGGCCTTTAATAGTAAAGCTGTTAGTCTCTATTATAGAATAGGGAAGACCAACAGATCAACATCTCTCAAACATTGCATAAGCTAACATAGGAATCAGGGTATTGAAAGAGGAATCGGGGCCTTCATAATTTGTGGAACTGCTCTATTCTCTGTTCACTGCTCTTCCCATTTTCTATAGCCACTGTCTCTTTCATAACGATCTCTACAGTATGTAGCCATTCCTGGATTGTAGGATTGTGAGAAGATTTCCAGTGGCAAGGTACACATAATCACTGACTGTTTTAAAAAATTATTTTTATTCACTTGAATACAAGCCTGTAATAACTATTCGCTACCAGGCCAGCTTTTAGCCCATGTTCACATTGGTCTGGTTTGACATATGATTTGACTTGTCAAATCGCATTTCAAATCGGAGCCAACTGCCGGCAATTGCAACGTCTGGATCGGTGCCATGCTGACTTTGCAGCACCGCACCGATTCCCAAAAGTCGTTTCTGTACTTCTTTTGCCGACTTCAGGGGGTGATTTGCATAGACATCTGTGCAGGAACCCGCACAGATGTCTGTGAAATTGCCCCCAAAGTCAGACTGAAATGCCAGCTTGAAATCGTGCGAGTTCAACTGAACTCACGCTATTTCAAAACGGCCCCAGTGTTAACCTGGGCTTAATGCTAGATTGATAGATTTACTGACAATTACTTGATTATGCAACACTGCATACAAATTAATGTTGCATAATTTTTTTAGAGCTTTCTATAATATCCGCTGTGTTTTTTCTTTTTTACTATATGAAGGGAAAAGACCATCAATTTCACTTACTTTCAATTATGAAACACTGCAAAAACTTCTAGCAGATGGAAATTTATAGTAGAAGTAACCCTGTATACCTCTTCTGCCATAGCATCTTTCCCCTTCCTGGCTGCAGTTAGTAATGAATTGTACAATGACTGGCACACATGTGCAGCCTATATGAGAGATGCAGGGAGGTTACACACACTCTGCTCCTCCCTTCTAGAGCACCTGCTCTGTGTTCACTTTAGATTAGCAAGCTGGAAGGCTGCTTAGACTGCTGAGGTAGGGGAACACGATGAGTTGAACTACTGATGACTTGAATGACCGCTGCTCTTGTGAACTTTAATGATGAATTGCTACACAGTACCTGTAGCTACAGAAGAGTCAGTGATGGTTTCTTTGAAAGGGCCATTTAAAGCTGAACTCCCAGGAACAAAAGAGCATTACCCTTGCAGTGGGGCTCATACTGCAATGGTGAAATGCTCATTTATGCCTGGTGAAACGTTCAAAAGCAGCTTTACTTACCTTATCATTTCCTACTGCAGGGTTCCTCTCAGCTACATGAGCAGTCCTCCAAAGTAGCTTCTCTTTGCCACTCCATAGGTCCCAAGCACAATGACATCATCATGCACAATTCAATGTTACGATAGTTACATAGTTGTTCAGGTTGAAAAAAGACATCCATCTAGCTCAACCAATAAAAAACAAAACAAAACAAAACAAAAAAAAACCAAAAAAAAACACAATAAATGTTTAGGTTTAGTGTACATATATTAAATATATATAGCTACTTGAATATCCATATCTTGACCCAAGTTCACTTTAAACCCAGCTCAGGCTGCTTTTCCATATCTTTGCAGTTGAAAAAGGGACAATCATTACTCCAATTTTTTCCATTGCATACGTCACCTAATTGGAGTTCCATGGAATAATTAAATTTGCTTATTACAGCATGAAAAGGCTAGATCTCTAAATCAGAAAATCAGAAAAGGAATCAATATTTAACCTGCGAAGTTCCCTGTTTAATGGGTTATCTTGACAATTCCACTCAAGACGCAAAACACATAATTTCAGAGCAAAGCAGAAAAGGGCACTACTTCAGCAAGCCCTTTTCAATTAAAGAAAAAAACCCTAGCTTAGGCTTAGGTATATGCGGGGGTGGCAAACCTTGGCTTTTCAATCAAAATGACAGGTTTGGTCCTGCAAACAAGCTTGGTTGACATAAACAAAGGTGATTGTAAATGACTAATGACTGGTGAACAGTCTGTAGAGCTGTTGAGTTGTTCACTGTTAGGAAGAGGAGGAGTTCAACAAGAATAAAAAGAAAATAATTACTTACAAACTGCAAAGCATAACTTAATTTCTAAAGAGAACATTGTTCAGGATAATAAATCTCCTCACTGGGGACCATTTACTGCCCTTCATCCTTGTTTTAATTCTCATACGTGTCAGGAAAAATTTTGTCAATAAAATGAGTATTGTACATTCTGGAAAAAGATGAAGAATCCTTTAAGTAAATACTATATCTAAATCACATTCCTACAAATGTACAACGGAATGAAAAAAAGAAAGGAGTAAATTTATGAATTATTCAATGAATTAATCAGTTAGAACTTGTGGCCAATCAGACTGGATCAAGCCTCCTGACAGCGTTATAGTTTAACCCAACACATGCCATTGTCATTGGCTAATTAGAGAGGTCAACTTGCAGTTCAAGAACCCCTATTTATTTTTTGTCAAAAACAAAGCAGTTTACATTTTTATCCAGGCAATTTGGCAAAAAGTTATACCTTTAGCCATGTAATTCGAAGGGTTAAAAGATTTGCACCTGCTATACTCACCATATATCTTACAACACACATTCTTTGATAGTGCTATAGAAGGTAAGATGGAATCACACTTCATTTGTTTCTCAACTGAACATAGAATCTGATATCAACTTGGTTAGCATATCACACACTTACTTGAACAGGAACAGTGTTATTTAACTTGGGCTGATACATAGTTACATAGTACATAAGGTTGAATAAAGACAATAGTCCATCCAGTTCAACCTGTGTAGGTGTGCGTGTGCCAGTATCGATAATCATTTCCCTAATCCCTGTTGTGTTCTTTTAGAGGCACATCCAAGAGTCTTTTAAAAATATCAATACTCAATACACCACCAATTGTGGAAGAGAGTTTCACATCCTTATCCCCCTGACAGTTAAAACTCCCTTTGCAGTTTAAGGTTAAACTGCTCCTCCTCCAATCTTTTGTGTGTCCTTTTATACTCCCTGAGTATACTCCCTGAGTATGAATAGTTTTTTTTTCCTACGCTGGGATCACCATTGAGGTATTTGTATACCGCTAATATATCTCCTCTCAAGCTTCTCTTCTCCAGCGAGAATAAATTTAGTGCTTGTAGTCGTTTGTCGTAATTGAGGTCCTCCAGTCCCCTTATTCATTTTGTTGCCCTTCTTTGGACTCTCTCCAGCTCCAGCACATCCCTTCTAAGGACTGGTGACCAGAACTGGACAGAATACTCCAGATGTGGTCTAACCAGAGTTTTATAAAGTGGAAGGATTATTAAACCTCATTTGCCATGTAGTTGCCCACCGCATTTTATTCAGGTCTTTTTGTAAAATTTCTATATCCTGATGTGAAGTATTTGCCTGGCTTATTTTCGTGTCGTCCACAAAAACTGAGCTTGAGCTATTTATCCCATCTTCTATATCATTTAAGAATAAATTAAACAGAATTGGTCCCAAGACCGATCCTTGGAGTACCCTACTTATTACTCTAGACCAGTCTGAGTACATGTTATTTATCACCACCCTTTGGACACACCCCTGTAACCAGTTTTCTGTCCAAGAACAAACCCTATGGTCCACATTTTGTACTATCCAGAAATAATTCTCTGCAACAGTCTCTCAAGCATCTCATGATACATGAATTCCCTGGAAAAAAACATGTTCTTCCCTGGACAAGGAAGTGATTACATTGTGAGTCTAAGTGTCTCTAGCACAAGGTGTTACTGCCCCTTCAGAATAACATTTACCACCCTGCAGCTAGTGTCTTATCTGCCCACTAGAGGAAAATATTCTTAAGGCTTCATGTACACGAGATGTTTAAAAACCTCTCCTGAATGCTGGAACTTGACAGCTAGTAACCAACAGTTAAAAACGTCTGTTTTGCTGCGTTTGAAAGGATGCATTTATGCACGCTTAGTGGCGTTTGCGTTTAAAAAACATTTTTACATTGTAAAATGGTCAGAAATGTATCCCCATTTAAAACAGCTATAAACGAAATGCTTATAAATGCGAGTTACCGCATTTAGACACGTTTAGATGCGTTTGCACGCTGTTACAAGCATTTGCCATTTCAAATGCCAATACACTTCAGTCTGAACGCATTTTTTTGCTATAAAAAAAATGCCACAAAACTCAACTGCCTCTAAATGACTATAAACGTCTAAGTGCACATGGAAAGATAAGATAACATCAGAGAGTTCAGGGGCTGCTAATAAAAAAAAACGCCCAATTGCTCCTAAGCGTCCATTTATCAGCAGCAATGTACATGAGGCCTTAATCACAAAACATGACTTTTTTTGCTCTACTATTGTTGGAGGAATAGGGCTAAACTTTGTAAACACCCTTTACATGCACATGGGATGTTTGACTTCTGCCTACGTTGAGAGTAATCTTGCCTCCCTCTGGCAATAAGTCAAGTTATTCAACAAAAAAATCCATAGACAATTGAAATTCTGGTATTACATTCAGTTGTTTGACAGGTTTGGAAAAAGATCCCATGTACTTCCAAGGAGCCGAGGATTGGATTGACTTGAAGATAAACACACCTACCAAAATTTAAATTATCAGCTTTATGTGGAAAGACAACAATATAAATAATGAGACAATTTTATTTAATTTTCATAAACTTTAAAATCTGATATTTTATATTTTTCAAGCATTTTTTCTCATTGACTTAATATTTACAAATAAAAATTGAATACAGAATATTCCTGTGATAGCAGTATCACAAAGCATTATGTTTTTTTTTAAAGAGACACCTCAACAGACGCTGTCTAATGACAAGGGAATCTGCCTGGTTCATTCCATAGGCCTTTTGTCAAACCTTTTGTAAAGTCGGGAAAAGCTGAACCCTATTAAAATGTTTGAGGGAAAATATTGAAAATCAGTTTTGACTTTTTTCAAGGCTAATATGCAAGAGATTGTCAAATAATGGGCCTGGGGAGCTGGACACTGCCATTGGGGAACATGTGCCAATGCAAAACAAAAAACATTGTTCAGCCAGGAGAGGGTCCTTCCAATACTTTCAGTTACATGCTTGGGAGATGTCTTTAAGTTGTATGCTGTGTTAGAGGGACACGGTATAAAGGCATCACATATTTAGCATGCATATTCAATTTTTTACTTTAACATTATTGCTTGGCCGATATACGGTATCAGCATAACCACAATCTGATTCATTCATTTGAAATAAAAAAAAAAAAACATGATTTTTGTAGTTGTTTATGATTCAGTACCTGATTTTTTTCAAATCTTGATAGACCTGAATTGACTAGTGGTCTATTAAGATTTGGAGCCACAACAAATATAAAAGCTATAAAAAAAAGTGTTCTACGATGTAAAACGTGATGGGGAGTCGATCAGCTACCACATCCCTATTAAACAATATATTGATAAACACTAATTTTGGGGACTTTGCCAATAGCATTTACACAGAAATATTTTAAAAGTTACTTTATTATAACAAACAGTATATCCAATATTAAAATCCATCATCATAATAACACATGAGAAATAAACACATAATATATTTGGTTTGTTTACACATTTGTATTTAGAGTAGTTCAGGGGGTTGGTTACAGGTACTGTACATGTATAAATGTATAAATATTAATGAGTAGTTTCTTGAACACATTTCACAGTGAACTTCATCAGGAACAATACTACTGGAAATGACCATGTTGTGTCTACTCAAGAAAGGTCACAGAACACTTATGGTAACCCAGCATGAGCATCATCCCCACTCCATATCCAGAGGGAGGGTGCCACAATGGACCACAGGAGGGGGCAAAAGGTTTGGTAATCCCAATTTCTGAAAGTCAGGTACCAAAATGAGCAAAAGCGGGTGCCAGAACAATGCAGTCAGAGCTGCCTTAAAAAATGATAAACCCTTGATACTTAATTTCTGCAAATGACTGCCCAGTCCATATGTGTTCTCAGACTATGAGAGTGTATTATTTCAATTTTAAAAAGCCAGAAAAAAATGCACTGACTCCATATAGCCATATAGAGTATATTGTATAAGCAATTTTACCAGGCTGTATTTTGAAAAAGAAAGGCTTTAGACTTTACGCACATTACACAGTATTTAGTCACTTTTACTAAGCCACATTTTGACAGAAAGACACTGGGCAGTTCATAAAGTATATTTCCACTTTTGCAGCCAAATTAGGAAAACGCTTTCTTTATATTTGTTACATGTCACCATTAACATAGCACAATTTTAATTTATAAAGTACAGCACTATTAGTGCAAATCCTAATATAAAAGGTCCATCAACCGAAAAGGAATTAAGAGAATCCAAAACAAAAAATCGAATATACTGTATGTTTACCAAACAATCTAATATTCAAAAAAATACAAATATATATCTGGTACATCCAATGCCCTTTATACATTTTATTTTGTTAATTTGGAATCACATATTTTAGTGATAGCAGCTCAATGGTACTCACCTATGTGCAGTGATGTTTATTCCTATTTTACATAGCACAATTATAAAATAATGTATAAAAATTGCAGCACGCCTTTTTGCAGCATGTATGTCCTAACAAAGTGTTAACAGGTAAATTGCTTATTCTTCTCTGGGACAGGTTGGCTGTAACATTATTTAAAAAACCTTGCAACCAGCCATGTCACCTCCTCCTGAGAAAAATCTAAAAGGTAAAACATATTAAAACATTTGTTTTAGGCATACTGTGTAAATGGAAATACATTACTGCAATGATTGATATACACTATCAAGATATCAACATTAGAGTTAAATTATTTTATAGAAAAAAGCCAACAGTGATTAAATAGTTTGTTAAGCCACAATTGCAGAGGGAGAAACCAGGCAACTGTGAAATACAAATTTGAGTCTACTGTGCAAGCTCCAGTCACTAGTCCAGCCTGGGCACCCGATAGTGGGGTTCATACCTCACTTCAAAGAGGGAATCACATGGTTTAGGTGCTTTTTTTTTAATTATTTGTAGATTTAACAACTGCTGACTCCCTACTAGCTGTGCATGCATAACCTCTGCATCCTTCTTTAGGCCCACCAGACATTAGGAATGCAAAGGCTTGCCTAACTTTACTAGCAGCTTTGCCAGCAGAGGGACTGAGAATGTGATGCTTTGGTGCATATAACAACGTGGTGATTAGTGCACTAAAATGTATCATACAGGTATGCAGTGATAAGCTTTAAACAAAGAGCACCTTTGCCTGTTTAAGGATTAATTTCACTCTGCTGACAATAAAAAATGACCATAGCTAAATTATATAACAATAAAACATCATCTTCATCAGAAAAAAAAAACCTAAAACACTAAACCCCAGCACTAAAATACTAAAACCCAACCCCCCTCCTTTTTTTTAAAACAAACAATGATAAAGAGTTATTGGGAAGAAATTAGAAAATTATACAGAAATTCACAGAAGTAGATATTTTAGTAGATCCATCCTTTTTTCTTCTACAGTTAACAGGAACTTCAACTAAAAAATATAAGAGATCTATAGTTAGTCATTTATTAAATGCAGCGAGGGCATGTGTCCCGAGGAGATGGAAACAATGAGCACCTTCATCAGTAAAGGATTGCATGGAGAATGGAGAAAGTAGAAGAAATAAATAGGATGGAAGATCTGATCTTAACAGCAAACCAGAATAAAGAGAGATATAATCAGACATGGGAGGCATGGAACATATTTGTTCTCTTGGAAGAGGGTAGGAATCTTATGGGATGAAGGATCTTAAGGTAGCGGGTAGTCGCCACTGGTTCCCCTTTCCCCCCCTCCCAATTAAATTTTTTTTTCCTCTCTCTCTTTCCTTTTTTGTTTATTTGATTTTTTGTTTTGTTCTTTTTGTTTATAGTAGGAAAATAGAAAATGTGGGTGAAGGTGTAAGGTAGGCATTGTCATTGTCCCTGGAATAGGAAATAGAAATGATAATATAAGGCTGGTTGGAGAAGAAAGGGAAATTATATTCTCTTTGTATTCTTGGTTGATTTGTAAGTTAATACATTTGTGACAAATGAGAATTGTTAAGATATTTTATACCTTCAATAAAGTTTATACATGCAAAAAAAAAAAAAAGTGAAATACTATAAAACTGTGAAATTAAAAAATTAAACACACAAAAAAGCAGGAGGGGGGTCCATCAGCTCAACGGTAACTAAAGCTGTTGCTGACACACACAAACAGATATCTTTACATGCACATTTTCTATGATCTGTCCCTATCCACTCCCAGTCACTCTAACACACACTGGAGAGTGCAAAATGTGGTGCAACTCTGCATTGAAACCAATCAGCCTCCAAAATTTTTGGCAAAGCTTTATTAGACAAGCTGAAGTTAGAAGCTAATTGGATAGCATGCACAGCAGCGCCAGATTTTGCACTCTCTAGTTTTAGTAAATCAACCCCCCCTGATTTTTAATATAGAATTTTTCAGTAGCACTGTGTAGAAACAGTATATCTATACAAAGCTAAATACTGTAAATCAAAGGGGTTCCACTCCTCCATATTATTTAGCTGAATGTGTAACTTGAGCTTAAGCTATTAACCTTTGCAACCGTTTTTATTTCAAGAAAGCATTTAAGTTATCCTGGTAATTAAGAGAAGAGAAACCTAGAGCTCCACCTGTTGGTTAGCAATAATAAATATAAAAAATGAATGTTCAATATTTACATAATTTTTTTTTCAGTTATTTTTAAACCCATGAACAAATAATAAATAAATAAATAAATCAAATATACAGAAAACATTGAAAATTCTCTTTGAGCACCCTTTTACACTTGTAATTATTTAAATTAGGTAATCATACTTTATTATGTATTCGGTCTGACCAGACTATCGAGGTTGAGCAACCCACCCCACCCCCCACACACACCTGTACTCTATCAGTGTCCACGATCAAGTGGATATAGGAGGAGTCCCCTGTAGTGCATTTGCACATCTTTCCCAGCAAGGAGTATTATCTCCAAGGGTTAGAAAGGCTGGATTCATCTCTTTTTCATGGATAGTGTAGGACCCACTGATAATGGGGTACTTTGACGTAGTGGTGGGCTTGAGCACTATATGGCCATATGGTGGGACCAAATCCCCATTTTTATTTATGGATTGTCTTCAAATTTGGTAGTTTCTTTTGCATGTGTGCGCTATTCTTTTTTAATAATCATACTGATTTATTAACCTAGTGATGAGCCATTGGTGGGATTTTCTCCTACTTTTTGTTGTCAGTGCCAAGCATGGCTGACCTTAAAATGATGCCCCCCCTGGAAAAAGTTCTGCGGACGCCCATGCCTGCAAAAGGAGATAATGCTTGAAAATATGGAGGTGTCTAAAATAAACTGTGCTTTATGAACACCCACCTTTCGCCAAGTCCACCAACCACTGTGACTCCATGGCACACTTTTGCATTGTGCACCTCATTTAGCCCACAGAAATCCTCCGTTGGTTGCCTTCTGTTGAATTTCTGTTGGTTAATCTTCCTTTTCTCATCAAACAACCCAATAAAAATGCTGCTGGAGGTGGCCAGGAAATGTAAAAACGAAAAATGGTTCTAGCAAGAATTATTTTAGCCTGACACACCCGCTTGTGCCAATTTGACAGCCGTACAGATGTGGGTGAGTGGTCCTCACCCCCAACAACACAGCTGTAAGATTGGGAAAATTGGGACCAGCAGCTGTATCCATGAAACTAGTGAAAAAACTATCAGCGCAAGACTAAGTGAAATTCAAATGTGTATAAATGTGCTAGAATAAATCAATATATAAATCCGGCTGCATACACAAATTGTGTCCACACCTCACAACAAAAACATAAAAATCAAAAAACGTGCTGCGCCAGAAGTGCACAAAAATAATTAGTGATTAATGAATCAACAAGTGTTATCAACAAAATATGGTGTCCATCATATGTGCTCTGATGAAACATAAATGTTCATATAAAGTGCTCCAAAGTAATGATTAGTATATCCAGGTGATGACAGGACAGCCTCAATCCCTTGTGAATCAAGCAGGAACCACCAGTGTGTGAACTCCCTCCACCAGTAAGATTGGCCTCTCACCTTGATACCAGAACCAAACGGGCCAGCATGAGCATATCAGGGGATAAACAGACTATCACAGGTAACCTCTCCAGCCTTCACCTCCGGGGGTCGCCAGGACATAAAATAAAGATAAAGCAAAGATCTAGTGCTCTCTGAATGTAAATAATGAGCTTTTATTGAGCATAAAGGGGTAACTCACATTTGTTGGGCACTCAGCCGTGCCTGCTGTTATGGCATTCAGTGTTAGAGAGTAGCACCCGAGCGATCGGCGTCAGGCACGCAGGCTCCGCCTCCCTATACGCGTTACGCCTGGAGCGTGGGCTCCATTTGGCTTCTTCGGTAGGGCTCTCTGAATGTAAATAATGAGCTTTTATTGAGCATAAAGGGGTAACTCACATTTGTTGGGCACTCAGCCGTGCCTGCTGTTATGGCATTCAGTGTTAGAGAGTAGCACCTGAGCGATCGGCGTCAGGCACGCAGGCTCCGCCTCCCTATACGCGTTACGCCTGGAGCGTGGGCTCCGTTTGGCTTCTTCGGTAGGGCTCTCTGAATGTAAATAATGAGCTTTTATTGAGCATAAAGGGGTAACTCACATTTGTTGGGCACTCAGCCGTGCCTGCTGTTATGGCATTCAGTGTTAGAGAGTAGCACCCGAGCGATCGGCGTCAGGCACGCAGGCTCCGCCTCCCTATACGCGTTACGCCTGGAGCGTGGGCTCCGTTTGGCTTCTTCGGTAGGGCTCTCTGAATGTAAATAATGAGCTTTTATTGAGCATAAAGGGGTAACTCACATTTGTTGGGCACTCAGCCGTGCCTGCTGTTATGGCATTCAGTGTTAGAGAGTAGCACCCGAGCAATCGGCGTCAGGCACGCAGGCTCCGCCTCCCTATACGCGTTACGCCTGGAGCGTGGGCTCCGTTTGGCTTCTTCGGTAGGGGTCCCCTACCGAAGAAGCCAAACGGAGCCCACGCTCCAGGCGTAACGCGTATAGGGAGGCGGAGCCTGCGTGCCTGACGCCGATCGCTCGGGTGCTACTCTCTAACACTGAATGCCATAACAGCAGGCACGGCTGAGTGCCCAACAAATGTGAATTACCCCTTTATGCTCAATAAAAGCTCATTATTTACATTCAGAGAGCACTAGATCTTTGCTTTATCTTTATTTTATGTCCTGGCGACCCCCGGAGGTGAAGGCTGGAGAGGTTACCTGTGATAGTCTGTTTATCCCCTGATATGCTCATGCTGGCCCGTTTGGGTCTGGTATCAAGGTGAGAGGCCAATCTTACTGGTGGAGGGAGTTCACACACTGGTGGTTCCTGCTTGATTCACAAGGGATTGAGGCTGTCCTGTCATCACCTGGATATACTAATCATTACTTTGGAGCACTTTATATGAACATTTATGTTTCATCAGAGCACATATGATGGACACCATATTTTGTTGATAACACTTGTTGATTCATTAATCACTAATTATTTTTGTGCACTTCTGGCGCAGCACGTTTTTTGATTTTTTTGTATCCATGAAACTGCTGCATCCCAATAGAAATGAATGGGCTGCTAAATCCGCACATACAAGGCACTCATTCATGGGCTACAGGTGTCAGTGCCCATCTGATTGAGGCCTTAGGAAGAAAACAGACTGAGTTGTTCAGCATATGGAACTCTCAGACTGATCTTTTACGTCAGTTTGAAGAGCTGCTTCAGTCCATGTCAGGGCTCAGAGAAAACATCACAGCAATATTTTTCACAGTGAAAGGGTACTAGTTTCCAATATTCTTATTCACCATTTGAAATTTTCATCTCACTGCAACATATTGTTATTGTCATGCTTTCTGCTTTTTAAATCTATGAAACAAAGCAGCTCTGCAATTTATTTGCTGTAAAAGCACAAATACCTGTCCTGTTGTGAAAATATACACAATAAAATATACAGTCATATAAGAAAATACATACACACTATGGAAATTTGACTTTTTCAGCATATTTAAAAAGGCAAACATTAGATCTTTATTCAAATAGTGCTTACAGATAAAGGTAATATACTCAAATAAATGACACATACAATTGACATGGTGTATTCATTTTCATCATCTTAATCAACAAAATTGCAGAATTTTTAAATGGAAAGAGAAAGTACACCACTTCATTATAAAAAAAAACATGTTATACTTACCTGCTCTGTGCAGTTGGTTTTACACAGAGTGGCCCAGATCCTCCTCTTCTCGGGTACCACTTCTGTGCTCCTGGCCCCTCCATCCTGTTGAGTGCCCCCATATCAACCAGCTTGCCATTGGGGCACCCAAGCTAAGTCACAGCTCCCCCTTGTCCATTCAGACGCAAAGCCGTGACCTGGCCCGCCTCATCTCTCTCATGATTGACTGAATGACTTTGATTGACAGCAGCAGGAGCCAATCATGCCGTGCTGCTGTCTTAGCCAATGAGGAGTGGAGTCTCAGGCAGCTGATAGAAGTGGGCTCAGGTAGGTATTAGGGGGGGCTGAGGGGGGCTGCTGCTGCATAGAATGCATTAAGTTAAAAAAAAACCTTCTGCCTTTACAACCACTTTAACACTACTTTAAATCCATTAAATTAGAATAAGGTGTTCTAGATTAGGTGCCAATGATTACACCATCCTTAGGGAGTATGCAGGTGGAACCTGTTTTATTAAAACCTCAGATTCCCAGGATCTGACGTTTTCTTTGCTATTGACGAGTGTAGTGTCATCATGCCAAAATCAAAAGAGCACTTTAACCACTTGCCGACCACAATATATACAGTGCCTTGCGAAAGTATTTGGCCCCCTTGAACTTTTCGACCTTTTGCCACATTTCAGGCTTCAAACATAAAGATATAAAACTGTAATTTTTTGTGAGGAATCAACAACAAGTGGAACACAATCATGAAGTGGAATGAAATTTATTGGATGTTACTTAAACTTTTTTAACAAATAAAAAACTGAAAAATTGGGCGTGCAAAATTATTCAGCCCCTTTACTTTCAGTGCAGCAAACTCTCTCCAAAAGTTCAGTGAGGATCTCTCAATGATCCAATGTTGACCTAAATGACTAATGATGATAAATAGAATCCACCTGTGTGTAATCAAGTCTCCGTATAAATGCACCTGCACTGTGATAGTCTCAGGGGTCCGTTTAAAGTGCAGAGAGCATCATGAAGAACAAGGAACACACCAGGCAGGTCCGAGATACTGTTGTGGAGAAGTTTAAAGCCGGATTTGGATACAAAAAGATTTCCCAAGCTTTAAACATCCCAAGGAGCTCTGTGCAAGCGATAATATTGAAATGGAAGGAGTATCAGACCACTGCAAATCTATGAAGACCTGGCCGTCCCTCTAAACTTTCAGCTCATACAAGGAGAAGACTGATCGGAGATGCAGCCAAGAGGCCCATGATCACTCTGGATGAACTGCAGAGATCTACAGCTGAGGTGGGAGACTCTGTCCATAGGACAACAATCAGCCGTATACTGCACAAATCTGGCCTTTATGGAAGAGTGGCAAGAAGAAAGCCATTTCTTAAAGATATCCATAAAAAGTGTCGTGTAAAGTTTGCCACAAGCCACCTGGGAGACACACCAAACATGTGGAAGAAGGTGCTCTGGTCAGATGAAACCAAAATCAAACTTTTTGGCAACAATGCAAAACATTATGTTTGGCGTAAAAGCAAAACAGCTCATCACCCTGAACACACCATCCCCACTGTTAAACATGGTGGTGGCAGCATCATGGTTTGGGCCTGCTTTTCTTCAGCAGGGACAGGGAAGATGGTTAAAATTGATGGGAAGATGGATGGAGCCAAATACAGGACCATTCTGGAAGAAAACCTGATGGAGTCTGCAAAAGACCAAAGACTGGGACGGAGATTTGTCTTCCAACAAGACAATGATCCAAAACATAAAGCAAAATCTACAATGGAATAGTTCACAAATAAACATATCCAGGTGTTAGAATTGCCAAGACAAAGTCCAGACCTGAATCCAATCGAGAATCTGTGGAAAGAACTGAAAACTGCTCATCACAAACGCTCTCCATCCAACCTCACTGAGCTCAAGCTGTTTTGCAAGGAGGAATGGGCAAAAATTTCAGTCTCTTGATGTGCAAAACTGATAGAGACATACCCCAAGCGACTTACAGCTGTAATCGCAGCAAAAGGTGGCGCTACAAAGTATTAACTTAAGGGGGCTGAATAATTTTGCAAGCCCAATTTTTCAGTTTTTTATTTGTTAAAAAAAGTTTGAAATATCCAATAAATTTCGTTCCACTTCATGATTGTGTCCCACTTGTTGTTGACTATTCACAAAAAATTACAGTTTTATATCTTTATGTTTGAAGCCTGAAATGTGGCAAAAGATCGAAAAGTTCAAGGGGGGCGAATACTTTCGCAAGGCACTGTAAGTATACGTTGTGGCTTGAAAGTGGTTAACCGGAGTTATGGCTGAAGCTATCAGCAACAACTCCGGTATTTTTATTTTCAGCCAGTGGCTGGCTCATGAAAGCAATTTGAGCATCTCATTAGCCATTGGATCACTTTTAGAAGCGGCGGGAGTGAGGAACATCACTTCCCAGCTGTGTTTCTCAGGCTTACCAATTTCATTGGTGTGCCCGAGAAACATGAGGCTGGCTGGCCACAGAGGCGGACAGAGATTAAATAGTCTCTGATCGCCCCTATGACCTTGGAGGACCAGAGCGATGTCATGACATCACTTCCGGTGTAGGGAGGAAGTAAACATTTTTTTTTCTTAAAGTAGAAGATCAACATTTTTTTTTTTTTTAGCTTTTGCTTTTAAAGGTAAAGGAGAGATTTGGAATCTTTTTGACTCCAGGTCTCTCCATAAAGAGGATCTGTTATCTTTATTTCTGTTACAACGGATCTTTATATGTGGGGTATCACACCACACATATGGGTAATCGCTAGGAACGTTAGAGTGAGAGCAATAATTCTAGCAATAGACCCCCTCTGTAACTCTAAACGGGTAACCTGTAAATTTGTTTATAGCGTTGCCTGATTCGATTTTTAAGTACCATAGTTTGTCACCATTCCATGAGTTTGCACAATTTTAAATCATGACATGTTAGGTATCTATTTATTTCCTAGAGTCTCTGCTAAAAATATATATATATTGTTTGGGGGTATAAGTAACTTTCTAGCAAAAAATGTAACTTGTAAACAAAAGGTGCCAGAAAAGGCTTGGTCAGATCCTCAAAATGAAAGGCATAGCTGCCTATACGTTTAGCTAGGAATTTAAAAAGCTCACCAATTGATTTGAAATAAATAATTCCTCTGTAAGGAAAACAATCTGTGAGTGCTATAGTTTGCAAATGATTGCTAATTTGTCCAGGTCTGGCTGGTACAGGAATTTCGTCTCAAGAGCCAGCTGATGCTAAAAGTCTCCAACAATCCTAAAATGTTATTGCAGGACCGATTGTCGGCCGTAAATATTCGGCCGACGACCGATCGGCCGATTGTAGGCTTGTTAGTATGATGCTTCCGACAGCCGACAGCACATTTTCGGCCGAACAGAATCTGTCGTGCAGGCATTAAAATTTTTGTTGGCCAACACCAGAACGGCCGATTGTTCGCCAGTCAGTACAGATTTCGGCCGACAGACAGCAGATTTGCAAGACTGGGCATGCTCAGAAAAGAAAAAAGACAAGGAAAGTTAACCATCACATGACATCACTTCTGCAGTCGGCTGTTGTTGGCCACCAAAATTCGTGTGCAGTCTTTTGCAGTTTTCAACAGACACGACAGCCCTGGACAAAAGACGGCCGATCGTTCGGCCGACGATCAGTACGTGTGTACGGGGCTTTAGCTGCATGAGAGTTGTGTTTTTTAAATGTTTTTTTCTGTTCAAAAAGAATGTTAGAGCAAGACTACAGTTGGCATTAAACATATAGTAAAAAAACAGGCCTTCTGGAACAATGTGACAAAGGTTGCTCAATCAAAGTTAGGGTTGTTAGGTCAAAGTGAACAGGTTATGGTTTGGAGTTGCTTTTCTGCTTCAGGGCCAGGGCAATTTGCAGTTTTAGAAGTCAACTATACATTCTGCATCAAAGTGTGCTTGATTTGAGGCCATCGGTCTAAAAGTTGAAGTTGAGCTGGAAATGGGTCTTTTAACATAATAATGATCCAAAGCGCACTAGCAAATCCACCAAGTGTCTCAAAAAGAATAAATAGAGGGTTATAAACTATCCTATTCAAACCCTTGGTTTTATTTTCCTTGAAATTTTGTAGATGGATTTTGAAACAGGCAGTTCATGCAAGGAAACCAAGAAACATCTTGCAACCTTAGGAATTTTGCATTAAGTGGTCAAACATTTTGATTTTGATATCAGAAACTGGTGTGCAGGTTAACAAAATTAATACAAGAAGTAATTTCTGCTAAAGGGGGTGTGACTGTAGTCACCTTCACTGGGAATGAAAGACCAACACTATATGTGGGGTTTGTTATTGCTAAGTGCCTGTATCCCATTGTTCTATTGTTTCTGTCTGCCTTGGGATCAACCTATTATGGGATGTATAGGTGTATGTGGATTAGCTGCTAGAAGGGAGAGGGGATTTCTCCAGCAGCCCTTCCTAAAGACTGTCTACTGTTGGAAAGTTGAATATACCTGTGTGTCATGTTATGGAATGTAGTTCCCCGCCCTGTTTCATTATGCAAAGGGAGGGGTTGTCTCCTCAGTGTATATCTCTTTGTGCCTGTGTTTGAATAAACAGTCTTATGCTTCTTACCACCCTACACTGATGTCTCGACAAGTGACTGGGTGGGCTTATACAGCAGACATACTCTTGAGTATGGGGTCCGTTACATTGGTGGCAAGCGGTGGGATGCTTCCTGCAGTCTGGGGCATCCAAACCTCCACTGGGATCCAAGGTCCGAATAGCAGAAGAGGAGACGAAAAGGGGTAAATCGCTCAGCTATATGAAAGGCTTAAGCGAACAACGCTAAAGGATCTGCTGGAAGCTTGGGGTTGGTCGGCAAGTAACAAAAAGAAAGCAACAATCATAGCCGAACTGATGGAGGGCTACCAAGCCAACGAGGCAGTGGTATTAAGCAGGGAAGAAGCAGAGTTCCAGAGAAATGTGAGATGGTGGCTAAGTATGTTGGGACCAAACCCCTTACAGGAGCTGATTTTCCAGATCATAGAACAAGTCACAGCAACACAGATGGAAATCCAGAATGGACATGGATCCAGGAGATACAGCATCACTACAGGGATCCAGTACTGGAGGACAGCGGAAGAAAGTAAACTATGCTGCAGTTAAAAACTTTGTACATGGGGAGATGGATAAAGATGCCCACCTACAGGACTTTGAAAAGCAATGTGCTGTGGAAGAACTGGACAGAGACAAGTGGGCAGCCATCCTGAGCAGCAAATTGTCCGGCAGAGCAGCTGAGGCTTACAGGGCAGTACCCGACTCAGATATACATCAGTATGAGCAGGTAAAGGATACTTTATTGGCAAGGTATAGAGGCCTACCGGAGGAAGTTTCGGGGGCTCAGGAAGAACCATGAAGACTCTTTTGCTGAGTGGGCTTTCCGAATGCAGGGCTGCCAGGCAACCTCTCTAGATGACGCTCTGCAACTGCTACTTCTAGAGCAGTTCTTTGATCATATACCAACTGAGATTAGGGACTGGAAGAGAGAATGTAAGCCTGGAACCGTGGAGGAAGCAGCCAGAATGGCTAATGAGTACCAGAATGGCAGGAGAATGGAGCCCAGTGGAGGGCGACCCCCCTTCAGGCCATCCTATCCCGCACAAAGCGCACTACCCCCTCCAGGACTAGTGGCATCAACCCAAAGCCCAGGTACCTGCAATCCCCCACCATCACGCTTCCAACAGCAAAGCCAGGTACAGTGCCATCAGTGCAAACAATTAAGACACTACCAGAGAAACTGTGACCAGAGAAGGAACCACGCTTCATGGATACGAACGGGACCACCTTCCCACAACGCAGGCAGCAGCCCACTACTACCATGTCCACAGGCAGCAAGGACCTAGCCTCAGACCAATGCTCAAACCCTTGATTACTAACCTTGGACCACCACTACCACAGAGGGGAGGAAACTCCTCCAACTCACAGGCACCCAGATACAGGTGCAAGCAGTTTGGGCACTATCGACGAGACTGTACCCAGAGCAGGAACCAAGCTGCATGGATCCGACCAGGGTCACCCCATCCAGTATGGACAATGGTTCCCTAATATCACGCAGAGGTTCCCCCAGTCATACCCAAATTCGAACCCACGGAAGAGCAATTGGGTACCCTTCACGAAGTTGACCCAGTAAAAGCTTCTATGGAGAATGGACAGCACCGGGGAGCAGTACGCCGGCTACCCACTGCAAGGGTCCACTTGAATTGGGGTGTCGGGTCAGGTCTGTTTGATGTGGGGTTGATACCAGAGCTCCCCACTGAGGTCTTACTGGGGAATGACAAGGCCAGTTGACCTCAGCGTTCCTGCCAGTCCAGATCCCATGCCCACATCATGGAGACCTACTTGCATTCTGAGGTCCAGAGGCTTGAATGTTTGGATGGAGTGCGATCATATAGGGATAGGTTTGATGTTGGGAGGGGAGCCATGGCAGATTTACTGGGAACTACCTTTCTCCATTTCCAAGTCCCCTCTTATGTCTAAGTCGCCCTGTGTTTATTGGGGCACAGGGTGACCGAGAATCTCAGTCTGGCCTGCCCAAACCAGACTTCCCCAGGCTGATCGGCTATGAGAGCTCCATGCGCCCTGCTGGAACTTAAAAACTATGTGGAACTTTGTAGAGAAGGCTGCAAGAATGGATTGACTCTTTGGGAAATGTTACCCGACTAACTCAGGCACAGACCGATTGGAGGTCTGGCACCTGGTTAGTCTACCTTTGGGGGAAAGATATGTGATGGTAGTCACCGTCACTGGGATTGAAAGACCAACACTATATGTGGGGTTTGTTATTGCTAAGTGCCTGTATCCCATTGTTCTATCGTTTCTGTCTGCCTTGGGATCAACCTATTATGGGATGTATAGGTGTATGTGGATTAGCTGCTAGAAGGGAGAGGGGATTTCCCCAGCAGCCCTTCCAAAAGACTGTCTACTGTTGGAAAGTTGAATATACCTGTGTGTCATGTTACGGAATGTAGTTCCCCGCCCTGTTTCATTATGCAAAGGGGGGGGGGGGATTGTCTCTGCAGTGTATATCTCTTTGTACCTGTGTTTGAATAAACAGTCTTATGCTTCTTACCACCCTACACTGATGTCTCAACAAGTGACTGGGTGGGCTAAGGGATCTTGGATCGTGCTGGTTTTAGGCAGGGGAAGCAATACCAGCTTCTGATGACAATGTTGTACTTACTTTTTCCACAGTAGACCATTACATTTATTAATATTTTTGTTGAATTCATGACTGAAAAAGCAGATTTTTCTTGTGTTTTTATTCAATTATATCACATTTTTTTCTGTAGAAGCTGTTTGGATAAAGATCTAAAGTTTGTCTGTTCAAATATTTTTAAAAAGTTAACAATTTCCCTGGGGGTATATATAAATTTGTCACATGACTGTAGAATTCTAATAAAAAATGTTCTTGTTCTTTTTTATACTTGTTGGTAAAAAATAATTACGGTATTTCTGATGGCAACCCTGCCAACTGCCTGAAAGCTGTGTGTCACAGTCTGTTTTTTCAAGAACCTTTGCTCGTGTACTCAAATTTTGGCACTGCTTTTAAACTCTGTAGTGTTCTACACTTTCAGCAGATTTCTTCAATAAAGTGTCTATGATTTTGAGCACAGGCACTAGTTCTGCTGCTTACTTCAGCAGTATTATGTTAAATGGAGTATTATATGCAATATTACATTAAATGGACAAAAAAGGCAAGCTGGGTCTAAATGACTGCTCACTAGGGTTGAGCGGACACCTAGATGTCCGTGTTCGACGGGTTCGGCCGAACTTTAAAAAAAAGTCCGGGTCCGTGTCCCGGACTTTTACCGAACTTTTCCCGGACACCGAACCCCATTGAAGTCAATGGGGACCCGAACTTTAAGGCACTAAAATGGCTCTAAAACACCAAAGGAAAGGGCTAGAGTGCTGCAAATGGCAGCAAAACGTAATTAAGAGCATGGCAAGTGCTCTGCAAACAAATGTGGATAGGGAAATAACTTAAAACAACAAAAAAAAACAGAAAAATAAAACAATGTTCTTCTTCATCTCTGAAGGACGAGGCCCATATGGAGTAGGAGGGAGGTTGAGGTGGTGGTGGATGTGGCGGTGACATAGGCGTGCGCACAGGGTGTGCTGGGTGTGCCTGGGCACACCCTAATCACCTAGGGCACATAGCATTGCCAGTGAGGAGATGGGAAAGATCTCCCTGGGACCTGCTCTGCTCTATTTCTCCTTGCCTACAGGTACATGGCCCCGATACATTACTCTCCCTGCTGGCAAACACATGCATGTGTATTTCAACTTTGGGGTGCACACCTTAATGCAATAGGCTGCGCACACCTATGGGCGGTGTAGGTGGAAGCGGCGGTGGAGGAGGACCAGGGCCGGATTAACAGCATTATGGGCTTGGTGCTGAGGATTTTGAAGGGCCTTAGGGCCGTGCCTTGCCATGCACCCAGAGGAGGAAGGGTGCAGCCATGCATGCCTAATTCAACATGGGATGCTGTCTCTGAAGCCCATAAACACATCCATGCATCGCCAACTGTCCCTCCTTGTCCGGCCTTCACGCTGTGTGGGGAGGTTCTGAGGGTGCTGCCTGGGGAAGCGAGCATAGAAGCCAGACTTCTGTGTTTACAAGTGACAGAAGAGCGGTAACAGTGAATATGGCCAACCCGGGGCCTATATAAAAGGTAGGGGCCTGGAGCTGCAGCTCCAATAGCCCCTACATTAATCTGGCCCTGAGGAGGAGGACGAGGTAGCCAACACTGCTTCTTTTCACAAATTTTAAATGAGGGTACACCCCAAAAGAGTGAGAAAGAGCAAAAATGGAACAATGGGTGGGTAAGGTCGGTATCCATTGCTATTCTGCACAAGGTACGGAAAAGTCCCGTGGGATCCATGCCTGGTTCATTTTAATGAACGTGAGCTTGTCCACATTGTCTCTGGACAGGCGGCTGCGCTTGTCTGTTATAACGCCCCCAGCCGTGCTAAATACCCGTTCAGATAATACACTGGCTGCAGGGCACGCCAGCACCTCCAAGGCGTAAAGGGCAAGCTCAGGCCATGTGCCCAATTTGGAGACCCAGAAGTTGAAGGGGGCAGACCCGTCATTCACTACATGTAGGCGTGTGCACACATACTGCTCCACCATGTTGGTAAAATGCTGCCTCCTGCTAAGACGTTCCATCTGAGCTGCTGGTGCTGCTGTTTGTTGTGGCGTGCTGACAAAGCTTTTCCACATTTCGGCCATGCTAACCCTGCCTTCTGAGGTGCTGGCGGTGCCCTGGTTGCGTTGGCGACCTCCTCCTCCTCCTCCTCTGCCTTGTGCTTCCACTGTGGCCCCGCTGTCAGATGGGAATGCCAGCAGCATGGCGTCTACCAGCGTGCGCTTGTACTCGCGCATCTTGCGATCGCGCTCCAGTGAGTGAATTAAGGACGGTACGTTGTCCTTGTAACGGGGATCCAGCAGCGTGGCCACCCAGTAATCAGCACAAGTTAGAATGTGGGCAACTCGGCGGTCGTTGTGGAGACACTGCAGCATGTAATCGCTCATGTGTGCCAGGCTGCCCAGAGGCAACGAAAGGCTGTCCTCTGTGGGAGGTGTATGGTCCGTGTCCTCTGTATCCCCCCAGCCACGCACCAGTGATGGCCATGAGCTGGCCTGGGTGCCACCCTGCTGTGAACATGGTTCCATCTCCTCCTCCAGCTCCTCCTCCTCCTCCTCATCCTCCTCATCCTCCAGAACTGTGCCCCTGCTGGACAATTGCGTCCCTGGCGTTTGCGTGTGCAGGAACCCACCCTCGGAGCCCCTTGCGAATGACTGCCCTGAAAGCCTTGGAAATGTTACCTCTTCTGTATATTTCTGTAATTTAAGATCTTGCCCTAGAAAGGTTTTTATTGAATAGCGGAATAGAAAATATGATCCAAAAAAAGTGTATGTATATCACACGTACACAACCACACTAGGCCCCAATTACTATTGTTTGTACCCCTAAAAGGCTAGATGAGGAGTAGGGGGAGTATGGAACAGGCAGCACCCTCAAACCTTCAGAAGTATGAGATGAACCCCAACAACTTGGAAAGGTGGATCTCTCTCACACGTACCGACACAGACTATCCCGCAATTCAATTGATCCTCAAAGGTTTTTATTGAATAGCGGAATAGGAAATATGATCAAAAAAAGTGTATGTATCTCGCACGTACACAACCACACTAGGCCCCAATTACTATTGTTTGTACCCCTAAAAGGCTAGATGAGGAGTAGGGGGGGTATGGAACAGGCAGCACCCTCAAACCTTCAGAAGTATGAGATGAACCCCAACAACTTGGAAAGGTGGATCTCTCTCACACGTACCGACACAGACTATCCCGCAATTCAATTGATCCTCAAAGGTTTTTATTGAATAGCGGAATAGGAAATATGATCAAAAAAAGTGTATGTATCTCGCACGTACACAACCACACTAGGCCCCAATTACTATTGTTTGTACCCCTAAAAGGCTAGATGAGGAGTAGGGGGGGTATGGAACAGGCAGCACCCTCAAACCTTCAGAAGTATGAGATGAACCCCAACAACTTGGAAAGGTGGATCTCTCTCACACGTACCGACACAGACTATCCCGCAATTCAATTGATCCTCAAAGGTTTTTATTGAATAGCGGAATAGGAAATATGATCAAAAAAAGTGTATGTATCTCGCACGTACACAACCACACTAGGCCCCAATTACTATTGTTTGTACCCCTAAAAGGCTAGATGAGGAGTAGGGGGGGTATGGAACAGGCAGCACCCTCAAACCTTCAGAAGTATGAGATGAACCCCAACAACTTGGAAAGGTGGATCTCTCTCACACGTACCGACACAGACTATCCCGCAATTCAATTGATCCTCAAAGGTTTTTATTGAATAGCGGAATAGGAAATATGATCAAAAAAAGTGTATGTATCTCGCACGTACACAACCACACTAGGCCCCAATTACTATTGTTTGTACCCCTAAAAGGCTAGATGAGGAGTAGGGGGGGTATGGAACAGGCAGCACCCTCAAACCTTCAGAAGTATGAGATGAACCCCAACAACTTGGAAAGGTGGATCTCTCTCACACGTACCGACACAGACTATCCCGCAATTCAATTGATCCTCAAAGGTTTTTATTGAATAGCGGAATAGGAAATATGATCAAAAAAAGTGTATGTATCTCGCACGTACACAACCACACTAGGCCCCAATTACTATTGTTTGTACCCCTAAAAGGCTAGATGAGGAGTAGGGGGGGTATGGAACAGGCAGCACCCTCAAACCTTCAGAAGTATGAGATGAACCCCAACAACTTGGAAAGGTGGATCTCTCTCACACGTACCGACACAGACTATCCCGCAATTCAATTGATCCTCAAAGGTTTTTATTGAATAGCGGAATAGGAAATATGATCAAAAAAAGTGTATGTATCTCGCACGTACACAACCACACTAGGCCCCAATTACTATTGTTTGTACCCCTAAAAGGCTAGATGAGGAGTAGGGGGGGTATGGAACAGGCAGCACCCTCAAACCTTCAGAAGTATGAGATGAACCCCAACAACTTGGAAAGGTGGATCTCTCTCACACGTACCGACACAGACTATCCCGCAATTCAATTGATCCTCAAAGGTTTTTATTGAATAGCGGAATAGGAAATATGATCAAAAAAAGTGTATGTATCTCGCACGTACACAACCACACTAGGCCCCAATTACTATTGTTTGTACCCCTAAAAGGCTAGATGAGGAGTAGGGGGGGTATGGAACAGGCAGCACCCTCAAACCTTCAGAAGTATGAGATGAACCCCAACAACTTGGAAAGGTGGATCTCTCTCACACGTACCGACACAGACTATCCCGCAATTCAATTGATCCTCAAAGGTTTTTATTGAATAGCGGAATAGGAAATATGATCAAAAAAAGTGTATGTATCTCGCACGTACACAACCACACTAGGCCCCAATTACTATTGTTTGTACCCCTAAAAGGCTAGATGAGGAGTAGGGGGGGTATGGAACAGGCAGCACCCTCAAACCTTCAGAAGTATGAGATGAACCCCAACAACTTGGAAAGGTGGATCTCTCTCACACGTACCGACACAGACTATCCCGCAATTCAATTGATCCTCAAAGGTTTTTATTGAATAGCGGAATAGGAAATATGATCAAAAAAAGTGTATGTATCTCGCACGTACACAACCACACTAGGCCCCAATTACTATTGTTTGTACCCCTAAAAGGCTAGATGAGGAGTAGGGGGGGTATGGAACAGGCAGCACCCTCAAACCTTCAGAAGTATGAGATGAACCCCAACAACTTGGAAAGGTGGATCTCTCTCACACGTACCAACACAGACTATCCCCCAATTTAACTGATCCCCAAAGGTTTTTGATTAAATAGCGGAATAGAAAATATGATCCCAAAAAAGTGTATGTATATCACACGTACACAACCACACTAGGCCCCAATTACTATTGTTTGTACCCCTAAAAGGCTAGGAGTAGGGGGAGTATGGAACAGGCAGCACCCTCAAACCTTCAGAAGTATGAGATGAACCTCAACAACTTGGAAAGGTGGATCTCTCTCACACGTACCAACACAGACTATCCCCCAATTTAACTGATCCCCAAAGGTTTTTGATTAAATAGCGGAATAGAAAATATGATCCCAAAAAAGTGTATGTATATCACACGTACACAACCACACTAGGCCCCAATTACTATTGTTTGTACCCCTAAAAGGCTAGGAGTAGGGGGAGTATGGAACAGGCAGCACCCTCAAACCTTCAGAAGTATGAGATGAACCCCAACAACTTGGAAAGGTGGATCTCTCTCACACGTACCAACACAGACTATCCCCCAATTTAACTGATCCCCAAAGGTTTTTGATTAAATAGCGGAATAGAAAATATGATCCCAAAAAAGTGTATGTATATCACACGTACACAACCACACTAGGCCCCAATTACTATTGTTTGTACCCCTAAAAGGCTAGGAGTAGGGGGAGTATGGAACAGGCAGCACCCTCAAACCTTCAGAAGTATGAGATGAACCCCAACAACTTGGAAAGGTGGATCTCTCTCACACGTACCAACACAGACTATCCCCCAATTTAACTGATCCCCAAAGGTTTTTGATTAAATAGCGGAATAGAAAATATGATCCCAAAAAAGTGTATGTATATCACACGTACACAACCACACTAGGCCCCAATTACTATTGTTTGTACCCCTAAAAGGCTAGGAGTAGGGGGAGTATGGAACAGGCAGCACCCTCAAACCTTCAGAAGTATGAGATGAACCCCAACAACTTGGAAAGGTGGATCTCTCTCACACGTACCAACACAGACTATCCCCCAATTTAACTGATCCCCAAAGGTTTTTGATTAAATAGCGGAATAGAAAATATGATCCCAAAAAAGTGTATGTATATCACACGTACACAACCACACTAGGCCCCAATTACTATTGTTTGTACCCCTAAAAGGCTAGGAGTAGGGGGAGTATGGAACAGGCAGCACCCTCAAACCTTCAGAAGTATGAGATGAACCCCAACAACTTGGAAAGGTGGATCTCTCTCACACGTACCAACACAGACTATCCCCCAATTTAACTGATCCCCAAAGGTTTTTGATTAAATAGCGGAATAGAAAATATGATCCCAAAAAAGTGTATGTATATCACACGTACACAACCACACTAGGCCCCAATTACTATTGTTTGTACCCCTAAAAGGCTAGGAGTAGGGGGAGTATGGAACAGGCAGCACCCTCAAACCTTCAGAAGTATGAGATGAACCCCAACAACTTGGAAAGGTGGATCTCTCTCACACGTACCAACACAGACTATCCCCCAATTTAACCGATCCCCAAAGGTTTTTGATTAAATAGCGGAATAGAAAATATGATCCCAAAAAAGTGTATGTATATCACACGTACACAACCACACTAGGCCCCAATTACTATTGTTTGTACCCCTAAAAGGCTAGGAGTAGGGGGAGTATGGAACAGGCAGCACCCTCAAACCTTCAGAAGTATGAGATGAACCCCAACAACTTGGAAAGGTGGATCTCTCTCACACGTACCAACACAGACTATCCCCCAATTTAACCGATCCCCAAAGGTTTTTGATTAAATAGCGGAATAGAAAATATGATCCCAAAAAAGTGTATGTATATCACACGTACACAACCACACTAGGCCCCAATTACTATTGTTTGTACCCCTAAAAGGCTAGATGAGGAGTAGGGGGAGTATGGAACAGGCAGCACCCTCAAACCTTCAGTATGAGATTGTGTTCACTGTACCCCACAAAGATTGAGTTCACTGCACCCCACAATGATTGTGTTCACTGCACCCCACAAAGATTGTGTTCACTGCACCTCACAAAGATTGTGTTCACTGTACCCCCCAAAGATTGTGTTCACTGCACCCCACAAAGATTCTGTTCACTGTACCCCACAAAGATTGTGTTCACTGCACCCCAAAAAGATTGTGTTCACTGCACCCCAAAAAGGATGTTGTTCACTGCACCCCAAAAAGGATGTTGTTCACTCCACCCCAAAAAGATTGTGTTCACTGCACCCCACAAAGATTGTGTTCACTGCACCCCAAAAAGATTGTGTTCACTGCACCCCAAAAATGATTTTGTTCACTGCACCCCAAAAAGGATTTTGTTCACTGCACCCCAAAAAGGATGTTGTTCACTCCACCCCAAAAAGATTGTGTTCACTGCACCCCAAAAAGATTGTGTTCACTGCACCCCACAAAGGATTTTGTTCACTGCACCCCAAAAAGATTGTGTTCACTGCACCCCAAAAAGGATGTTGTTCACTGCACCCCAAAAAGGATTTTGTTCACTGCACCCCAAAAAGATTGTGTTCACTGCACCCCACAAAGGATTTTGTTCACTGCACCCCACAAAGATTGTGTTCACTGCACACCAAAAAGGATTGTGTTCACTGCACCCCAAAAAGATTTTGTTCACTGCACCCCAAAAAGATTGTGTTCACTGCAGCCCAAAAAGATTGTGTTCACTGCAGCCCAAAAAGATTGTGTTCACTGCAGCCCAAAAAGATTGTGTTCACTGCAGCTCACACACAGAAAAATGGATGTGGATCACTGACACCTGCCTATCTCCAATCCCACACCACACAGCAATATCGATTGTAGTTTGTAGAACACAGTTTCCCTAAAATTCAGCAGACTCTGTCCCTAACAGGATTGAGAAGAGATCGTAGATCAGGATTGAGTGCAGACCCCACCCCCCACACAGCAATATCGATTGTAGTTTGTAGAAGACACTGACCCTATATAATTCAGCAGACTCTATCCCTAAAATGCCTACAACTCGCCCTGCCTAAACACTCCGACCTGTCCCTCAATTCTATCCGGACACAAATGGTTTTTTCCTGCCTATCTTTCCCTAATCAGCAGCCAGCACGTTGATGTGTGCTCTGTCCCTGAATCTAAGCAGCATAATGACGCCGCTGCGGCTGCCTCGAACTTATAAAGACTTGGTCACATGCTTCAGACGGCCAATCACAGCTACTGAGACATTTGCAGGCATGGCTGGGATGGCTTAAGGCACACCAGTTAAACGATTGTTGATTGGCTGTTGAAAGCCCGCCATGAAAAGAGCGCCAAAGCATGCAAAACCCGGAAATAAAACAACCGAACACGGATTTTTACCCGAACATACAGTAAAGTGTCCGTGTCCGTGTTCGGGTACAAAAAATCCAATTATTCGGTACGAACACGAATAATACAGTCCGTGTTCGCTCAACACTACTGCTCACTAGTATTGCCTGTAGGCTCACTGTAGCTGATTTATTTTTGCATTGCTGACTTATTTTGCCAAGGTTAACACTGTGTCTCTTTGTGGGGGTGGCCCCCTTTAATGACTGGTTATCTTATAAATGATAGGGGGATATTTAAAAAGTAGCAATAGAGGTGAAGGATCCATGGGCTGACAAAATGAATAAAGCAGAAGCAGCTTCCTTACCGGCAAAGAGAACAGTGAACAGTAAAATAGTGATATCACCAAATCTCACAGCAAATTTTACAAGACTATTTGCATTTGCAAAACTGCTGCACAAATACAGTGTGACAAAAAAAAAATGCAGAGGCAGTAGTGTTTCAGATGACCACAGACTGATAGATACACAGCTATGAGGCTTGAGGCAGGGTCATGTTACAGGAAATTTTCAAGAGGGATTGAAAACAAAAAGTTAATTTTTTAAAGTATTGCTTAGACACAATTAACATTTTTAAATGTTCCTTTTATGATATAGATGTCACGAACCGGCAGGACTGGTAGTGGATCCTCTGGACCAGAGAGGCGATGGCACGGGTTGTACTAGAGGACCGGTTCTAAGCAGTTACTGGTCTTCACCAGAGCCCGCCGCAAGGCGGGATGGATTTGCTGCGGCGGTAACTACCAGGTCGTGTCCCCTAGTAACAACTCGACCCCTCTGGCAGCTGATATGGCGTGGTACACAGGGAGTAGGCAAGAGCGTAGTCGGACGTAGCAGAGGTCAGGGCAGGCGGCAAAGGTTCAAAGGCGAGTAGTCGGTAGCAACGGGTTCGGCAACAGGCAAAGCAAACAAACACAGCAGGGAACGCTTTCTCAAAGGCACAAGGCACAAAGATCCGGCAGGAAGCTGTGGGAGGAGAAGGTATTTATGGGTAGTGCACAGGTGAAGCCTAATTAAGTCAGCACTACCTCTCACAAACCTTAACCCTTAATAACCACTTTAGGCCAGGCACCAATCACTGGTGCACTGGCTCTTTGAATCTAAGAGTCCCGGCGCGCGCGCGCCCTAGAGAGCGGGGACGCACACGCCGAGACGCTGGAGTGCTGCCTGGAGGCATACGCTGTGAGCGCTCCGGGGCCAGCAGGAGGCCCGGAGCGCTCAGCGTAACAATAGAACATCTTAAAATGTGTTGTATTTGTGTTTTCCCATCTTTTTATTTATTCCAGCATTACTTATATTGTTATCTTACTTTTTTATTAACACAAAAACAGGTCCAGGACAGTTAAATGAGCTCCAATAACACCCAGGAGACATTTAAAGCTTATCACACCCTTAAAAACACCCCAAAAATTTATTTTATATTTCCATAATGACTCCAGTGCATTTATCCAAAAAAAAAATTGTTTGAAATGTAATCTTTTTATCATGATTATTTCTGATGTTTTGAAGATATGAAAACTCTTTGAGTTTGCCCATCCTTATCCCTTCCGTCATAGGTACCCTTGATGCAATTTTGTAATTTTTTATACCTTTTTCTGCTATTTAATTGTTTGGGGATTACCTATCTGCATTGCAGTAGAACCTCATTGTCTTTTTACAAAAAGTACACACCTTGCAAACATACAAGGTCTAGCTGACCAGCAAGTGCAGAAACAGTGAGCAGAACTAATGGAAAGGGTACTGATATTTACTGATACCCTTTGCTGTTTAATACCTTGTTATTTACTTGTTTTTTCTTTCCTCCCACCACATGTTCACTTTAAGGCCATATCGACAGTATATTCCAAGAGAACATTAGTTAAAGGGAAAGTCAGAAGACAAATGGATAATTATACTTTATACAAAGTATCTTTGCCACAGCCTGTGCAGTAAACTACTGAAAATGATAATAAAATGTAAAAGTAGTGAAAGCAATAAAAAGTGCTGTTACTTATTTAACCATAAAAAAAAAAAAAAAATCTTGCTCGGTAACATCCAAGGACATTACCTTGTGAAGCCTTGATACCAAATGCATGCTGTCATTTCATCCATAGAACATTCTCTTTTTAACTGTGGCAGGACCACTGAAGGTATGAAAATGACACATTCCATATCAGAAAAAGATTTCATTCAGTGTGTAATAAGACTTGACAGCTGGGGTTTTGTACTAATGATTCCTGATAAATGTACATTATACTAACAGGCATCTTGTGCTCACCTAAGACTTTTCAAACAATCTCACAAGTACAACTAGTACATTGGTGAACTTTTCAGCAGACTCACCTTAAGAGGCATTCTTTTTTTCTCCAGACACAATGAAGTATAAAAATAAATTGATGACTCATAAAGCTGCCCCTCTCGGTATTCAAAAGGGAAATGGAAGATGAGCTGTGAGGGATTGAAACAACGGCGTTTGATGTACAACATCCTTCTCCCATCTTTATTAGGGGCCTTTATTTCTTGGGGTCTCTGGTAAATAAGCATTTGTCCACCATATCCTTATCTGCCTTTGACATTTTAAAGACTACACAATACAATCAAAAGTTAACATAATGTATTTTAGTAGAAGCTTTATGCAGACAAAACAAAATAATTTTGCTGGTTCGTACCAACTGTTTCAATATACGATTGTTATGTTTGTTACAAGTCATATAGGAAGCATTTGTGTTCACACTAATGTATTTTAATATAAATTTAGAGAGATACGCTGTCACATAAAACCTTTGGATTCAAGCACATACCTGTATAAAAGAGACTAAATACTTACCTCTCTTGCCACCCATGCAGCTCAATGCTGGTCCCTTTGGTTTCAAAACCAAATGAGAAACCAACAATTCCTGGGAGTGTTGATATTAATTGTTCCCTACAGCTTTCATGAGTGTCTCCTTCTAAACTTCACATCAATAATCAATCCTGCAATGATGTGGATGTCAGTAGAAGGAACCAAGAAGAGCTGTGAGGGACCATGCAGATAGACATGCTCAGAGGTGTGGGTTTTCCAGCAGCCTTCAAAGGTAAGTATTTAATCTCTTATTTTAAGGCATGTGCTTTGCTGCAAAGGCGTTTTTAAGTAACAGGGGCTTTATAAAGGAGATATTTCCTGAAAAAAGTACATAGGTTTCCTTTGCCATCCTTGTTAAAAATACTAGTTGCCTGGCATGTGGCCTTTTTCCGTAGATTGTAAGGACCATCATGCACTAACAGAAGAAAATGCATTCAGAATAACTAGATTTCTATAGTATGCTGTCATTGATCACACAGGTTAGGAAAAAGTTAAAGCTCCACGTAGATGTGAAAATATTTTTTCATCCAATAATATATTAACTTTAAAAACAGATATCAATCTCTTAAATTCTCTTGCACAGCAGCAATCACTGTGAACTCACTCAAAGGTGAGGAAAGCTTAGAGATGACCTAGTAAATCAATTGTTGTTTCTTCATTGTCAAGTCAAAAGCTAAGGGCTGGGCCTAGACCAGGTTATGAAGCTTAACTATTGTGTAGTCTGCAGCATAGTCACAGATATGGTTGTGCTGCCTGGTAGGGGTACATTGATGGTGATGAGAGTGACAATCTCAGCCTGGACTCCAACCAGGCCATGCCCCAATGCATTTCGCTATGCGCCCTGGAGTTTAATCATAGGGATCCCCATGATTAAGTTCCAGGAGGCAGAGCAAAATCATGGGGGCATGGATTGGTTGAAGTCCAGGCTGAGGTTGTCACTCTCATCACCAGTGCAGGACTGCATGGATGTGTGACATTGGGGTTTACCTCTTTCTTCTCCCTTGAGCAATAGCTTAGAGCCAGGAATGGCTCTGTCCCTTGCCAGCACTCCCTGCAGCAGAGGCGAAGGAATCCACACACACACATACCCCATATCGGAACAAGCCTGAGCGGCACACTAAGCTATGCCAGGGATCACAGGGGTGCATTGATGACAAGACTGACTGAATAGAATTACAATTCTTTAGCCACTGAGACAATTCACATAGATGCATGTCAACCTAAACTGCTCAGCAGTTGTCATCCAGAAGACTTTTCCTGGAAGCTCTTGCATGGGCACTTTTATTTGGATTTGCTGAAGCAACAATGCACCTGGCAACTGATATGCCTCCTCTCTTTCTTTTAAAAAACAAGGGTGCATCTGCATGCCAAAGCATGCAGTAATCAATAATGACCCCCCCCCCCTCACAACCACACACAGACCTGCTCCATTTCCCAAACTCTGATGGCAGATGACCTGGCAGGCAGAGGTGTAGTGCTGCAGATTTTGCACAGTCACATGAGCTCTTTAGATTAGTGAGTGTGGGACCCTCATAGAGATCTGTACAATATACTTGTCTTCTAATGGCTGACTTAAATTCTGCTTTTTTTTACATATCATGCTTTATGTTGTTTTAGCTCTATACAGATCATGTCTATGGCGTTTGCCGTCCCGTCGGGTCTTATCTCTGCACTATCGTGACGCTGGGTCCACACTGTTTTTGCGGCTCTTGGCTGATGCGGGGCACTTCTATATGGAGTCTGGGATATACCTTCGATCTTATCTTGTCACTACACTTCTTGGTTTGTACTCTACCTCCCTTCAACCCACACTCATCATTGGTTGTGTAACGTATTCCGCCTTGCCCGCCTGCCTGTGTTCCCTCAGCTCCGTGCGGGATTTACGAGGGGGCCTTCGATATCTCCAATACCATACACCACCTGGTTGCTATATCAATATCATGCATCCACTCCTGACGAAGTGGCGATTTGGGTCCACGAAACATGTTGAGTCTACAATGCGTTGATATAACTAATTACTCTCTTACTATAAGATTATTGGATCTACCTACATTATGTCTACAATTTATTACTCCATCTATTTTTTGATACTTTACCTTGTTGGTCTTGTGAATGTGGAATTGAGGACCCCTTTACTAGCTCTTGCATTCGATGATGTATAATTTATATGTCTTGTTATTATTTATTTGCTGTACCATTTACCAATATGTCACAATGTTATTTCATTCTCTATATGTAATTTATTCAAACAATATATATTAAATTATTTTTATACTACCATGTGAGACCCGCCTTTAGCTATTCTATTAATTATCTTATTTAAACACCAATCATCTCTACACACCTCATTCAAAGTCCCAAATTTCCCCCTTTACCTCCTTTTGCCTCATTTCTATATTCAACAACTGGCTACAATAATAATATTACATGTGGATCTGTATGACCGTACCTATATACCAAATGTGACAGTTGCTATTATTACGTATTTTTACCCCTTTTTACTCCCCTTCCCCCTCTCTTTGATAGCTCTATACAGATAATACAAATACATGCCTATTTTTTATCAGCAGATTCTAATACGGACAAATGCATCTGATTCAGAAAGTCAAAATGTTTTTGTGATATTTATAGGGAAAATATAATTAGCGTAAAATGGACTTAAATTATAGGCATTAAATATTAAACATTTGTCTGCATTCCCCGGCAAAGTTTTTTTGTTAATGGAATTAAAGCTCCCAAACTCCAGTAGCGTCATCACAGCCTATTTATAGCCTGTTCTCTGGGCAGGGAAGTGCCTTTTCATGTTCATATCAAAGCTGACTTTCTCTTTGCAGAAAACTTGTAATCTTAAATGAAAGTAATCCATTACTTGCTGAACAGAGCAGTCACAACAGAGAACATGTCAGAAACAATACAATGAAGCGTGGGTGTACATATACCCGAAGGAGGGTAAGAATATATAGTGTTGATGCAAATAGGTGGTTGAATGTTTGTTTGTGGCAGATACTGTAACACATCTCTGTTTTATATAGAAACTTGTACTGAGCTGTGTTTATCCAAGTGTCTGCAGTAAGTGCCGTCTGCTATTCTACTATTCTAATATAAGATAAGAAATAAGGTTCTCACTTTTGGAACTATAATACTGGTGTGCACCGATACTGTTTATATTTATATGCTGTATACAGTATATATATATATATATATATATATATACTGTATGTATATACAGCATCTCACAAAAGTGAGTACACCCCTCACATTTTTGTAAATATTTTATTATAACTTTTCATGTGACAAAACTGAAGAAATGACACTTTGCTACAATGTAAAGTAGTGAGTGTACAGTTTGTGATTTTGGTGCCTCAGGTCAGGTTTGGGACTTTATGGGCAGGAGTAAGTAAATTTGTGGTAGTAGGTAAAAAAACTATTTATTGACAAAATAATAAATATATATACAAACATTTGAGAGTGAATGGGTGAAGGCCCATTGAGTGAAGGTGATAGAAAAGGGTTGAAGGTGAGTTAACAGGTGAATATTGGTGACATTGATTTTCAGGACATTCCAGCTCTGCTGTTCCTTGTATCAAGGACAGGAACTAATTCAGAGGGGGTGTCCAATCGGTTATCCGACGCGTTTCGGCCATATCTGGCCTTTTTCAAGGATGTATCACCAATTCTAAGGGTGACAAGATATAATATAGTAAATGATACATCTGTTGCATGAATTCATAATAGAATTTATGCAATATATATAAGTGTGTTTTACATACATGTTCAGTATCCACTTCGTATGATTGTACCTTCCCAGTGTTTCTCCAGATGCTACAGGAACTTATGCTTTTGTGGGGTGAGAATTAATAAATTAGTAGGTATCCTGGACATTTGAGCCGAATATGAGTAAGTATGTGGTATTTAGTATTTACTTGGCTGGACTTGATAATTCGGTCCAGGGGTCCAGTGTGGTTCCAAATAGTATGAAGTTTTCACAGGAGTTTTGAACATATGTAAGGTAGTTATATATAATATGTAGCATTCAAGGATGCCTATGTAGCTATAAGATTGGTAAGCGTTTTCAAGTGTTTAGGCATAGATGAAGTGACTGTTTGAGTAAAGCGGCAAAGATAGGCCGCTGTCTGTTTGGTGAGAGATTAGTAAGAATCTCTTCCAAACAACTTACAGTTCGTTCAGGTTACAGGGTAAGGTAGAATCCAACAGCATAGAAACTCCGGCATGTCTCCTCCCTCGGTTGGAGAGAGACTGAATGCCTAGGAGCGTTCCCCGGCCTTATAAAGGCAGTCGCGCATGCGCAGAACCGCACTGCGTGATGCCGTGTGACGTGGTCCATGACTCGGTCGCGCATGCGTCATCACCGAGTCATGGCCTATCTTTGCCGCTTTACTCAAACAGTCACTTCATCTATGCCTAAACACTTGAAAACGCTTACCAATCTTATAGCTACATAGGCATCCTTGAATGCTACATATTATATATAACTACCTTACAGATGTTCAAAACTCCTGTGAAAACTTCATACTATTTGGAACCATACTTGACCCCTGGACCGAATTATCAAGTCCAGCCAAGTAAATACTAAATACCACATACTTACTCATATTTGGCTCAAATGTCCGGGATACCTACTAATTTATTAATTCTCACCCCACAACAGCATAAGTTCCTGTAGCATCTGGAGAAACACTGGGAAGGTATAATCATACGAAGTGGTTACTGAACATGTATGTAAAACACACATATATATTGCATAAATTCTATTATGAATTCATGCAACAGATGTATCATTTACTATATTATATCTTGTCACCCATAGAATTGGTGATACATCCTTGAAAAAGGCCAGATACGGCCGAAACGCGTCGGTTAACCGATTGGACACCCCCTCTGAATTGGTTCCTGTCCTTGATACAAGGAACAGCAGAGCATGTCCTAAAAATCAATGTCACCAATATTCACCTGTTAACTCACCTTCAACCCTTTTCTATCACCTTCACTCAATGGGCCTTCACCCATTCACTCTCAAATGTTTGTATATATATTTATTATTTCGTCAATAAATAGTTTTTTTACCTACTACCAAAAATTTACTTACTCCTGCCCATAAAGTCCCAAACCTGACCTGAGGCACCAAAATCACAAACAATTCTTCAGGGACGGTGGCAGAAACTAATACAGGATTCCACCAAGATGCAAAAACCCTCCTTTTCAAGTAGTGTGTGTACAGCTTGTATAAAAGCTATTAATGTCTAAACCACTGACAAAGAACGTGAGTAAACCCCAAAGTGAAAATGTCCAAATTGGGCCCAATTAGCCATTTTCCTTCCCCGGTGTCATGTGACTAGTTAGTGTTAGAAGGTCTCAGTCAGGTGTATATGGGGAGCAGGTGTGTTAAATTTGGTGTTATCTCTCTCACTCTCTCATACTAGTCACTGGAAGTTCAACATGGCCCCTCATGGCAAAGAACTCTCTGAGTATCTGAAAAAGGAATTGTTGCTCTACATAAAGATGGCCTAGGCTATAAGAAGATTGCCAAGACCCTGAAAATGAGCTGCAGCATGGTGGCCAAACCATACAGGCATTTAACAGGACAGGTTCCACTCAAAACAGGCCTCACCATGGTCGACCAAAGAAGTTGAGTGCACATGCTAAGCGTCATATCTAGAGGTTGTCTTTGGGAAATAAACATATGAGTGCTGCCAGCATTGCTGCAGAGGTTGAAGGGGTGGGGGGGTCCAACCTGTCAGTGCTCAGACCATACACTGCACACTGCATCAAATTGGTCTGCATGGCTGTCATCCCTGAAGGAAGCCTCTTCTAAAGCCCCGTACACACGCACAGATCGTCGTCATACAAATGTTCGTCTTTTCTCCCCGGGATGTCGGTGTCTGTTGAAAAGTGCAAAGACAGCACAAGGACAGCACAAGAATTTTGTCCGCAGACTTCAGCTGACTGCAGAAGTGATGTCATGTAATGGTTAACTTTCCCTGTGTTTTTTATTTTCTGAGCATGCCCAGTCTTGCAAATCTGCGGTCTGTCGGCTGATTTCTGTACTGACAGGCGAACAATCGTCCGTTCTGGTGTCCGCAGACAAAAATTTTCATGTTTGCAAGAAAGACTCTTGTCCGCGGATTGTGTGCAGACATCTGTCGGAGGCCCCATACTAACACGCGTACAATCGGCAGATCTTTCGTCCGCCGACGTTTGTATGACGACGATCTGTGCGTGTGTACGGGGCTTAAAGATGATGCACAAGAAAGCCTGCAAACAGTTTGCTGAAGACAAGCAGACTAAGGACATGGATTACTGGAACCATGTCCTGTGGTCTGATGAGGCCAAGATGTACCTATTTGGTTCAGATGATGGCAAGCGTGTGTGATGGCAACCAGTAGAGTACAAAGTACAAAGACAAGTGTGTCACTTTTGTTGCCAGTGGTTTTGACATTAATGGCTGTGTGTTTAGTTATTTTGAGGGGACAGCAAATTTACACTGTTATACAAGCTGTACACTCACTACTTTACATTGTAGCAAGGTGGCATTTCTTCAGTGTTGTCACATGAAAAGATATAATAACATATTTACAAAAATGTAAGGGTGTACTCACTTGTGAGATACTGTGTGTATCTCCCAAGTGAATTAGCTAGTGAAATAGCAATAATGAATTCCGCCGTCAGCGGGATTCACTTACGATCGCGGCTTCGCCAATTCGCAAACTTATGTCTTCGTGCTTATAGCAGTTTCACATAGCGATGTGGGGTAGTGGATTAGTGCACACATCACACGTCTGTAATTCATCTCCCTCTGCTGTAGGTTCGAGGCTTACCATCTCCACCTACTTTTTTTATTTTCTTTTTTTGTTTATATTGCTAAAATGTAACGGATTACATCATATATATTGCTAAATAATGTTACACTCAGAAGCGCTTGCAAGCTTACACCATTTTAAGTGTTTTTTTGATCTTGTCTGTGTGTCGAATCGATCTTATGATGGAAAGTACCAAAGGCAAGTGACCAAACCCCTACCCTACTTCAGGGCAAGATGAAACCTCACAATTTTACCATGGTCTTCTTCCCACATTCCATACAATGTTTAGTTCTTTAGCTATATGTGCTTTTTAGCCTTAACACACTCCTTTATTTCCACCATACGGCTTTATTCTGCACAATAGCTAAGTGCTTTGCAACTTCACTGCAGTTAACAACGTCATGGGTTCAAATCACATCACTACACTTGGGATCTCTTTTCACTCTCATTTTTTTTAACAGTTTTTTTTAACTATCTTGAATTTGGGGGGGGGGGGGGTGTCCTACCCAAATTTCAAGCACATCAATGGAAACAACACAATTTTGATTTTATGAGTGTGGTCCTAGTTTTATCGAGATGCAATTCTTTACATATTTACCATGGTTCTTACAATTTCTTGACCAATAAACATAGGTGTCTGATATTGGACTCTCTCCATATTTCAACAACACAGACCCTCATAGTCCAACACTACATTTGCCTCACACCTCAACACAACACTGTCACATCCCTACTCTACATTACAACCCCTCACATCACCAGTACAAGCAGCATGCAAAGTGCAAAACTCCGGCCTTGGCAGCTTAATGGGCCATACACTAACAATTTGTCTAGACTTTTTCCTGTAGACTTAACCAAACCATATAATATAAGCTCAAACCTCAACACTTTCAATTTGGATGCAATCAGGCAGGCCCTTGCACTACATAGAAAATGTCAATCTGAAGGATAAAGTCTTCTCTAAATCTTACAGTGTGGATGGTCCTTTTGTCTGTAGGCACCCACACAAAACCAAAAAACACATGTTCAATTCTAAAGTCTTTATTTATTTGAGAATGACAGCAGAAGGAGGGATGCAGCAAAATAATATTGTCACTCTCCAGTCCGTGTGCCTTTACAGCACCAGACCACGATCTTTGCTCCATGGCTACGGGATTCTGATGTCTTCCACAACTTCAGGCAGAGTTCAGAATCCATTCTGCACCTCTACCAGCTCATAGGGGACAGGCATGGCAAGGTTGCTGGTCAGCTTCCAAGCCACTTTCGAAGTTCCAGGGTGTTCATGTTGGTCATTGGCCATGTGCCTTACCAAATATCCACTGACCACAAAAGAAGATGAGTGGAGTCCATCAAGGTGGGTTTCTACCACCTACACCCGCAAGCAGTACCACTCCTGGAAAAATAAAACAAAGGATAAGACATTTCATTATGAAAATCACATCTTAATGCCTGTTTGCTTCATTCTGAACTTCATTTAATTTCGACATCACAAGTGAAATAACATATTTTATGCCAACTTACACAAACCAGAAATCATTAATGTAAACATTTGAATACACACCTGTGACGCCAGACAGCCCATCACCACAGGCTTCCCATGGTACGTGCCATGATTCCAAGATGTTGATGTTCTGGAAAATTACAACACCATAAGATACCAAGCAGCCGTTCATGTTATCAATAACTACACAGGTGGCATAGACACAAATAAACACCTGCCAGCTCTTCTCAGCCCTTTACACTATTCACAATACCAACATGTTTATGGTTAGAGGTGCATGTTTTTGCTCAAGTAACACAATTTTACCAATGTTGACTACACTTTATCTACAATGGCAAGTGTCATTGGTAGTGTTGAGCGAACACGGACTGTATTATTCGTGTTCGTACCGAATAATTGGATTTTTTGTACCCGAACACGGACACGGACACTTTACTGTATGTTCGGGTAAAAATCCGTGTTCGGTCGTTTTATTTCCGGGTTTTGCATGCTTTGGCGCTCTTTTCATGGCGGGCTTTCAACAGCCAATCAACAATCGTTTAACTGGTGTGCCTTAAGCCATCCCAGCCATGCCTGCAAATGTCTCAGTAGCTGTGATTGGCCGTCTGAAGCATGTGACCAAGTCTTTATAAGTTCGAGGCAGCCGCAGCGGCGTCATTATGCTGCTTAGATTCAGGGACAGAGCACACATCAACGTGCTGGCTGCTGATTAGGGAAAGATAGGCAGGAAAAAACCATTTGTGTCCGGATAGAATTGAGGGACAGGTCGGAGTGTTTAGGCAGGGCGAGTTGTAGGCATTTTAGGGATAGAGTCTGCTGAATTATAGGGTCAGTGTCTTCTACAAACTACAATCGATATTGCTGTGTGGGGGGTGGGGTGAATCTGCACTCAATCCTGATCTACGATCTCTTCTCAATCCTGTTAGGGACAGAGTCTGCTGAATTTTAGGGAAACTGTGTTCTACAAACTACAATCGATATTGCTGTGTGGTGTGGGATTGGAGATAGGCAGGTGTCAGTGATCCACATCCATTTTTCTGTGTGTGAGCTGCAGTGAACACAATCTTTTTGGGCTGCAGTGAACACAATCTTTTTGGGCTGCAGTGAACACAATCTTTTTGGGCTGCAGTGAACACAATCTTTTTGGGCTGCAGTGAACACAATCTTTTTGGGCTGCAGTGAACACAATCTTTTTGGGGTGCAGTGAACAAAATCTTTTTGGGGTGCAGTGAACACAATCCTTTTTGGTGTGCAGTGAACACAATCTTTGTGGGGTGCAGTGAACAAAATCCTTTGTGGGGTGCAGTGAACACAATCTTTTTGGGGTGCAGTGAACAAAATCCTTTTTGGGGTGCAGTGAACAACATCCTTTTTGGGGTGCAGTGAACACAATCTTTTTGGGGTGCAGTGAACAAAATCCTTTGTGGGGTGCAGTGAACACAATCTTTTTGGGGTGGAGTGAACAACATCCTTTTTGGGGTGCAGTGAACAAAATCCTTTTTGGGGTGCAGTGAACAAAATCATTTTTGGGGTGCAGTGAACACAATCTTTTTGGGGTGCAGTGAACACAATCTTTGTGGGGTGCAGTGAACACAATCTTTTTGGGGTGGAGTGAACAACATCCTTTTTGGGGTGCAGTGAACAACATCCTTTTTGGGGTGCAGTGAACACAATCTTTTTGGGGTGCAGTGAACAGAATCTTTGTGGGGTGCAGTGAACACAATCTTTGGGGGGTACAGTGAACACAATCTTTGTGAGGTGCAGTGAACACAATCTTTGTGGGGTGCAGTGAACACAATCATTGTGGGGTGCAGTGAACTCAATCTTTGTGGGGTACAGTGAACACAATCTCATACTTCTGAAGGTTTGAGGGTGCTGCCTGTTCCATACTCCCCCTACTCCTCATCTAGCCTTTTAGGGGTACAAACAATAGTAATTGGGGCCTAGTGTGGTTGTGTACGTGTGATATACATACACTTTTTTGGGATCATATTTTCTATTCCGCTATTTAATCAAAAACCTTTGGGGATCAGTTAAATTGGGGGATAGTCTGTGTTGGTACGTGTGAGAGAGATCCACCTTTCCAAGTTGTTGGGGTTCATCTCATACTTCTGAAGGTTTGAGGGTGCTGCCTGTTCCATACTCCCCCTACTCCTAGCCTTTTAGGGGTACAAACAATAGTAATTGGGGCCTAGTGTGGTTGTGTACGTGTGATATACATACACTTTTTTGGGATCATATTTTCTATTCCGCTATTTAATCAAAAACCTTTGGGGATCAGTTAAATTGGGGGATAGTCTGTGTTGGTACGTGTGAGAGAGATCCACCTTTCCAAGTTGTTGGGGTTCATCTCATACTTCTGAAGGTTTGAGGGTGCTGCCTGTTCCATACTCCCCCTACTCCTAGCCTTTTAGGGGTACAAACAATAGTAATTGGGGCCTAGTGTGGTTGTGTACGTGTGATATACATACACTTTTTTGGGATCATATTTTCTATTCCGCTATTTAATCAAAAACCTTTGGGGATCAGTTAAATTGGGGGATAGTCTGTGTTGGTACGTGTGAGAGAGATCCACCTTTCCAAGTTGTTGGGGTTCATCTCATACTTCTGAAGGTTTGAGGGTGCTGCCTGTTCCATACTCCCCCTACTCCTAGCCTTTTAGGGGTACAAACAATAGTAATTGGGGCCTAGTGTGGTTGTGTACGTGTGATATACATACACTTTTTTGGGATCATATTTTCTATTCCGCTATTTAATCAAAAACCTTTGGGGATCAGTTAAATTGGGGGATAGTCTGTGTTGGTACGTGTGAGAGAGATCCACCTTTCCAAGTTGTTGGGGTTCATCTCATACTTCTGAAGGTTTGAGGGTGCTGCCTGTTCCATACTCCCCCCTACTCCTAGCCTTTTAGGGGTACAAACAATAGTAATTGGGGCCTAGTGTGGTTGTGTACGTGTGATATACATACACTTTTTTGGGATCATATTTTCTATTCCGCTATTTAATCAAAAACCTTTGGGGATCAGTTAAATTGGGGGATAGTCTGTGTTGGTACGTGTGAGAGAGATCCACCTTTCCAAGTTGTTGGGGTTCATCTCATACTTCTGAAGGTTTGAGGGTGCTGCCTGTTCCATACTCCCCCTACTCCTAGCCTTTTAGGGGTACAAACAATAGTAATTGGGGCCTAGTGTGGTTGTGTACGTGTGATATACATACACTTTTTTGGGATCATATTTTCTATTCCGCTATTTAATCAAAAACCTTTGGGGATCAGTTAAATTGGGGGATAGTCTGTGTTGGTACGTGTGAGAGAGATCCACCTTTCCAAGTTGTTGGGGTTCATCTCATACTTCTGAAGGTTTGAGGGTGCTGCCTGTTCCATACTCCCCCCTACTCCTAGCCTTTTAGGGGTACAAACAATAGTAATTGGGGCCTAGTGTGGTTGTGTACGTGTGATATACATACACTTTTTTGGGATCATATTTTCTATTCCGCTATTTAATCAAAAACCTTTGGGGATCAGTTAAATTGGGGGATAGTCTGTGTTGGTACGTGTGAGAGAGATCCACCTTTCCAAGTTGTTGGGGTTCATCTCATACTTCTGAAGGTTTGAGGGTGCTGCCTGTTCCATACTCCCCCTACTCCTAGCCTTTTAGGGGTACAAACAATAGTAATTGGGGCCTAGTGTGGTTGTGTACGTGTGATATACATACACTTTTTTGGGATCATATTTTCTATTCCGCTATTTAATCAAAAACCTTTGGGGATCAGTTAAATTGGGGGATAGTCTGTGTTGGTACGTGTGAGAGAGATCCACCTTTCCAAGTTGTTGGGGTTCATCTCATACTTCTGAAGGTTTGAGGGTGCTGCCTGTTCCATACTCCCCCTACTCCTCATCTAGCCTTTTAGGGGTACAAACAATAGTAATTGGGGCCTAGTGTGGTTGTGTACGTGTGATATACATACACTTTTTTTGGATCATATTTTCTATTCCGCTATTTAATCAAAAACCTTTGGGGATCAGTTAAATTGGGGGATAGTCTGTGTTGGTACGTGTGAGAGAGATCCACCTTTCCAAGTTGTTGGGGTTCATCTCATACTTCTGAAGGTTTGAGGGTGCTGCCTGTTCCATACTCCCCCTACTCCTCATCTAGCCTTTTAGGGGTACAAACAATAGTAATTGGGGCCCAGTGTGGTTGTGTACGTGTGATATACATACACTTTTTTGGGATCATATTTTCTATTCCGCTATTTAATCAAAAACCTTTGGGGATCAGTTAAATTGGGGGATAGTCTGTGTCGGTACGTGTGAGAGAGATCCACCTTTCCAAGTTGTTGGGGTTCATCTCATACTTCTGAAGGTTTGAGGGTGCTGCCTGTTCCATACCCCCCCTACTCCTCATCTAGCCTTTTAGGGGTACAAACAATAGTAATTGGGGCCTAGTGTGGTTGTGTACGTGCGAGATACATACACTTTTTTTGATCATATTTCCTATTCCGCTATTCAATAAAAACCTTTGAGGATCAATTGAATTGCGGGATAGTCTGTGTCGGTACGTGTGAGAGAGATCCACCTTTCCAAGTTGTTGGGGTTCATCTCATACTTCTGAAGGTTTGAGGGTGCTGCCTGTTCCATACTCCCCCTACTCCTCATCTAGCCTTTTAGGGGTACAAACAATAGTAATTGGGGCCCAGTGTGGTTGTGTACGTGTGATATACATACACTTTTTTTGGATCATATTTTCTATTCCGCTATTTAATCAAAAACCTTTGGGGATCAGTTAAATTGGGGGATAGTCTGTGTCGGTACGTGTGAGAGAGATCCACCTTTCCAAGTTGTTGGGGTTCATCTCATACTTCTGAAGGTTTGAGGGTGCTGCCTGTTCCATACCCCCCCTACTCCTCATCTAGCCTTTTAGGGGTACAAACAATAGTAATTGGGGCCTAGTGTGGTTGTGTACGTGCGAGATACATACACTTTTTTTGATCATATTTCCTATTCCGCTATTCAATAAAAACCTTTGAGGATCAATTGAATTGCGGGATAGTCTGTGTCGGTACGTGTGAGAGAGATCCACCTTTCCAAGTTGTTGGGGTTCATCTCATACTTCTGAAGGTTTGAGGGTGCTGCCTGTTCCATACTCCCCCTACTCCTCATCTAGCCTTTTAGGGGTACAAACAATAGTAATTGGGGCCTAGTGTGGTTGTGTACGTGTGATATACATACACTTTTTTTGGATCATATTTTCTATTCCGCTATTTAATCAAAAACCTTTGGGGATCAGTTAAATTGGGGGATAGTCTGTGTTGGTACGTGTGAGAGAGATCCACCTTTCCAAGTTGTTGGGGTTCATCTCATACTTCTGAAGGTTTGAGGGTGCTGCCTGTTCCATACTCCCCCTACTCCTCATCTAGCCTTTTAGGGGTACAAACAATAGTAATTGGGGCCCAGTGTGGTTGTGTACGTGTGATATACATACACTTTTTTGGGATCATATTTTCTATTCCGCTATTTAATCAAAAACCTTTGGGGATCAGTTAAATTGGGGGATAGTCTGTGTCGGTACGTGTGAGAGGGATCCACCTTTCCAAGTTGTTGGGGTTCATCTCATACTTCTGAAGGTTTGAGGGTGCTGCCTGTTCCATACCCCCCCTACTCCTCATCTAGCCTTTTAGGGGTACAAACAATAGTAATTGGGGCCTAGTGTGGTTGTGTACGTGCGAGATACATACACTTTTTTTGATCATATTTCCTATTCCGCTATTCAATAAAAACCTTTGAGGATCAATTGAATTGCGGGATAGTCTGTGTCGGTACGTGTGAGAGAGATCCACCTTTACAAGTTGTTGGGGTTCATCTCATACTTCTGAAGGTTTGAGGGTGCTGCCTGTTCCATACTCCCCCTACTCCTCATCTAGCCTTTTAGGGGTACAAACAATAGTAATTGGGGCCTAGTGTGGTTGTGTACGTGTGATATACATACACTTTTTTTGGATCATATTTTCTATTCCGCTATTTAATCAAAAACCTTTGGGGATCAGTTAAATTGGGGGATAGTCTGTGTTGGTACGTGTGAGAGAGATCCACCTTTCCAAGTTGTTGGGGTTCATCTCATACTTCTGAAGGTTTGAGGGTGCTGCCTGTTCCATACTCCCCCTACTCCTCATCTAGCCTTTTAGGGGTACAAACAATAGTAATTGGGGCCCAGTGTGGTTGTGTACGTGTGATATACATACACTTTTTTGGGATCATATTTTCTATTCCGCTATTTAATCAAAAACCTTTGGGGATCAGTTAAATTGGGGGATAGTCTGTGTCGGTACGTGTGAGAGAGATCCACCTTTCCAAGTTGTTGGGGTTCATCTCATACTTCTGAAGGTTTGAGGGTGCTGCCTGTTCCATACCCCCCTACTCCTCATCTAGCCTTTTAGGGGTACAAACAATAGTAATTGGGGCCTAGTGTGGTTGTGTACGTGTGATATACATACACTTTTTTTGGATCATATTTTCTATTCCGCTATTTAATCAAAAACCTTTGGGGATCAGTTAAATTGGGGGATAGTCTGTGTCGGTACGTGTGAGAGAGATCCACCTTTCCAAGTTGTTGGGGTTCATCTCATACTTCTGAAGGTTTGAGGGTGCTGCCTGTTCCATACCCCCCCTACTCCTCATCTAGCCTTTTAGGGGTACAAACAATAGTAATTGGGGCCTAGTGTGGTTGTGTACGTGCGAGATACATACACTTTTTTTGATCATATTTCCTATTCCGCTATTCAATAAAAACCTTTGAGGATCAATTGAATTGCGGGATAGTCTGTGTCGGTACGTGTGAGAGAGATACACCTTTCCAAGTTGTTGGGGTTCATCTCATACTTCTGAAGGTTTGAGGGTGCTGCCTGTTCCATACTCCCCCTACTCCTCATCTAGCCTTTTAGGGGTACAAACAATAGTAATTGGGGCCCAGTGTGGTTGTGTACGTGTGATATACATACACTTTTTTGGGATCATATTTTCTATTCCGCTATTTAATCAAAAACCTTTGGGGATCAGTTAAATTGGGGGATAGTCTGTGTCGGTACGTGTGAGAGGGATCCACCTTTCCAAGTTGTTGGGGTTCATCTCATACTTCTGAAGGTTTGAGGGTGCTGCCTGTTCCATACCCCCCCTACTCCTCATCTAGCCTTTTAGGGGTACAAACAATAGTAATTGGGGCCTAGTGTGGTTGTGTACGTGCGAGATACATACACTTTTTTTGATCATATTTCCTATTCCGCTATTCAATAAAAACCTTTGAGGATCAATTGAATTGCGGGATAGTCTGTGTCGGTACGTGTGAGAGAGATCCACCTTTACAAGTTGTTGGGGTTCATCTCATACTTCTGAAGGTTTGAGGGTGCTGCCTGTTCCATACTCCCCCTACTCCTCATCTAGCCTTTTAGGGGTACAAACAATAGTAATTGGGGCCTAGTGTGGTTGTGTACGTGTGATATACATACACTTTTTTTGGATCATATTTTCTATTCCGCTATTTAATCAAAAACCTTTGGGGATCAGTTAAATTGGGGGATAGTCTGTGTTGGTACGTGTGAGAGAGATCCACCTTTCCAAGTTGTTGGGGTTCATCTCATACTTCTGAAGGTTTGAGGGTGCTGCCTGTTCCATACTCCCCCTACTCCTCATCTAGCCTTTTAGGGGTACAAACAATAGTAATTGGGGCCCAGTGTGGTTGTGTACGTGTGATATACATACACTTTTTTGGGATCATATTTTCTATTCCGCTATTTAATCAAAAACCTTTGGGGATCAGTTAAATTGGGGGATAGTCTGTGTCGGTACGTGTGAGAGAGATCCACCTTTCCAAGTTGTTGGGGTTCATCTCATACTTCTGAAGGTTTGAGGGTGCTGCCTGTTCCATACCCCCCTACTCCTCATCTAGCCTTTTAGGGGTACAAACAATAGTAATTGGGGCCTAGTGTGGTTGTGTACGTGTGATATACATACACTTTTTTTGGATCATATTTTCTATTCCGCTATTTAATCAAAAACCTTTGGGGATCAGTTAAATTGGGGGATAGTCTGTGTCGGTACGTGTGAGAGAGATCCACCTTTCCAAGTTGTTGGGGTTCATCTCATACTTCTGAAGGTTTGAGGGTGCTGCCTGTTCCATACCCCCCCTACTCCTCATCTAGCCTTTTAGGGGTACAAACAATAGTAATTGGGGCCTAGTGTGGTTGTGTACGTGCGAGATACATACACTTTTTTTGATCATATTTCCTATTCCGCTATTCAATAAAAACCTTTGAGGATCAATTGAATTGCGGGATAGTCTGTGTCGGTACGTGTGAGAGAGATACACCTTTCCAAGTTGTTGGGGTTCATCTCATACTTCTGAAGGTTTGAGGGTGCTGCCTGTTCCATACTCCCCCTACTCCTCATCTAGCCTTTTAGGGGTACAAACAATAGTAATTGGGGCCCAGTGTGGTTGTGTACGTGTGATATACATACACTTTTTTTGGATCATATTTTCTATTCCGCTATTTAATTTAACTGGGCCTCCATGCGAGACCTGTGTGCCTTGTTGCGCTGTTTTGAGTACTCCACCAACATGGCCAGTGGCAATGACGCCGTTCTCAGCTTAACTATCCCACTTCTATGCCTCCTTGAAAAAACAATTCGGGCGATGATGGAAGAGGATGTGGCACAGGATGAGGAGGAGGAGGAGGATGAAGAGGTAACATTTCCAAGGCTTTCAGGGCAGTCATTCGCAAGGGGCTCCGAGGGTGGGTTCCTGCACACGCAAACGCCAGGGACGCAATTGTCCAGCAGGGGCACAGTTCTGGAGGATGAGGAGGATGAGGAGGAGGAGGAGCTGGAGGAGGAGATGGAACCATGTTCACAGCAGGGTGGCACCCAGGCCAGCTCATGGCCATCACTGGTGCGTGGCTGGGGGGATACAGAGGACACGGACGATACACCTCCCACAGAGGACAGCCTTTCGTTGCCTCTGGGCAGCCTGGCACACATGAGCGATTACATGCTGCAGTGTCTCCACAACGACCGCCGAGTTGCCCACATTCTAACTTGTGCTGATTACTGGGTGGCCACGCTGCTGGATCCCCGTTACAAGGACAACGTACCGTCCTTAATTCACTCACTGGAGCGCGATCGCAAGATGCGCGAGTACAAGCGCACGCTGGTAGACGCCATGCTTCTGGCATTCCCATCTGACAGCGGGGCCACAGTGGAAGCACAAGGCAGAGGAGGAGGAGGAGGAGGTCGCCAACGCAACCAGGGCACCGCCAGCACCTCAGAAGGCAGGGTTAGCATGGCCGAAATGTGGAAAAGCTTTGTCAGCACGCCACAACAAACAGCAGCACCAGCAGCTCAGATGGAACGTCTTAGCAGGAGGCAGCATTTTACCAACATGGTGGAGCAGTATGTGTGCACACGCCTACATGTAGTGAATGACGGGTCTGCCCCCTTCAACTTCTGGGTCTCCAAATTGGGCACATGGCTTGAGCTTGCCCTTTACGCCTTGGAGGTGCTGGCGTGCCCTGCAGCCAGTGTATTATCTGAACGGGTATTTAGCACGGCTGGGGGCGTTATAACAGACAAGCGCAGCCGCCTGTCCAGAGACAATGTGGACAAGCTCACATTCATTAAAATGAACCAGGCATGGATCCCACGGGACTTTTCCGTACCTTATGCAGAATAGCAATGGATACCGACCTTACCCACCCATTGTTCCATTTTTGCTCTTTCTCACTCTTTTGGGGTGTACCCTCATTTAAAATTTTTGAAAAGAAGCAGTGTTGGCTACCTCGTCCTCCTCCTCAGGGCCAGATTAATGTAGGGGCTATTGGAGCTGCAGCTCCAGGCCCCTACCTTTTATATAGGCCCCGGGTTGGCCATATTCACTGTTACCGCTCTTCTGTCACTTGTAAACACAGAAGTCTGGCTTCTATGCTCGCTTCCCCAGGCAGCACCCTCAGAACCTCCCCACACAGCGTGAAGGCCGGACAAGGAGGGACAGTTGGCGATGCATGGATGTGTTTATGGGCTTCAGAGACAGCATCCCATGTTGAATTAGGCATGCATGGCTGCACCCTTCCTCCTCTGGGTGCATGGCAAGGCACGGCCCTTAAGGCCCTTCAAAATCCTCAGCACCAAGCCCATGATGCTGTTAATCCGGCCCTGGTCCTCCTCCACCGCCGCTTCCACCTACACCGCCCATAGGTGTGCGCAGCCTATTGCATTAAGGTGTGCACCCCAAAGTTGAAATACACATGCATGTGTTTGCCAGCAGGGAGAGTAATGTATCGGGGCCATGTACCTGTAGGCAAGGAGAAATAGAGCAGAGCAGGTCCCAGGGAGATCTTTCCCATCTCCTCACTGGCAATGCTATGTGCCCTAGGTGATTAGGGTGTGCCCAGGCACACCCAGCACACCCTGTGCGCACGCCTATGTCACCGCCACATCCACCACCACCTCAACCTCCCTCCTACTCCATATGGGCCTCGTCCTTCAGAGATGAAGAAGAACATTGTTTTATTTTTCTGTTTTTTTTTTGTTGTTTTAAGTTATTTCCCTATCCACATTTGTTTGCAGAGCACTTGCCATGCTCTTAATTACGTTTTGCTGCCATTTGCAGCACTCTAGCCCTTTCCTTTGGTGTTTTAGAGCCATTTTAGTGCCTTAAAGTTCGGGTCCCCATTGACTTCAATGGGGTTCGGTGTCCGGGAAAAGTTCGGTAAAAGTCCGGGACACGGACCCGGACTTTTTTTTAAAGTTCGGCCGAACCCGTCGAACACGGACATCTAGGTGTTCGCTCAACCCTAGTCATTGGCAGATGATAATGACCCTCTGTCTCCCTGTGAGTGGCACCTCTGCTAACTAGCTAATTAATACACATGCCCTATCTTGACCGGTTACAGTACTTACATGTAAAGTGGCTAGCAACCAGGGTATTCCGGGTGGCCATACCGGCAGCGGTGCTCCGCCGCCTGGGGGCCGCCGGCTGACGGACCTCTGGCTCCCTCTCCTCCGTCAGCTCCCAAGATTCATCCCGGGCAACGCACATGTTGTGCAACACGCAGCACGCCAGGATGATCTTGGAAGCCTTTGTAGGAGAGTACAGGAGTTCACCCCCAGGCCGGGCCAAGCAGAGAAACCGGGATTTGAGAAGACCTATGGTCAACTCAATGATACTCCGGCTTCTCCGCAAGGCCCTGTTGTAATTCCTCTCTGCTGGGCCCTGGGGGTACCTGATTGGAGCCATCAGCCACGTCAGCTGCGGGTAACCAGCATCCCCTGAAAAATAAGAAAAATATACATTAGTTCTTCCTATCATGTGACTTTAGATGACTCCTCAAAATGGGAGACAATTAGGCATTTTACTAAACAACCTGCTCGTCTGTTTGCAAAAACTCATATGAAACATCTCAACTCTGTCTAACTGCCTAAATCACTAATACAAATGGGAAAAAGGACACACAAAGTGGTGGGTTTCTCTTGCAAGTTCCAACTTGGCCCCTATTTTGTTCCTATTACATTAGCCTAGGTCTTACTTCTGGAATATATCTGCAACTAGAGTGAGGAAACCAATATTGACTCACTTATGCAAAGTACTTTGGGGATATGGCAATACCATTGGAATCATTTGTAGGTTTTCTTTGGGTGGCTAGAGGACACCATTTACACATTGGTTAACCACCTTCATTGGACTCAAAGACAACTTTGCAAATCTTTCTTTTGTGAGCTGCTAAGCTGCTGATCTGGTTGTGTGTGAACAGCCTGACAACTCCTAACACATCCATTTTAGGTAGGCTTTGCTTAAATCAGGGTGTACACCGATGTAGCTTATTCCTATGTCTATGTAATCTTACAGTTTATGTTGTTAAGACAAAATACTTTACCAATAAGCCACCCTTCGGGCATTTGTCCACTTTCAAACACCTCGTACAGAGTACTGGTTCTTAACATACTGGAATCATGGCACGACCCTGGGTGACCAGTGTTGACACTCATGATGCGCTGTTTGGCGTCACACACTAATTGGACGTTCACAGAGTGGTACTGCTTGCGGTTCCGGTACTCACTTTCGTGGCTCCTTGGTGGCCTAATGGCTATGTGGGTGCCATCGATTGCCCCTAGGATTTGCGGCATGTGTGCCCGCAGGTAGAAACCCAACTTGACTTCATTCCACTCATTTTCATTCTGTGGCCAGTGGATAAAATTGGGCACTATATCCACTATGGCATTAATGACCAACATGAACACCCTTGAAACTGTGGGCTGGCTAATGCCCATGATACTTCCCGAAGTGGCTTGGAAGCTGCCACGCCCTAAAATATACAAAGTGGCCAGCAATCTGGCCATGCCGGGCACCGCATGGCCGCGCTGTGTGTCCGGGTCAATTTTGTCTGCTATGAGCTGGTAGAGGTGTAGAATAGTTCCTCGCTCGAGCCGGAACTTCCTCCTGACATCAGAATCCCGCAGCTTGTCCAAATAGATCCTTGGAGCAAAAATGCGTGGCTGGCGAGGTAAGGGCACACGGACTGGAGGTGCTGCTGCTGGAGGTGCTGCTGCTGCTGCTGCAGCTTCCCCACCTTCTGCTGCAGCTTCCCCACCTTCTGCTGCCTCCTGTGCTAGGGCCTCCTCAAACAAGGCACCGATAAATGCCAGCATTGCACCATCTAATGCGTCTGGGATATCGTCCTCCATTTTGAACGCGCAAATTCGCGAATGTGCAGATATATATAGAAACGGCCGCTAATTATCACACCTGTGAGCCAGCTATAAAAGGAGCACATGGCCAATATGGCTGCTGGATGTTATAGATCAATGTTTCTTATGTGCTAGCAAGACCCTGTGACCCACAACCTACATTATCTGGAGGTAAGACAATTGTATCTCTCTCTCCCAAAAAAAAGGAAGGAGAGAATTTGTACTTATCTTGGGTGTGCTTAAGTTGTCTATGGTGAATCCCCTCCAACCCACAATAGCTTGGGAACCCCTCAAGTGTCTTTTAATCATTGGCAGTTGGCCCCATGTGCATGTGGTTTGGACATGTGTTTTCTCATGTTTGTTAAAGGTGTGCAGTCTAGATTTGGCATCTAAACCTGCCCCCTTACCTTCCCAGCTTCCAAAGACACCATTTTTGCTTTCCTGATAACTGTAATTTATTATGTGCACGTATGTAGGTCATGCGATTTCTCATGTATGTTTAATGTTTGCAGCCTCCTTTTGCCTATAAAGGATTACACCACCCCCCCCTCCACCAAGTCTGTTTGTGCCATTAGGTAAGTGTTTGGAGGGCCTTGTGTGATTTGTACCCATATGCGTTTTCTTATGTGTTTTTTTTTTCCATTTCTTTGCAGCCTCTTCTGCTTTTTTTGCCACCACCACCACCGTGTTTGTGCCATTAGGTAAGTGTTTGGAGGGCCTCGTGTGATTTGTACCCATATGCGTTTTCTTATGTGTTTTTTTTTTCCATTTCTTTGCAACCTCTTCTGCTTTTTTTGCCACCACCACCACCACCGTGTTTGTGCCATTAGGTAAGTGTTTGGAGGGCCTCGTGTGATTTGTACCCATATGCGTTTTCTTATGTGGTTTTTTTTTTCCATTTCTTTGCAGCCTCTTCTGCTTTTTTTGCCACCACCACCACCACCGTGTTTGTGCCATTAGGTAAGTGTTTGGAGGGCCTCGTGTGATTTGTACCCATATGCGTTTTCTTATGTGTTTTTTTTTTCCATTTCTTTGCAGCCTCTTCTGCTTTTTTTGCCACCACCACCACCACCACCACCGTGTTTGTGCCATTAGGTAAGTGTTTGGAGGGCCTCGTGTGATTTGTACCCATATGCGTTTTCTTATGTGTTTTTTTTTTCCATTTCTTTGCAGCCTCTTCTGTTTTTTTTGCCACCACCACCACCACCACCGTGTTTGTGCCATTAGGTAAGTGTTTGGAGGGCCTCGTGTGATTTGTACCCATATGCGTTTTCTTATGTGTTTTTTTTTTCCATTTCTTTGCAGCCTCTTCTGCTTTTTTTGCCACCACCACCACCACCACCACCGTGTTTGTGCCATTAGGTAAGTGTTTGGAGGGCCTCGTGTGATTTGTACCCATATGCGTTTTCTTATGTGTTTTTTTTTTCCATTTCTTTGCAGCCTCTTCTGCTTTTTTTGCCACCACCACCACCACCACCGTGTTTGTGCCATTAGGTAAGTGTTTGGAGGGCCTCGTGTGATTTGTACCCATATGCGTTTTCTTATGTGTTTTTTTTTCCATTTCTTTGCAGCCTCTTCTGCTTTTTTTGCCACCACCACCACCACCACCACCTTGTTTGTGCCATTAGGTAAGTGTTTGGAGGGCCTCGTGTGATTTGTACCCATATGCGTTTTCTTATGTGTTTTTTTTTTCCATTTCTTTGCAGCCGCTTCTGCTCTTTGCCCACTACTACCACCACCACCACCACCACCACCAAGTCTGTTTGTGCCATTAGGTAAGTGTGTTCTGTAACTGTTCACTAATTATACTGTATATGAAGAGCAATCTGCAAATCCTGTTTTTTCTGTTTTCTCTTTTGTCATTTCAGATTTAGGAGTTTGGGGCTCTTTGCTGCTGCTGGACAGCCAGATTCTCTGCCCACCTCGTGCTCCCATGGCCCCACCCACTGGAAGGATGAGAAGGGGCAGGGTGGCCAGGGTGGCCAGGGTGGCCAGGGTGGCCAGGGGGGGCAGGGGTGGCAGGGGGGGCAGGGTGGGCAGATCGTCTGGCTCTGGTGTGAGGGAGGCTCCAGCTGTATCCATGAGGGAGTCCACCATCCCCATCCCGGAGGAGGAAGCCGGGGGAGGTGGTAACACACCAAGTGGACAAGCTGGCTCTTCTGACAGTAGTCCTGGAGCGGGTCCGTCCACCAGAGTCAGCTTGTCCACATTATCCCGGCTTCCCCGTTTCACCCACAATCAGTGCTGTGCCCTGGTCCACGCCTATATGGCCAGATATCAGGCGATACATGGGACCAGGGCCGCGTCTTACTCAGTAACAGAGAAGAACAGATTGTGGGATGAAATCCGGGATGCTGTAAATGCACTGGGTGAAGCACCTCGCCACCGTGACAGTGTGCGGAAGAAGGTCAACGACATCTGTGGGTCCGTTCGGAAGAAGCTAATTGCATGGGCTGCGGAGGGTCTTTATGACCGACAAGGTCGGCTGGATGAACGTGCACGAAGTTCTCTCTGGGATTATCAATTACCTTTCTTGAACATCATAGGACCTGATACCATCTTTACCAGAGAGGACTTAGATTCGGATGCTTTGCACCGAGGTAGGATATTATCTTGGATGTCAATTGTGTGAGTTGTTTGGAAAAGATTAACTACTATCCTATGTGTGACATTAATAGAATGTGATACTTGCCCTTCCAATTGTCCTTTTTTTGTTTTCCCCAACCTGCAATTTGTTCATCTGTAGCACGGATCTCAGCCCCTCCACAGCCCATGCAGCTTGGCGAACCAGACGGACTCACAGGTGTTGACATCAGTGCTGACCCTCCTCCTGGTAGGTCCAATATCATACTGTGCCAAACAATGTAGATGTTTTTTTTTTTTCCAAGATAGCTCATATTGCTATGTCCTTTACAGAAGATCCGCAGCAGGGAACACACCCAGTGCAGCTAGGCCTGGAGGAAGGTGTTGGTATGTCTAGCCAAATAATGTTTTTTGGAATCTTATTAACCCCATTAACACACATGTTTTTTCTTATGAAAGAGTGTTGCCTTTTAGATGTTTACCCTGCAAAACACAGTTGACAGCATTAATGGGTGCCGTCATTAGTAGGCAGACCAAGCCTTCTTAACCTTTGGGAGGGTTTAGCAAGTGTCCTATGAGCCCAGGAAAGCACTTTTGAATGTTTGGCCTCAATGCTTCATTCATGAAGCTAGGAGGGCAATCTGGCCATAATCATTACTGACTAACGTTATGTACTAAACATGTTTTTTTTTTTTGTTTTTAAAAGAACATCAGGCCCCTCTTGACGTTGCAGCTGGAGTTGGATCAGGAGCTGGCGACGATTCTGCATCCAGTGCTGTGGTATGTGATATAAGGGAACAAGGTGCACATGTAACATTTCAATGGTAGCATTGATTTTGGACTAGATGTGGCTTACATTGTGTGTGTTAAATTAGTGCTATGACATTCTGACGATGCACCAGCACAACAAGAGTTCTATCTTGAACATCAGGGAATTATGTTATAATTTGGTGTGCCACTAATGTTCCAAAAACATCCAGGATCTTTAAAGTCCGGCCCGTCTTTGATTTTCCAGGTCCAAATTCATGGGTATCGTTTGGTTGGGTTGTCCTCTAGCCGATTGATGGCAAGATTTTAGACAACATACGTAGATGTATAAAGTCATTGGTGTAGTAACAGATTTACCAAAAGCATAAACAACCTACCACACCAGGGTTAATTGGGAACACCTTCATGTTGAATCTTTTTTGCCTTTGTCATATTAGTCCTACCAATATAATATGTACCCATTATCAGAAGTGTTGCTAGCTTGGATAATCTTACAATGAACAAGTACTCATTAGAAGCACATCAAACTTTTCAACCTTCTGCTTGGGGTGTGTTAAGTTGTCAAACTAATCTGAAATATTTAGTCATGATGTTTGATAATGATTTGGTCTATTTCTTCTGCTTTCAGGTAGCCTTAGATGCAGAGGGATTGTCACCTACCCAACTTCGTCCATCTATGCTGGATGTAGCCGAGAGGCTGCTTGATGAGTATCAGGTCCAAAATGAGTTAAGGAGGCGTACTCAGCAATCTACTGAGGCAGTACGTCTGCTCGGGCTCATACAGGAATCTGTAGCAACAATGGTACAGGTTCACCAGGATATGTTACAGGTTCAACAGGATATGCGTAACAGCTTGGTAAGTTTAGCAGACCAGCATCAACGGGATCGGCAAAGTGTTGACACTCAGGTGCTGGCCACACGCCAATGCCTGTTTGGATCTGAAGATGCCCCATTGGCAGAGCCCTCCCAAACATCTCACTCACCTGCCACTGCAGGTTGTGGTAGTGGGAGGGTAATGCCAGTGTTGGCCACTTGTCAGGCAGCTGGGGATGGGACAATTCCTCCTGTAGCCACTCCTAGCACTTCACACTCCGTTCGGACTCCCACACCCCTCAATGAGCAATCCTCCTGCACAACCTCAATGCGCACTGGTTCCACAGTACCCCTTCCACCTGACTACATTCCCTCCACACCTTTATCACTTCACTCCTCCCCAGGCCGTTCTTCTTTTTTGTCACCAATGCGACATGTCGTTTGCCCCCGCACCGTGGACCACAACAACCAATCAACCACCACTCCCCACACATCTTCACAACCCTTGCACCACCAGCAGCATCAAATAGCCTCGGAGCAGCAACTATCCCATCTCATGTTAATGGCACACGTTGCCCAAATTCTTAGGCTGACCCCAGAGCAGATGAGACTATTGGCACAACATCTTCTGTCTGGGACATTTCCAAGGTTCAACACCCTGCATCATCAGCAGCCTCAGACACAAGATATGATCCTAATGGGCCACTTGACCACAACTCTACAGCTAACCCCAGACCAGATGGAACTATTGGCCCACCATTTGATGGCAGGAACCTTAACAGTGCTCACCACACTGCTTCAGGCACCACCACCAACTTAATTTTTTGTTTTTTTGTTTAATTTGGTTTAGTTTTGTTAATGATTGTTACATTGGCCAATTTGTTGGGCCATTTTTTTGTTTAATTTGAGGGTGGCACAATATGATTTATTATAGTGCTTTTTTTGGGGATGAAATAAAATTTTATGCAAAATGATTAGTTTGTGTTTGCTCTTTGGTTTTTTAGGAGTGTTGGTGGCCAAGTAATGGCCCTGGTTAATGTAGGCATTTATACACACGTGCTTCTCGATCTCCAAACATATGATTTCATGTAAATTTAGATAACTCAATGTTCACATAACGACCCAAGAAAAGGTCTCCCTTCAAATGTAGCTTCAAAACAAGTCTCAAGGCTAACATAAACCAAAGCCAACATACTAACAATTACAGACCACACCACTCGACTAAACAAATACAACACAAAAGACATTCGATGTGTACACCAAAAAGAAAACTTGGGTAATAAAATAAATGTTTTAATAACACATGTGGGTGTCTACCAACTGTAGCGTACAAAAAATATATTACAATATATAATAGAATGAACTAAATTGCCAATGTAACATTTGTGTTGCAAAGAGTAGTGTTGAGCGAACACGGACTGTATTATTCGTGTTCGTACCGAATAATTGGATTTTTTGTACCCGAACACGGACACGGACACTTTACTGTATGTTCGGGTAAAAATCCGTGTTCGGTCGTTTTATTTCCGGGTTTTGCATGCTTTGGCGCTCTTTTCATGGCGGGCTTTCAACAGCCAATCAACAATCGTTTAACTGGTGTGCCTTAAGCCATCCCAGCCATGCCTGCAAATGTCTCAGTAGCTGTGATTGGCCGTCTGAAGCATGTGACCAAGTCTTTATAAGTTCGAGGCAGCCGCAGCGGCGTCATTATGCTGCTTAGATTCAGGGACAGAGCACACATCAACGTGCTGGCTGCTGATTAGGGAAAGATAGGCAGGAAAAAACCATTTGTGTCCGGATAGAATTGAGGGACAGGTCGGAGTGTTTAGGCAGGGCGAGTTGTAGGCATTTTAGGGATAGAGTCTGCTGAATTATAGGGTCAGTGTCTTCTACAAACTACAATCGATATTGCTGTGTGGGGGGTGGGGTCTGCACTCAATCCTGATCTACGATCTCTTCTCAATCCTGTTAGGGACAGAGTCTGCTGAATTTTAGGGAAACTGTGTTCTACAAACTACAATCGATATTGCTGTGTGGTGTGGGATTGGAGATAGGCAGGTGTCAGTGATCCACATCCATTTTTCTGTGTGTGAGCTGCAGTGAACACAATCTTTTTGGGCTGCAGTGAACACAATCTTTTTGGGCTGCAGTGAACACAATCTTTTTGGGCTGCAGTGAACACAATCTTTTTGGGCTGCAGTGAACACAATCTTTTTGGGGTGCAGTGAACAAAATCTTTTTGGGGTGCAGTGAACACAATCCTTTTTGGTGTGCAGTGAACACAATCTTTGTGGGGTGCAGTGAACAAAATCCTTTGTGGGGTGCAGTGAACACAATCTTTTTGGGGTGCAGTGAACAAAATCCTTTTTGGGGTGCAGTGAACAACATCCTTTTTGGGGTGCAGTGAACACAATCTTTTTGGGGTGCAGTGAACAAAATCCTTTGTGGGGTGCAGTGAACACAATCTTTTTGGGGTGCAGTGAACACAATCTTTTTGGGGTGGAGTGAACAACATCCTTTTTGGGGTGCAGTGAACAAAATCCTTTTTGGGGTGCAGTGAACAAAATCATTTTTGGGGTGCAGTGAACACAATCTTTTTGGGGTGCAGTGAACACAATCTTTGTGGGGTGCAGTGAACACAATCTTTTTGGGGTGGAGTGAACAACATCCTTTTTGGGGTGCAGTGAACAACATCCTTTTTGGGGTGCAGTGAACACAATCTTTTTGGGGTGCAGTGAACACAATCTTTGTGGGGTACAGTGAACAGAATCTTTGTGGGGTGCAGTGAACACAATCTTTGGGGGGTACAGTGAACACAATCTTTGTGAGGTGCAGTGAACACAATCTTTGTGGGGTGCAGTGAACACAATCATTGTGGGGTGCAGTGAACTCAATCTTTGTGGGGTACAGTGAACACAATCTCATACTTCTGAAGGTTTGAGGGTGCTGCCTGTTCCATACTCCCCCTACTCCTAGCCTTTTAGGGGTACAAACAATAGTAATTGGGGCCTAGTGTGGTTGTGTACGTGTGATATACATACACTTTTTTGGGATCATATTTTCTATTCCGCTATTTAATCAAAAACCTTTGGGGATCAGTTAAATTGGGGGATAGTCTGTGTTGGTACGTGTGAGAGAGATCCACCTTTCCAAGTTGTTGGGGTTCATCTCATACTTCTGAAGGTTTGAGGGTGCTGCCTGTTCCATACTCCCCCTACTCCTAGCCTTTTAGGGGTACAAACAATAGTAATTGGGGCCTAGTGTGGTTGTGTACGTGTGATATACATACACTTTTTTGGGATCATATTTTCTATTCCGCTATTTAATCAAAAACCTTTGGGGATCAGTTAAATTGGGGGATAGTCTGTGTTGGTACGTGTGAGAGAGATCCACCTTTCCAAGTTGTTGGGGTTCATCTCATACTTCTGAAGGTTTGAGGGTGCTGCCTGTTCCATACTCCCCCTACTCCTAGCCTTTTAGGGGTACAAACAATAGTAATTGGGGCCTAGTGTGGTTGTGTACGTGTGATATACATACACTTTTTTGGGATCATATTTTCTATTCCGCTATTTAATCAAAAACCTTTGGGGATCAGTTAAATTGGGGGATAGTCTGTGTTGGTACGTGTGAGAGAGATCCACCTTTCCAAGTTGTTGGGGTTCATCTCATACTTCTGAAGGTTTGAGGGTGCTGCCTGTTCCATACTCCCCCTACTCCTAGCCTTTTAGGGGTACAAACAATAGTAATTGGGGCCTAGTGTGGTTGTGTACGTGTGATATACATACACTTTTTTGGGATCATATTTTCTATTCCGCTATTTAATCAAAAACCTTTGGGGATCAGTTAAATTGGGGGATAGTCTGTGTTGGTACGTGTGAGAGAGATCCATCTTTCCAAGTTGTTGGGGTTCATCTCATACTTCTGAAGGTTTGAGGGTGCTGCCTGTTCCATACTCCCCCTACTCCTCATCTAGCCTTTTAGGGGTACAAACAATAGTAATTGGGGCCCAGTGTGGTTGTGTACGTGTGATATACATACACTTTTTTGGGATCATATTTTCTATTCCGCTATTTAATCAAAAACCTTTGGGGATCAGTTAAATTGGGGGATAGTCTGTGTCGGTACGTGTGAGAGAGATCCACCTTTCCAAGTTGTTGGGGTTCATCTCATACTTCTGAAGGTTTGAGGGTGCTGCCTGTTCCATACCCCCCCTACTCCTCATCTAGCCTTTTAGGGGTACAAACAATAGTAATTGGGGCCTAGTGTGGTTGTGTACGTGTGATATACATACACTTTTTTTGGATCATATTTTCTATTCCGCTATTTAATCAAAAACCTTTGGGGATCAGTTAAATTGGGGGATAGTCTGTGTCGGTACGTGTGAGAGAGATCCACCTTTCCAAGTTGTTGGGGTTCATCTCATACTTCTGAAGGTTTGAGGGTGCTGCCTGTTCCATACCCCCCCTACTCCTCATCTAGCCTTTTAGGGGTACAAACAATAGTAATTGGGGCCTAGTGTGGTTGTGTACGTGCGAGATACATACACTTTTTTTGATCATATTTCCTATTCCGCTATTCAATAAAAACCTTTGAGGATCAATTGAATTGCGGGATAGTCTGTGTCGGTACGTGTGAGAGAGATCCACCTTTCCAAGTTGTTGGGGTTCATCTCATACTTCTGAAGGTTTGAGGGTGCTGCCTGTTCCATACTCCCCCTACTCCTCATCTAGCCTTTTAGGGGTACAAACAATAGTAATTGGGGCCCAGTGTGGTTGTGTACGTGTGATATACATACACTTTTTTTGGATCATATTTTCTATTCCGCTATTTAATTTAACTGGGCCTCCATGCGAGACCTGTGTGCCTTGTTGCGCTGTTTTGAGTACTCCACCAACATGGCCAGTGGCAATGACGCCGTTCTCAGCTTAACTATCCCACTTCTATGCCTCCTTGAAAAAACAATTCGGGCGATGATGGAAGAGGATGTGGCACAGGATGAGGAGGAGGAGGAGGATGAAGAGGTAACATTTCCAAGGCTTTCAGGGCAGTCATTCGCAAGGGGCTCCGAGGGTGGGTTCCTGCACACGCAAACGCCAGGGACGCAATTGTCCAGCAGGGGCACAGTTCTGGAGGATGAGGAGGATGAGGAGGAGGAGGAGCTGGAGGAGGAGATGGAACCATGTTCACAGCAGGGTGGCACCCAGGCCAGCTCATGGCCATCACTGGTGCGTGGCTGGGGGGATACAGAGGACACGGACGATACACCTCCCACAGAGGACAGCCTTTCGTTGCCTCTGGGCAGCCTGGCACACATGAGCGATTACATGCTGCAGTGTCTCCACAACGACCGCCGAGTTGCCCACATTCTAACTTGTGCTGATTACTGGGTGGCCACGCTGCTGGATCCCCGTTACAAGGACAACGTACCGTCCTTAATTCACTCACTGGAGCGCGATCGCAAGATGCGCGAGTACAAGCGCACGCTGGTAGACGCCATGCTGCTGGCATTCCCATCTGACAGCGGGGCCACAGTGGAAGCACAAGGCAGAGGAGGAGGAGGAGGAGGTCGCCAACGCAACCAGGGCACCGCCAGCACCTCAGAAGGCAGGGTTAGCATGGCCGAAATGTGGAAAAGCTTTGTCAGCACGCCACAACAAACAGCAGCACCAGCAGCTCAGATGGAACGTCTTAGCAGGAGGCAGCATTTTACCAACATGGTGGAGCAGTATGTGTGCACACGCCTACATGTAGTGAATGACGGGTCTGCCCCCTTCAACTTCTGGGTCTCCAAATTGGGCACATGGCTTGAGCTTGCCCTTTACGCCTTGGAGGTGCTGGCGTGCCCTGCAGCCAGTGTATTATCTGAACGGGTATTTAGCACGGCTGGGGGCGTTATAACAGACAAGCGCAGCCGCCTGTCCAGAGACAATGTGGACAAGCTCACGTTCATTAAAATGAACCAGGCATGGATCCCACGGGACTTTTCCGTACCTTATGCAGAATAGCAATGGATACCGACCTTACCCACCCATTGTTCCATTTTTGCTCTTTCTCACTCTTTTGGGGTGTACCCTCATTTAAAATTTTTGAAAAGAAGCAGTGTTGGCTACCTCGTCCTCCTCCTCAGGGCCAGATTAATGTAGGGGCTATTGGAGCTGCAGCTCCAGGCCCCTACCTTTTATATAGGCCCCGGGTTGGCCATATTCACTGTTACCGCTCTTCTGTCACTTGTAAACACAGAAGTCTGGCTTCTATGCTCGCTTCCCCAGGCAGCACCCTCAGAACCTCCCCACACAGCGTGAAGGCCGGACAAGGAGGGACAGTTGGCGATGCATGGATGTGTTTATGGGCTTCAGAGACAGCATCCCATGTTGAATTAGGCATGCATGGCTGCACCCTTCCTCCTCTGGGTGCATGGCAAGGCACGGCCCTTAAGGCCCTTCAAAATCCTCAGCACCAAGCCCATGATGCTGTTAATCCGGCCCTGGTCCTCCTCCACCGCCGCTTCCACCTACACCGCCCATAGGTGTGCGCAGCCTATTGCATTAAGGTGTGCACCCCAAAGTTGAAATACACATGCATGTGTTTGCCAGCAGGGAGAGTAATGTATCGGGGCCATGTACCTGTAGGCAAGGAGAAATAGAGCAGAGCAGGTCCCAGGGAGATCTTTCCCATCTCCTCACTGGCAATGCTATGTGCCCTAGGTGATTAGGGTGTGCCCAGGCACACCCAGCACACCCTGTGCGCACGCCTATGTCACCGCCACATCCACCACCACCTCAACCTCCCTCCTACTCCATATGGGCCTCGTCCTTCAGAGATGAAGAAGAACATTGTTTTATTTTTCTGTTTTTTTTTTGTTGTTTTAAGTTATTTCCCTATCCACATTTGTTTGCAGAGCACTTGCCATGCTCTTAATTACGTTTTGCTGCCATTTGCAGCACTCTAGCCCTTTCCTTTGGTGTTTTAGAGCCATTTTAGTGCCTTAAAGTTCGGGTCCCCATTGACTTCAATGGGGTTCGGTGTCCGGGAAAAGTTCGGTAAAAGTCCGGGACACGGACCCGGACTTTTTTTTAAAGTTCGGCCGAACCCGTCGAACACGGACATCTAGGTGTTCGCTCAACCCTAGCAAAGAGCAACATACTTTAATTTTATTTAGATAAACATATTTTATGTGTTTTATAATTTTTTTTGAGGTTTTCACTAAAACAAGTCTTTTTTGTAAACATTTTTGGTTTAGTTTGTTACCAAAAACAACAAGGCTTTTTTGTAAACATTTTTGGTTTAGTTTGTTACCAAAAACAACAAGTCTTTTTTGTAAACATTTTTGGTTTAGTTTGTTATCAAAAACAACAAGGCTTTTTTGTAAACATTTTTGGTTTTTTCCGTTGCCAAAAACAACAAGGCTTTTTTGTAAACATTTTTGGTTTAGTTTGTTACCAAAAACAACAAGGCTTTTTTGTAAACATTTTTGGTTTAGTTTGTTACCAAAAACAACAAGGCTTTTTTGTAAACATTTTTGGTTTAGTTTGTTACCAAAAACAACAAGGCTTTTTTGTAAACATTTTTGGTTTTTTCCGTTGCCAAAAACAACAAGGCTTTTTTGTAAACATTTTTGGTTTAGTTTGTTACCAAAAACAACAAGGCTTTTTTGTAAACATTTTTGGTTTAGTTTGTTACCAAAAACAACAAGGCTTTTTTGTAAACATTTTTTTTTTTTTTGGTTGCCAAAAACAAGGCTTTTTTTGTTTTCTTTGTTTTTTTGGGTCCCAAAAAAAGAGGTTTTTTTAAATTTTTATATTTTTTTTGGTTGCCAAAAACAAGGCTTTTTTTGTTTTTTTTTTTGTTTTTTTTGGGTCCCAAAAAAAGGGGTTTTTTTAAATTTTTATATTTTTTTTGGTTGCCAAAAACAAGGCTTTTTTTGTTTTTTTTGTTTTTTTGGGTCCCAAAAAAAAGGGTTTTTAATTTTTTATTTTTAATTCTGATTAATGATCTTTTTAACGGGGTGACATTCCGCACAAATGGCTCCTTTGGGTCTGGAGCAACCCCCGAAATGTTTTCTAAAACTAGAATTCGGTCAATACACCATGTCACATACTCCAAAAGATCCTCATATGTGAGGTGGGTGTGCCCTGGGTAGAAAAAGACATAACAATTAGTTTTAGCCAAAATGATCCAAACAACGATTGTAATTAATGTGCCTCAACAAATATGCTTAGGAGTCTATTGTTTGGCTCTTATCAACACTCTGAAGCAAATATGCTAAATTGCTGTTGTAAACCTTGAACTCAAACTTTCACAGCAAATTGGTCAAAAGGTTACATAAGATGGCTTGGAATGTTAGTAGCAGTTCCACCAAAGCTAAGTAAAAGGCTTTTCTTCATGTCAACACAAGCAATCATTTAGAAGAATGTAAGGTGTTTTGGGTTCAATTGGTCAACACGATACATGTGCACACATTTATCTCTATCACCATTGGAGTTTGTGTAGCGTTCTCTCTCCCTCTTACTGTCTATAGATTGAACCTGACACATAGTAGAGACTTACCCTTTGGAATTCGGAGGGCCAGTTCTGGCCGGAGGAGATATGTCTGCTCCCCTTTATGTTTTTCCGCCATCCCAGCTGTGTTAAGAGAAAATAAAAAATGTATCTAAAAATCGAATCACGCTAACTGTAGGTTACGCAGTCATGAAAACGCTCTAACACCCACTCATTACCCCTCCACATTTCCCTGACAGTTAGATTTAGACTTTGATATGGTGGTGATGCAGATTTGTACAGTGCAAGCGTCATTCTACTGGGTGAAGCTTGTAGCGTTAAGGATACGTACTCCCTGCTTTGGTGCTGATTGTGTTTTTCGGATGTTTTTTGTGCCTCAGCCCTGCCTGTTCTAAGTGTTGGAAACATATCATTTTGGGAGGGCTGCGGAAAACTAATCAGGTTAGACTTACACTCTCTAGGTTTTTGGGGACAAGAGAAATAACAATCCTCCTTTTTACATGGCCCCTGTACACACCTCTAGGCACCTCCCTCCTGTTGTTTGACCCCACAGCAGGCAGCTTGCTATGGAGGCACATGAGATGAAGCCAAGCACCCTGTGCCTGTTCAGGCACTAGGCTGTGAGCCAGCCTTGCCCCCCTCCCTTCCAATGGTCTCAATGATTAGGAGTGACAGCATCAGGAGGCAATATTGGCATGCTGTCACCTCAGTTAAGGAGGAGGGGGAGTCTGTTCCAGACAAGTATTAGTGCAAAAATTTGGACCGTAAAAAATGGTCCCAGTAAGTCTTAGGGGGAATATGCACACCTATCACTTGGAATACTAATGCATAGAATGCATTCACATAAAGAACCTGCTGCCTTTAGAGGAACTTGAAGCCTGAGCGGGGACATACACAGTTAGCATTTCTCCACTTACTAAGTAGACACATTACTGGAAAAGCACACAACTTACCATCATCAGTTTTTTTTTGGGCCCCCGAAGTTGATGGCGTGGCTGGCTCGGGAGAAACTGCACAAAAAGAACACAAATTGTGAACTGGAATGTGGTACATTACCGAGGAAGAGTATTTATGAAAGATTGGCAAACACACATTTTCAGTGTTGACTAAATCAGGACATGATTAAATTACAATGTCCACAAAAAATTTACAAGTACAAAGCACACCATTTCCAATGTAGAGAAACTAACACCAATTTAGAATAGGGTGGCTTGAGCTAACTTACAAAAGATAACATGTCCTGTAAAGCTCCCCAAAACCACCTTTCAAACATGAAGGTTAAGCAAGAGTGTTTCATGACCAACCTTCCTGTCACATATAGCAAAACTACACTTGCTTAGACTCCAACTTAGATTATCCTAGATACACATCATCCTAGCACACACAATTCATGTGAGAATCTAATTTTAGGTACTTACAGACTAGTTCAGGGGAGCCTGGAGTGGGGGAGGATGGGGGAGACCCTACATGGGGGGATGGTGTCCCTTCATGGGGGGATGGCGTCGTATCTCCTAGAAACACAAAGACACAAATACAATCCTTGAACCAAAGCTATTTGATAAAGGCACACAGAAAGTAGTTGGGAAACATTGAAGGTAGTAGTTACTTTGGACTGGGTAAGCAGCAGCCCCTCTTCCCCAGTCCTCCACAACTAACATCCTCAATGTCAGCTGCTACATAACCCCAATGGCAAAATATAGATATTACAGCCCTTAGATTTCCCAGGACACATTGAACACACAAACACATGTAGAATACTTACTTCCCATTTGAGGAGAGCCCAGGTCCTCATCCGGTTCAGACCAATTGGCCTCTTCTTGGGCACCAATGTGTTCCTGGCCCGGATCCAGGCGACTTGGCCCTGCCTGAGGCTCCTCTCTTGCTGAAGTTACATCAACCACAAAAGAAAACAAAACAAACAATCATTCCTCCAAGTTCGACCTAATACACAACACACCAGCACATCCACATTACTTACAGGGGGCCTGAGAAGGCTGAGCCTCCACATCCTGATCAATGGTTTCTAAAATAAAAGAAAAACATTATATATTATTTATGGACACAAATAGGCAGTAACCTCTCATCATGCTAGCACCATACTCAATGCCCCTACAATTCAGAACATAGAAGTGCACTTACACCAATGAGATGCATTGACCATGTTTTAAAACAGGAGGGCACCATGCAAATTAAGCGGGCGCCTAAGGCCTCGCACCTACAGGGGCCTTGCGGCCAGTGGCGGAGCACCAACATTTTGAAGGGCGCAGTCAGGGAAATCTCCCAAGTAAAAGATTGCTTTCAATCCTCGGATCAAAAAGTTGCAGCAGTGTGCTGCAGTCCCTTCACTGCGTCTGCCAGGTGTCTGTTGTCCGCTGACACTTACTCCTCCTTCTCTGCCTGGGGATTGGCCGTCTGATCATGTTATCCTAAGATGTGGAGGAATCGGTAGGTGTGTACCTGCACCAGTAGGAAGTGACTGGCCGGTCAACTCACTCTGCTATCATCAGTTGTTGCTCTGGGAGGAGAGCTCCGCCCTGGACCCGGAACATACAGGTAACCAGGCCCAGACTTGATATTTTGCAGGCTGGTCATAGATTTGTTGTGTCCACTATGCAAAGGGGTTGAGTAGTCCCAGGGAAGTTGGAAGAGTCTGAAAATGGTTGGTGGAGGAGGAGGAGAAGAAGGCCCTGGGTGGCTGGGGGACAAGGAGAGGGCCCCTGGGGGTTTTCTAGAGGAGGAAAGATCCACAATGACGCCAGAGTCAATTGCCAAGGAAGAGAGTGGAGCTGAGCAAGTCCTGCCTATCTGACATGAAAGCCAAACATGGTGTAGATGGAGCCCTTTGCCCTACACAATGACAGCACCGGAGGTGGAAGGTGAGTGGTAGCGGGTATTTGACATTATAGAGCATATGGACTCTGTCCATTATTGGTAGTTTTGTTTGGAGTTGTCCTTTAGATGTTTAACTGTGTTGTTTTTGACCCGAGCTGTGAGGGACTGAGGTATGACAGACCACTATGCTGAGACTTATAGTGCCCTAGAATGTTGAGGACTGAGGAATCCTTAGTCACTAACAGAGGGCACTACAAGTCTTAGCATAGCAGGCAGTATTTCCTCATTCCCCTACAGAGAGCATTACAAGTCCAAGCAGGTAGCCTTCTGCAGTGGGACTTGTTGTGCCCTTGACTGTGGTGGACTGAGGAAGGGAAGTGTAAGAGGGTCTCTGTAAGCTCAGATTTATGGGGGAGTTTTGGGGACCACAGAGTTCCCTTTTACACCAGAGTCCACAGCTTCCCCCCTCAAATAATGGTTCCCAGAACTCTCATTACATCAGAGTCTTCACACTTCCCTCTTACAGTGTAGTAAGTCTGGAGACTCCGATGTAAAGGGGGCTCTGTAAAATGTGATTATAGATTTGAAATTTCTACCATTTTTATTTTCTACTTACGATCCACAATTTTCAGCTGCTCAAATGGCTCGCTGCCTCGTAAGGCATATTGGAGTGTGGCCGTCCTCCTCCTCCCCTTCTTCACCAAAAGCACAAGAGGGTGCCGGCCGTCCGCTTTGGCTAGAAGCAGAAGAAAAAAAAAAAACATAAAAAATACGAATGTACATAGTAGTATTAAAGGTTGTGAAGAGACACTTGATGGAGGTAGGAAAGGTAGGAGCGAGAGGGAGGGGGGGGGTGTTGGTATTAGTGTTGTTGCATAGCTAAACACATGTCCACCTACCCAAAAAATTGTAACCTATCTGGTCACATGTAATGTATATTTTTACTTACCGGAGATTTGCTCCACAGCCTTTATCAGGAGCCTGGGTGAGCGCCTTTTGGCATCACTCCAGGCCCGCTGCAGATCCACCATATCAGCCTGGAACTGAAATCTCCGCTGCAGCCTCATCCGGACACGACACATCATCTTGTGCTTTTGGTGAAGATGCATATTAATGCTATCATACCCCCAGAGGAGGAGGAGCTGTGGAAAGAGCAGTGTATGTTTGAGTCCAAGTATGTCCAAAATAGTACAGTCTTCAAATAACATGCTAGGTCGTCTTTGAGATATTGTAGAACAAAGAATTCCATTTCTGGTGATACATATACATCGATGTCCAAATCTACCTCCATGACATAGGTTGCCCCACACTGGTGATTTCCTCTACATGATATAGCCATTTTCTCAATTGGCCTTTCATGACACACCCAGGGCCGCCATCAGGGGGGGACAGGCAGTCACTGTATTTACAACCTTATTGCTGTCCATTTAGCAGGGTGAAAGTAACTTTACACACATGTAGCATAGGTATCAACTTTTGTCACCATGTTAAAAGGACAGCAGTATGGGTAGCATTACAGTGACTGTTATTAGTCCAGGCTCACTAAACTAGCCAATGCTTGGAAAAGCAAGCCATGCAGATTGCTTTTCAGGTCCCTTTTAACATGAGCTGTCTGATTGGGTGTGGCTGTTAATTTTTGACGCAGACCTGATAAGCCCCTCAATTCTCCTTTATGGAGTGTTATATGTAAATGGAATTGCTTCATTTGAGATGCAGATTTAAACTATGTATGGCCAGGCTGAAGGTACCCAAGTGGATTGCTCGATCACCTGGAGGACAACGTACAACCAGTCTGTCAGATTTTACACACACTTATCGCTAGCATCTCTTGTAGCCACTAGCAATAATCACTGTGTTTTCCTGGCAGGGGCAGCACCGGGTGAACACAATGGCTCCGCAGGAGGGTTTCCCCTGTCTGTGTTGATGGTGGAATCAAGGCAAAATGTTTTTCCTGCAAGCCACGGGACAAACAAAGATAGTTTTGTAATTAATCCATGATTTTGCCAAAATGGAAAAAAAAAGAGGTTTGCTTTGTATATTCTTAAGTTTGCTACATAACTAGAACATGTAACAGTGTTATATCATTGCATGAGATTTCCCCTCACTTCCTGTCTTGGTGTCACCACGACAGGAAATGAGGGAATCTCCCGTGGGGATATAGCCAGCAATTCTTTCCTTTTATATATACTATGGACATTATAAGGCAACAATTGCAAGCTATTTCCCCACAGCGATATTCCCCTCACTTCCTGTCTTGGTGACACTAAGACAGGAAGTGAGGGGAAATCTCATGCAATGATATCACCCTATTAGAAATTGGAGTTCCGTCTAAAAAGTATACATAAAGTAAGCACTTGGTTTCCAAAGTGGCAAAATTATGGAGGAGTTAAAACCCCATAGTGTGATTGGGGAATCTGACGCTGTGCTCCTACACTCCTCAATGTGTCTGTTCATTATGCTGTGCTGAATTATCCTTGATTCGCAATTCCTGCAAGAGTTGAACATGGTATGTGGGAGATGCGAATTTAAGGTGGCATAATTATCCACACAATCACACATAATCCTTTTTAAAGGTCCCCAGCAGAATTTGATGGCATAGTGGTTCACAGCAGTGCCATCAAATTCCAGTTAGATCTGTAAATTAACAAAGCAATGTGATCTGGGGGTGTATTTAACTTGCAATGGACACCCCCATTCATTATCATATGGCAGTGTGAGATGGGTGTGTTGGGAATGTGATCCATTAAGAAAAGTGATTATACACTCATGTGTTTCTTTTAGAGGTGATTTGTTCAAGGCAATCCTTTGAAGACATGACCATTCCAGATTTTTGGGATCACTGATTCCATCTCAGGTGAACCAATTAGCTGCTGTGTGCAGATCCAGCTTATGATGGTAAGAGTGTCAGACAAGACAAACGGGGCCGAGCTTGCAGTGTGTATGGATGTATGTAAGGCAATAATTTTTGGCATTATGCATTTAGGGAATATAATGTTTCTAATCTTGCATATATGAAAAGGGTCAATACATTTGTCTTTATCTAGACAGATTCCAAAGCGTCAGAGCAATCTGTCACAGATAATTGTGTTTCATTTTGTGTAAACGTTGAAACTAATCAAATCTATCTATATACAGGCATAGCCCACTTTAAGTACACAATGGGACCAGGGCATGTATGTAAACTGAAAATGTACTTAAAGTGAAGCAATCCCTTTTTTCTTTTCTCAATGTATGAAAATACACCAGCTCCATTGTAAATTTTGGCCACATTGACATAGCCTTACTCCGAAACCATGTGGGAGCATGTTAAGGGGATCCAGGACTATGACATGATAGATTACCTAGGCAAGCTGCCCAGCCACAAAATGGATATGGTGTAGTCCTGGGTACCCTCTCGTTGCTCCCTAAGTTTGTTATCCCTGTCACTTATGGTTTGTGAGCAGTGTCATGCCAAGCTGAACAAGCTGTGTCCTTACTCACGATTGTATATAAAGTGAGTGTACTTAAAGCAGGGTATGCTTATCTATATCTATATAGAAAGATCAGAGATGTGAACCTGTTCCCTATTATATACACTAATATATGGTATATAACATATTCTATAATGTATATATTGTATATAATGTATATATTTTCTATAATATATATTTTGTATATATATATATATACACACACATACACATATATACATATATATACATATATATACATATATACATAGGGAACAGGTTCACATCTAGGAAGTTTCTATAACAGGAAGCTTCTAGATCACGTCTAATAGGCAGAAAGTGCATGCGCAGATCAGCAGACCAAAAGTTTCTTGCACACCCGCTAGATAAGCGACCCACCCACCATCCCCCATCCCGCACATTCACACCCCCTCCTTACCTTACACACAAATGCCACAATTTCGGACGTGTAGAGCGCAGGAGCCATGATTGCGATAAGGGCCTGGACAATTTCCGGAAACGTGTGCACGCACCAAAAGTTTCGTTTCCGGTTTCATGTATAAATGTGAGAATGCGGGTTTGTATATTCGCGAATTCGCGAATAGTCACCATACACAACCATTAAGCATATTTAACTTAGAAAAAGAAATACAAATACATACATTTGTGGACACCAGAAAACTTTATTTAGACACATGAAGACATTTGTAAAAAAGATTGTAAACATGCTGTTTAATACACAAATACACAGCTCAAACATTTCACATGACATATTTTTGGCACAGTCTCCACAGTATCCCATTGAAGCCACAGATTTCTATTTTTCAAACAAAAACAACCTTTGTACAACATTTAGACCATATACATCGACAAAGAGCCCATAATCAACAGATGCATGTGCAGATTGACAGAATTATGTTAACAGCAATAAATACTTACAGAGAGTCAACACACAACACAGCCAAATCTCACCTCCATAAATAACAAAGGGCCACAAATGTGAACCATAAAGTATGTGACACACAAATATTTTGGACCTCTTCGTAGGTCAAATCTTTCCTGATGTCTGAGTGAGCTATATATAATCCAAGCAAACACACACCCAGAATGGTAACGCCCAGTCCAAAAATTAACTGTGTGTGTCCTGTGTGTTTTGGAGCATGCTCAGTTGCCAAAACAAGGGAAATAGAAATGAGGAGGAGGAGAGAGACCTAAACTGCCCAAATCCATGTATGTATGTATGTAGGTGTGTATAGTATATGTGAATTGATAAAATTCTCTCTTCAAGTTTGCTAGTCATTATTTAGAATGTTTAGATACAGGAATACATACATATATATACAATTACATGAGAGAGCGAGAGAGAGAGAAATGTATATTTAGGGAAACAATTGAAACACACCTTTTGGGATTTGGGAAGTGAGATTGTGACGATTGAACAGATATGTAAGCCAACAATCTGACTCATCACTCATGAACATCCCTAAATTTGGCGTGGCAATTATATCAGGCGTTCTTATGTGCGTTTTGGCTGGCGTTTTCACAGGCGTTTTGACATGCATTTTTTGGGCAGGCATTGTTATATGAAATCACCTAAAAAAGCCCCAAAAACAGACCACAAACACCTACATGTGAACGTAGCCCGTTTGTGGGCGTTTGAGGGGGATTTGTCCAGCTCAAGGATCAACTCCCAAAACAGGCAAAAAATCCAATCCTATTCAGTTCAATGGCCCCTGTTCCCATGTGAGCATTTTGCCGGCATGAGGAAAACACCCAACGCTCACTGAGAAATAGCACAATGATTAGGGAGTCTGCCTTCCTGCTGTAGGTTTGTAAGTTGGAATCCGGAAGGAGCCCTCTGTATGGGCAACACTTGGATATCTCCAATTCTCCAAATGTTGACATCAATAATTTTGTTCATGTTTGAAAAAGGCATGTGTATCAGCAAACTTTTAATCTAAAGAAATGAACAAAATACAAAAGATGCCAGTCAATATGTAGCAATATCGTGAGCTAAAGCTCTATTTGTTTGTTGGGCATACTTTGCTAATTAGCCAAGTATGAGATATATATATATATACCTTCAGTTAAATGTGTATTAAAATGGTAACACTTGGCCATACCCATATGGAAGAAAATGTAGTATTTGCAATATATTTCTAAAAAAATTCTTTGGAAACACATAAAATATTGTCAAAATTGTGACATTTCCTTGATATGTGTGAAATACTAATAATCTTTCTTTGAAATATGTTTTACATCTATTTTTTTTCTATCTGACGACCAATTCCCCAATGTAATATTTTGTGGGTTTTTTCAGATAATGTGGAGGTTCTATATAAACACTGTAGATTTGACTGCTATGATTTCTGAGTTAGCAGGAAAGGTGTATGGAATGTGATGGTGTTTACTAAGGGATCCCTTGTTGGAAGTGTGCATGTTTTTCCAATTCCGCCGGTTTTTGCCATTTTCTATGGGCGAGACAGCGGATTTCCAAGCGGTATTCAAAAAAAATTTGACCCAAAATCGCGCTGGCGAAATTTTTGGAGCCTATTTGGCGTTGCGCATGCGCACATTCGCGCGTTCGCAGCTCGAGGCTGGAGGAGCTGTTTAACCTTTCTACACTTTCGCAGATATCTCTCTTTCTAAGTCAGTTTTTGACATTTTTTAAACGCAAGTCATCTCCAAATTGACTTCCACACCTTCCACAGTGATTTGGGATTTTTGGGGGTACAGGGGAAAATTTGGCTAAACTTTAGTCGAGCTTTTAGCTGGCGTGGTTTTAAGTCGCGCTCTGACCATATTGCATCTTAATGCATCTCACACTAGGCGCTATTTTCCGCCCGCCGTTCTTTGAATGCCAATTTCAGACTTAAATAATCGCCGGTTCGCAAAATCCCGCCGAAACGCCAATTCGCCGTACTATGAATTAGGCCCACAGTATGCACAGGTCAGGTGGCCAGTCGGCTGCCACTGGGCACCAGCTCCCAGTCAGCAGCAGGGAAGCTGATGCACGGGTCAGGTGGCTCTGATTGCCGCCTGCCACCCGCCATTGTTCCCCGCTTTGAGAGAAGGGCAGTCGGCTGTTGTAAACACAGCTGACCGTTCTTCTCCCTGGAATGTTTATAGAGCCCCTGTGATCCTTCTATATAGGATCACAGGTCTCTATGGTCATTTCAGAAGCCATGCCCCCCACAGTTAGAATCACTCCCCTAGGCTCACATTTAACCCCTTGATCACCCACAATGTTAACCCCTTCCCTGCCAGTGTCATTATTACAGTAACAGTGCATATTTTTAGCACTGATTACTGTAGTAATGTCACTGGTCCCCCAAAAGTGTTAAAAATATCAGTTATAGATCCAATCTGTCTGCTGTAATGTCGCAGTCCCACTAAAAATTACAGATCGCCGCCATTACTAGTAAAAAAAAAAAAACAATTAAAATTACATAAATCTTTCCCGTAGTTAGTAGACGCAATAACTTTTGCGCAAACCAATCAAAATATGCTAATTGGGATTTTTTTTTTTTTTACCAAAAATATGTAACAGAAAACAAATTGGCCTAAGATGTTAAAAAATTTTGATTTTTAATTTTTCTTTAAGAATGTTATATAGTAGAATATGAATTTTTTTTTTTTTAATTTTCTGAATTGTCGCTCCTTTTTTGTTTATAGTGCAAAAAATTAAAAACGCACAGGTGATCAAATACCACCAAAAGAAAGTTCTATTTGTGGGAAATAACATCAATTTTATTTAAGTACAGTGTCGCACGACCGTGCAATTGTCCATTAAAGTAAGGCAGTCCGAATTGCAAATTATGGCCTGGTCATTAAGGGGGGAAATCTTACGGTCCACAAGTGGTTAAAGCAGTATATTTTAGTGCGTTACATGCCGTTTAAGGCAGTATATTTCTGTGCGTTTGTGCACATTTAACGCAATATATTTCTGTGCATTAGTGCAGTTTTACTGCAGTATATTGTAGTATGTCGGTGGAGTGTGTCTGTGTAGTGAGTAATTGATTAAAGTGCATCCACGTACATATTTCCACATCTTTATTACATTTTGTTAATAAACACCTTCCCATCATGTCTGGGAGGCCAACAAGGAGAGGCAGAAGTTCCCATGGGACTGTGAGGGGGCCAGCAGCGTATGTGTCCACTTTCAAAGGTGGATGTAATCAGTCCTCAGACAGGGCATAATTTCCTCTTTTTAGTGATCCAGCCTCAACATGCAGAGGAGGTAGTGGACTGGCTTACTAAACCATCCTCAACCTCTTCATCCTCTGTCACCCAAGCAGAAACTAGTGCACAGTCCACTGCAGCTGCCAGAGTGGCTAAATCTGCCTCCTTGTTCACAGTTATACCTGCCATAGCCCCAGCATCAGGCGTGGAGGAGTCAGCTGAGTTATTTGAACACAGCATAAGCCACATTCTCCTTGATAATGCACAGCCAATACTTGATTCAGATGTTGGTTCTGAGGTTGAGGAAGGTAGGAACATGAGCCTACAGAGAGGGGAGAACACTGGTACACAAATTGGCAATCATGTTCCCCCAGTCGCAGCCTATTGCCAAGTTGTCTCCAGGGGTAATGAGTATGAAGGAGATGATGATGATGAGGTCACTGACATGTCTTGGGTGCCGGATAGAGCAGAGGAGGAAAGTGAGGGTGAGGCACAAACCCAACGAGGCAGCCATCATGGAAGAGTAGAGAGCAGCCACCCCATTCCATCACATTGTGGAGCTGTTATCTCCCGCCCCCCTTCTCACATCTCAGCTGTCTGGGCTTTTTTTTAGCACATGTGCAGCCAATTGCACTGTTTGTCTCAAGCTCATCAAGCATGGCAAAAACACCAGCCATTTGGGTACCAAATGCTTGATAAGGCATTTACCTCCCACTACTCAGCCCATTGGCAAGAGCACCTGAAAGCCGCACAAAAGGGACACAATTCTATTCCTCCTCCTTACTCACCTCAGTCTACCCCCACTATACCTCATGAACTCTCAGCAGCCTCCACTGACAGGGATGATAGTATAGCGCAGGGTGTCCCAGGTCCTTGCAACACATCTGCCAATAGCACACCACCAGCTGTAGACTATAGTCAGCAAATTTCTCTGCCCCATCTCCGCAGGGGAAAAAAAATACTGTCACTGCCACCCACATAACCAGTGTCTAAATGCAAGCTTGTCAAAGCTGCTGGCTTTGCAACTTCTGCCTTTCCATCTGGTGGATTCTGCCCCCTTCCATGATTTTGCAGAATGTGCTGTACCACAATGGCAGGTTCCCAGTCACTATTTCTTTTCATGTAAGGCCATTCCAGCTCTGTACCATCACGTGGAAGGCATTGTTGTGGCATTGTTGGGCAAGGCAGTTAGCCACAAAGTCCACGTTGCTGCTGACACATGGTCCAGCAAGCATGGTCAGGGACGCTATATTTCGTTCACAGCACACTAGCTTCCTCTGCTTGCAATTCGGAAGGATGCAGGACAGGGCTCAGTGCTGCAGCTTGTTGTGCTGCCACTTCTCCATACAGCTAGTGGTGATAATGCAAGATTTTTCAGCTCTACCCCCTCCATGCCCTCCTCTGCTGAATTGTCCTACGAACCACCTATGAACATACCCCTAAACGTTCAAGGGGCTATTCAACGAGTCAGGCTAAAAGGTGCTATGTAGTGCTTTAACCTGACCAGGGCCTATTTTGCGATTCGGCACTGCATGATTTTCACGGACAATTGCGCGGTCATGCAACGCTGTACCCAAATAAAAATTGACGTCCTTTTTTTCCACAAACAGAGCTTTCTTTTGGTGGTATTTGATCACCTGTGCGATTTTTTGATCATGCGCTATAAACAAAAAATAGCGACAATTTTGCAAAAATAACAATATTTTTCACATTTTTTTATATGAAATCCCCCCCCCCCAAAAAAAAATGTAAAAATCAACATTTTTTAACATTTTAGGCCAATTTGTTTTGTGCTACATATGTTTGATAAAAAAATTTGCAAAAAGCGTATTTTGATTGGTTTGCGCAAAAGTTATTGCGTTTACTAACTAAGGGAAAGATTTTTGTCATTTTTATTGTTTTTTTTTAATGAGTAATGGCGGCGATCTGCAATTTTTTTTGCGGGACTGCGACATTGCGGCGGACAGATCGGACCCTTGACTGACATTTTTGACACTTTTGGGGGTACCAGTGACATTACTACAGTAATCAGTGCTATACATATGCACTGTTACTGTAAAAATTACACTGGCAGGGAAGGGGTTAACTTTATTTGAGAAGGAGGGGTTAAGTGTGTCCCTAGGGGCGTGCTTCTAACTGTGATTGGATGTGGCTTTTCATGTAACAGCAGAGATCAACGGTCCTACATAGCAGGACCGTATGATCTCTGCTGTTACACAGGGGGGAATGACAGGCGGCTTTGTTTACATTAGTACCCGCCGTTCACTCGCGGGGGGGGGGGAGTCCGTGAGCGAGTTGGAGCGGGAGCGTGCTTCGAGCAGCGGCGCTCGCTCCCTAGAGCCTCACAGGCTAGCGACGTAGTACTATGTCACTTTGCCTGTGAGGGGCTGACTGCCGACGTAAATTGTCATTAGGCAGTCGGCAAGTGGTTAGTTGGTGTGTCTAGGGGACAGGAACCACTCCAGAGCAGAGACTCTTGCAGCTTTGCAGGGGCAGGCCCAGAGGTGGTTTAGGCCACACCAGCTGGAGCCAGGAATAGTAGTGTGCGATAATGGCCCAAACCTCCTGTCCGCCCTTTGACAGGAAAGTTCACACATATGACATGCCTGGCACATGTTCTCAATTTGGTGGTGCAGCATTTCCTAAATAGGTACCCAGGGTTAAAAGATCTGTTAAAGCAGGCCAGAAGAGCCTGTAGCCATTTCAGGCGGCCATACATAGCCAGTGCTCGGTTGGCTGAAATTCAGTGGGAACTGCACCTGCTCGTAAACCGCCTGATTTGGGACATGCCCACCAGTTGGAACTCGACTTTGGCAATGCTGCAGTGGCTGCACATGCAGCAAAGGGCCGTCAACAGGTACCTGTGTGAGTATGGCACAACGATAGGCTCAGGCCGGCTCAGTTTTTTTCCCCATGCCAATGGCCACTGATAAAGGATGCATACACTGTACTGTCAACATTCGAGGCCACAAGGATGGTGAGCCGTTACAATGCATGCATCAGTGACACAATCTCTGTTTTGTTCCTGCTGGAGCAGACTCTGCTTGGCATTATGGACAGGGCATTCAAGGCATAGCAGCGGGAGGAAGAGGAGGACTTTCTTTCCTCTTAAGGCCCAATTAATGCAGACACCATTCTTCCTATGCCACAGAACATACAAGAGGAGAGGGAGGAGGATGAGAATTCTGGCAGTTTGGGAGGCATTGAAGCAGAGGAAGACATACGTCAACCCTCAACAGATGGTTTTTAATTCCCAGAATCCTTGGGAGTAGTGCGTGGCTGGGAGGAGGCAGTTCCAGATACTATATTCCACAGTGACCACGAGGAGTCTTCTTCTCATGCCTCAAAAACTTGCAATGCATGGGCTCCCTCATGCTTCAAAACCTGCAAAAGGACCCGAGAATATGTGGCATCAAGGAGAAGGATTACTGTTGGTTGGCAACCCTCCTTTACCAATGTTACAAGGGGAAAGTCTCAGAACTCCTCCCATCCCCACAGAGGGTGCAGAAGAGGAAATCTTTTGAGGAGACCTTAACAAGGAGTTTATCTAATGCTTTTTCCTACCCTAGCAGATTACAGTGTCATGGAAAATGTAGTTTTGAGGCTTCTGTTGGTCAAGAGAGGAGCGGTGGAGAAAGGGGGCCACCTAAGTGATGCATTTCACATTTTTTTTATTCCTCCCTGCCCAGTGCTCTCAGCTTCCACATTCCCTCGGCAGTGTCTGCATCATATGGTGGATGATTATTTAGGGGCAAAAATAGAGATGGAGAGCTTTCCAGTTGATGATCCACTGGGTTACTGGGTCATGAGAATAGACCACTCGCCAGAACTTGCCCAGTATGCAATTGAGCTGCTGGGCTGCCCTGCATCTAGAGTGCTTTCTGAAAGGGCATTCAGTGCTGCTGGAGTTTTTGTTACTGATAATACAATCCGTCTGTCCACAGACTCCTTGGTCCGTCTGACATTTATAAAAAGTCCTGGATTACCAGTAGCTATGAAGCCCCTGGTGCTAATGTCACTAATTAAGTGTTTTTGGGATGTGGAATCTCTTCAAGACATCTAGGCTGCTTAGTGTTGTGGGTGTTGATTTCAGAATTTTTTTGGTGTAGGTTTCATGGGCACAATTAAGACCCAAAGACCAATTTTTCTGTACCTGTTTGACCAATTCTTGCTTTCATCAGAAGTACCTCTATAGGGTTACAGTGTGAAGGCACCACAGACACCCAATGACCATTTTTTCTGCACCTGTTTGACAGGTGAATATTATTTAAATTTTTGACAGCAAGGCCAATTCTTGCTTTCATCAAGAGCCCCGCTACAAAGTTATAGGGTGAAAGACATCTTCGACACTCAAAGACCAATTTTTCCGCATCTGTTACTTCTATCCAAAGTCTGCTGAAGAGACAACAGAATTTATACAAAAAATCTCTAATCTTGTTCCCAGTGCACTACATTGTGGCCTCATCTTACAGACTGGCTCCCAAAGCTTGCTGGAAAATTATAATTTTTTGGGCTTTGTAAATGAAATTATTTCTGCAGCAGCTTCTAAACTTAGTACAGATGTGCCACTTTACAGGTAGACCAAGGGGAACGCCCAGGCACTATATTGAAAGGAAGTTTTCATTTTTATTGTTATTTCTCATTTTGATGCTTTCACTTTAAGCATCAGTAAATCACTGCTCATTTAAAAATGAAGTTTTTTTACAAACTTTTTTTCATTGATAATTGTCCCCCACGGCAGTACCCGGACCCCTATACCCATTGTATGCCCAATTACTTTCATATAAGCCTTCAAAATGGGCACTTTTGATTTTTCCAGTTCGGGTCCCATAGACTTTAATGAGATTCGTTATTCAGTTCCAAACTTTCACGATGTTTGAAAGTTCTTGTGCGAACTGAACAGGGGGTCGTTTGGCTCATTCCTACTGGCCATCAAGGATATATGAGCTTGTTGGACATTCCATTCCAAATTCATGACCATTGTTATGGAGTTGCCCCTTTTTGGGGGCTACAACAGCATCCATTCTTCTAGCAAGACTTTCTACTAACGTTTGGAGTGTGTTTGGGCAGTTTGCGTCCATTCAGCCAGAGCATTTGTGAGGTCAGGCTGGACAAGAAGGCCTGGCTCGTGATTGACATTTAATTAATTTCTGAAGGTGTTCTGTAGGGTTGAGGTTAGGACTCTGCCCAGGTTCTTCAAGTTCATCCAACCAAAAGCATCAAACTATGTCTTTATGGACCTGGCTTTGGGCATAGCATCATGGCCATGCTAGAGAAGAAAAAGCAGAAACAGTTGTCTAAAATGTCTTTGTATGCTGTAGTATTAACAGTATCCTTCACTATAAACACCTGTGCTTAATCATTTGGAGGGGTGTCTGTATACTATTGGCCATACCGTCTGCTTTTCATAGTCAAACATTATGTTATGTGTCTTTTTAGCAGTAACATATAAATAAATGAAACAAAGGGTGCAGCGGGAAATAAATTAACAAAGTCCCAAATAAACACTTATACATAAAGTCCACACATTGAAGATGGCAAAGATGTTAAAAGAGATTCCCACAGTACCTGTTGTGAACAAAGTGCACACATCACCACTGTGGAAAGAGGGGCAATCCTGCTTACCAAATGTTGTTGACCCTCAGTTTATAGAGAGTTCAATACACGCATATACTGTATAAAGCCGGGACTTTATGGATCAGCGGCTAGGCCAGGTACACACTACTTCCTCCACTGCAGTTCCTAAGACCAGGTATGCTCTGTGATTACAGCAATGTGAACTTCCTCACTAGAAGCAAAGTATGGGACCGTGTGCTTTTTACCTCACAGATAAAAAACTCTATGATAGTGTAGTAGGTCTAAAAAGCTGCAATAGCTAATTTATTTGGGTCAATAATATGCTCACGTTTGATACAAACAATACAAGTGTTCCAACATGGATTAAAAATAGCCAGGGCATGTAGCATGCTTACGTCATGTCAGCTGGTGTCCTCTTACGCATTTCATAATTTTCTGACGTCTTCAGACATCTCCTTTAACATCTTTGCCATCTTCAATGTATGGACTTTATGTATGTGTTTTTTTGGAACTTTGTTCATTTAGTTGGTGCTGCCCCCGTTGTTTCATATAGTTATATGTTATACCCGCTGCACCCTTTGTTTTATATTCTGCATTGTGGATTTACGATCAAGCCTGTTGGTCCTGGCTGCCAACTTTATCATTCTCTAACTAAGCACAGATATATTTTGTTTTTTATATAACTAAATGAACCTGCAAAGAAAGGAATATAGAAACTGCCACTGCATTGGAAAGTTTCCAGGGCTACTATAGCTATCCTTCTGGTAGTAGGAATATGAGATGTTGGATCATTGCAGTGGAAGTGCTGGGTTCCTCTTATTGATGAGTTAACTCCAAATGTGGTACTCTAGGTAAAGCCCAAGACTTGACGATACAGTGACACTGTATATAGGAAAGGCACTACAACATTGGTAGTAGAGTCCAAGATGATTAACCAGTTCTGGACCGGAAGGATTTGCCCCCTAATGACCAGGCCATTTTTTGCCATTCGGTACTGTGTTACTTTAACGGAAAATTGCGTGGTTGATGCGACAATGTACCAACATAAAATTAATGTCCTTTTTTTCCCCACCAATAGAGCTATATTTAGGTGGTATTTGATCATTTCTGCAATTTTTTTTTTTTGCGCTAGAAACAAAAAAAGAGCGAAAATTCTGAAAAAAAAAAAAAAAAAACAATATCTTTCACATTCTGCTATATAACATTCTCAAATAAAAAAATGAAAAATCTAAATTTTTCATCCTTTCATGCCAATTTGTATTCTGCTACATATTTTTGGTAAAAAAAAAAAAAAATAGCAATAAGCGTATTTTGATTGGTTTGCGCAAAAGTTATCACGTCTACAAACTAGGGGAAAGATTTATGTCATTGTTTTATTTTTATTTTTTTTTTACTAGTAATGGCGGCGATCTGTGATTTTTAGCGGGACTCCAACATTGCGGTGGACAGATCGGTCCTAACTGACATTTTTAACACTTTTGGGAGGACCAGTGACATTACTACAGTAATCAGTGCTAAAAATATACACTGTTACTGTAATAATGACATTGGCAGGGAAGGGGTTTACACAGTGGTGATCTGATCAAAGGGTTAAGTGTGAGCCTAGGGGACTGTTTTCTAACTGTATGGGGAAGGGACTGTGAATGAACACAAAGACCTGTGATCCTATATAGAAGGATCACAGGCGCTCTGTGATCATTCCAGAGAGAAGAACGGTGAGCTGTGTTTACAACAGCTGACCGTCCTTCTCTCTCAGTGGGGAGCGATCGAGGGTGCCCAGCGGCAATCGAGGCTGCCGGTCCCATGAATCGTCATCCCCGCTGCCTAGTGGGGGGTGGGAGCGCACCGCCGGCAGCGAGCGTTCGCCCCCTAGCACCACTCGCGCGACCGACGTAGCCCTAGGTTGTTTCGCACAGCCGAGCCAGCCTGCCCAGTAAAACTGTGGTGGGCGGTTGGCATGTGGTTAATGCTTTGTATCAAAAGCAGTATTGTATCAAAGCAGCAAAAGACAAAATATTTAACATGTTTCAGGGTATCTAACACTTCTCCTTTATCAGGGCATGAAAACGATATAAGCTGGGAATAGTTGGTATGGAATTTAAATTAGGATGGTATTAGGTTGGTATGTGTTGGGGGAACAGGGGCGCTCAGTTGATAAGAGAATGACTTCAGAGGTTCTGCTGTGAACCTTTAAGGATGAATTGCTCTATAATGCCTACGCCTACAAAGGTCAGTGGGGGGAGCTTATTTTAACTCTCATTTACTGCTATTAGGGGTTATACTTTAAAGAAGAGAAAGCAAAGCAACAGCTGACAGTTTTGTTTAGGAAATTAGCTAATTTTATTAGCCTATTTTCGTTTCTTTTTTTTAATTCTTTATTGAAGGATTTTTGCATTCATAAACCCGCAAGGTAATGTCATGTGAAAAAGTGTATCACAATGGATATAAACAGGTAACAAATAATAATATAGAACTTAAATAAATTAGCCTCATAATCATGACAACAGTATAGTATCAGACTATTGTTACTAAAAAAAACTTTCCTATAGCACATTTTTAGTTTTAGAAAATGATATACAATTCTCACTAATTTATGTTTTAGTATAATCATACAGGTTATGGTATAACGGTCTAAAGGAATCAGCAAACCCTCTAACAACATCAGTACATAGCAGTAAAGCCTTGTTAGAACCTTTTGTTCTAAAATTTGTTTGGAAATCTGAACAACTTGGCCATGAGAAAATAGCAAAACATTTTTGTTGTGTCCAATGTTCTTTATGAATTTAAATAATGAAACGTTAATGACAAGCTTCACTTCATCCTGTTTAGAAGCCCAAAGAAGAAAATGTTTTGCTTTGCTCCAATAAAAGTAATTCAGGTTAAGAAATATGACTAATACTCTCCTTTGTTCTCTTGTGTACTGGTATTTAACACTGAGGCAGAAGAGGATCGAATCACCGTTTCAGATTCCTAACAAAGATAATAGGGACGCTGTTTCTATAGACAAAGCACAGAACATATCTTTGAATAGCTGCTGAAAGAACAAACTCATCTTTAAAAAAAATAGTATTCAGAGTACATCTTTCTAAGGCAGCCTTCTCAACCTTTTTACCCCAGAAGAACCCTTAAAAAAAAGGTCAGACCCCATTGAACCCCTCCTAAAAGCTTATGGTACAATAGCATTTGCAAGACTAACAGAAATACCAATTATTAAATGTCGCATATTTCAATGCTATGAATGATAAAATAATTTGCACTAATAACCAAATTACAATGACCAGAAAATAAACACAAACACCCTCCTATACATTGTCAGTCAGTAGATAAATACCTCCTTACATTATCTTCAGTGAAGGAGTCGGCCTCTTACATCTATGTTTAGTGAGAGGAAGATTGACACTTACATTGAAGGTCAGCGGAAAGAATACATAATTTCATTAGAGTTTTTTGGGAAGAATGCCCCTAAAGTGGCATTCACATTGCTACTCATACAGAGAGCTAAAAAGATCACTGACAACATCTTACTGGCTCTGTGATGTGGTGTTGGCCCTGGGACTATACAGACACCAATAGCTGGGAAGTCAATCATCAACTGATCAAGCAACCTTTGGTGAACCTTATGGTTCCACTGACCTCTGGTTGTGAAAGACTATTCTAAGGACTTGAATATACATCACAGTCGTTATTTATTGAAATGTTTCTGCTTATTGAAATGACTGCGTCGTGTATATATAATTAATCACATTTACTGCCATTTTCATTTGTGCAGGTTCAGCAAAGGAGTGGGTTGTTCTGTTGTAGGAGAAGATGTTTTGCATGCCAAACTATATTGAAGAATTCTTTTGGTGGTAAGGTGTGCAGTAGAGCAGTGTGGAGAGTATGATATGGGGTAGAATAAGTGCAGAAGAGGAGTGTGGACGGTGTGACAATGGGCAATATGAACAGAGGATGAGTACAGCATTTATGATGGTGGGCACTATGTAAAAGAGAGTGGTGTGGAGTTTATGGGTGTGAAGTGTATGTGAGAGAGAGGGGTGGGGTGGGCATGTCACTGAGTAGTATGTACAGGACAGAAATACATGCATATGATGGGAGCCAAATGGGCAGTTAGCAGAGTTGTAAATGGTAGGACAGGGGCAGTGTATGCAGTAGCTTTGTGCATAGAGCACAACGGCAGGCTATATGTGCAGGAGAGGAGTGTGAAGGGTATAAAAGGGAGCAGTATGTGCAGGAGAGAATCAACAAGAGTACAATATCAAGCAATATGTGAAGGAGAGGAGTATGGAGAATATGAGGGCCTACATGTGTAGGAAAAAAGTGCAGAGGGTAAAAATGTGGAGCTGTATGTCCAGAAGAGAAGGGCTGAGTGTATGGCAGTTGGCAGTTTGTTCAGGACAGCAGTGTGCAGTGTAATGGTAGCATGTGAATGAAGGCAGTGCAGAGTATTATAAAAGCAAACAGTATTTGCAGGCAATAAGTGTTAAGGGATAAACAGCAGTCAGTATCTGCAGGAGAGGAGCACAAAGCATATGGCAGTTCACTATATGTGCAAGAGGGCAGTATAAAGGGTATGACAGCAGTCAACATGCGCAAGCGATGAAAGTAGAGCATATTGCAGAAGCCAGTATTTGCAAGTATGGAGCGAGCGTCTGACAGAAGGCAGCATGGCAGAAATGGAGCATGGAGGCACAAAGTAAATGGGGTGAGGCTCCTGGGTAGGGATGCACAATATAGCATAAAAAATGCTTTGCAATATTACACAAAGGTTGTGCTTTACAGCATTTTGTAATTTAAAATTATGTCTTTGAGTCCCCTAACTGGCTGAAAACAATGCACAGCCTTTGTGGCTGATCAGCACATAGCATCGACAGCTATTATAGGGGGCATTACACAGATAGTAAAAGACCTGGGGTACCCTTGAGCACCCAGAAGAGAGAAATTAAATGATGTGCAAAACACGCTGGGCAAAATTGGCATGTTTGGCCAAATTGCGCTAACGGTGATGGAGGCTTAAAGTGGCATGATTATATAAACCCTAAGCCTATTTACTGTATGCACACATATTCCACAGCCTTTGCACTCACAAAATATGTTTTAGTTACTGTGCCAGAAGTGAGAGTCTAACAGATACAAACAAACCTCGGCACGATCATTTAAAAAAAAATGAAACTCTTCCACTGCATATGCATTTCTGCATTAATATTATACAATATAACATAAAGAGTACAGAGGTCAGGAGTGTATAATGTCAGCACTACAATAATAGCTCCAATTATGTGCTGGCTGAAAATACACTGCATTTTGACCTTAAAGCTCAACTTTGGCTTCACAATGAGGTCACCCCATTTGTATTTTTCCTGTGTGTATTTTTATTTTTTTTTATACAGAATTACCTTTCTATAACAGAACATATTTAGTCCTCGCCTCCAGCAGAAACCCCCAAAAACTTGGATTTCAGTCCCTGCTAATGGGCAAGTTGATGGAAATCAAATCTTTTTGATTGGGTATATGAAGAGGAGTAACACCGCTCAGGTGGGTCTGTATCCACGATCCATGGTGGGTGCTGAACTCCGGCTTGCCACTGCAAACAGAATAAATGAAGAAATTGGTCACACACCACCAGGAAGATTGATAGAGAAGAAGTTCTTTATTTGTGCATACACAGGTATAAGGTACAGCAGAATGGAAATGGTAGACCCGTTTCACACGTGTTCAATGTGCTTGATCACTACAAAGTATGTAACAGGAAGCCACCATTTCAATGGGTGTGAGCCTATGGGGAGAACATTTAAATGGTGGCTTCCTGTTATATACTTTGTAGTGAACAAGCACATTGAATTTGTATGAAATGTGTCTACCATTTTCATTCTGCTGTACCTTGTACCTGTGTATGCACGCATAAAGAACTTCTTCTCTATCAAGCTTCCTGGTGGTGTGCGACCAATTTCTTCATTCATTTTTGATTGGGTAAACTGATTAAATTAATTTCCTTTTGCCTCTTTTAGCTATTAGTGCATGCCGAAAGGCAAGTGCATAGCACAGATACAATATATGGGGGTTTATGGGAGGTGTTGGTATGGGGCGCTACCACCTTGCACAGCGAATTACAAAAGTCCTCTCCCTTCTCACTCTAATATACTGTGTCTCCCTTCTCCTGATGCCTGTGAGAGCTGGTTGTTCCGTGCATACAGTTGCGCTTGCATCTGTTCTGGTGTATTGATCATCACTGGCCCTCTTTATTCATCCCAAGGCTTAAATGTGAGGCACTATACACAAACAGGCTGAGGGTCAGCTTCCATAGACATAATCTGACAGTTTTACCAACCTTCTCAAAGACAAACTTTGTCTGATTTCCCAGGCTGAGATAGCAGCCTGGGAAATCAGACAAAGTTTGTCTTTGAGAAGGTTGGTAAAACTGTCAGATTATGTCTATGGAAGCTGACCCTCAGCCTGTTTGTGTATAGTGCCTCACATTTAAGCCTTGGGATGAATAAAGAGGGCCAGTGATGATCAATACACCAGAACAGATGCAAGCGCAACTGTATGCACGGAACAACCAGCTCTCACAGGCATCAGGGGAAGGGAGACACAGTATATTAGAGTGAGAAGGGAGAGGACTTTTGTAATTTGCTGTGCAAGGTGGTAGCGCCCCATACCAACACCTCCCATAAACCCCCACATTTCTTTACCCTTGTGGTAAGTTGGAGGCAGCATAACCATCTGATCCCCACACTCTGCATTTAAAACTGTTGATTCAGTGCTTGTGTTGCTATCCATAGCGCGGGTGCACCCCAAACCTCTTTTTTACAGATACAATATAGCCATAGCTTTACAGAACCAGTATTACCGAATTAAAAAGTCAGAGTTAAAATAAAGCCTGTTTGATTCCTATATTTTTTATTCATGCTCGTCTTTTGCAATATTTTTATTATTTTAAGATTATGAATACACACACTGTACTGTGCTATTTGGCACTAGGAAGAGCATATATGTTCTTCTTTACAAAAGCGAGTGGGAGACAAAAAGAAAGTCGTCTTTAGTCTCTGTATAGGAATCTCTTCAACATTGATAAATGATATGAGATCAGATTGATATACATCAGTACTCAACAAGGAGGAAGGTGGGGGAGGATGAGAAGAGAAGGAAAAAAGTCTAACATAGTATAACCGCTAGCCAACCACCTCACAGCAGAGAGGCTCTCCTGTGCCAGTTCACGTATCTAGTACGTGATCTAGCACTTCCAGGTAGAGGGCGTGCATGAGGCCGTTGTGCTGGCGGTGCTGTGATTAGTCAGCACAAGCCTATCAGCGGGTCCTGGCCAATGGCTGACCGCCGGCACCTGCTGATCAGCAAAGACGATGACAAGACAATGCAGAGCTCTGTCCTGTCAGAGACGATATGCAGGTTTTTGTTTCCCTACAAAGCAGGGAATGCACCAAGCACTGTTAGGCACACATTTAATCCCTTGATTGCCTCTGAGGTTAACCCCTTCAAAGCCAGTGTCATTAGTACAGTAACAGTGTATATTTTTAGCACTGATATTGTCAGTGGTTGCCACAAAGTGTCAAAAGTGTCAGTTAGTGTCAGATCGCCTGCCATACTATCACAGCCTTTTAGCGATGTATTAACAATTTATCTGCATGCCTGTGGCATTTTTGCATGACTTCCCTATATGTTTTCTGTTATTGTTGTGCTTTATATTTGCCTTATAGATCACACCCCTGACAAATATTACTCCCGATGAAGCGGATGTCGTGCGAAACATGTAGAGTGTAAGATGTGAGATTGGATTTTTTGATTGAGGCCACCCAGATTTGAGGATACCCCACTCATTATCCAATCTCTATTCAAGGAAGTGTGATTTTGCTTGAGCTGTTATGCCTTACGGGCTATGTATGTTTTAGATTTATTTTCTCTAGTGTGTGTCCTCCATGCACAGGGGTTACTTTTTAATTTGAAATTGTCACAAACTTTTGTATTCATTTTTTTTAAATTTGTGCTGTGCAGTTCATACCGTACCATGAAAGTCCTAAGTGCCTCCAATCCATGTTCTGTTGTATACCTTATATTATAGGATGTAGGTACAATCACCCATTTTATGCATGTAGCACACATCTTCTACATGATCCAATTACATTTATCCTTAATTAAATCCAGGGGGATCACAGACTTTTGCCAGCTCCTGGCTTATTATAGTAGCTAGAAACATACAGGACAGTCATCTTTCTTGGGAATGTTTGGGGGGAATAACCCTCCACAAAGCCTCTTTGGAGACATTTTTGGGGTTAACCAAGGTTACAGTGTAGATAAGAGCATAAACCCTAGTCCAAAACCTCTGAACTTTTGGTTACAATCACAATGTATGAATCATTGCCCTCCATTGAGCATTTCCAGAAACATTTTGACAATATCTGTGGGTTAAATTTAGCAATTATGGTAGGACCCAGGTGCCACCTAAGTGCTTAGTTTGCTTATGTTAAGGTAGTGTTAATTGAGACTTTGGATATATTAGTTATCAGGTTGTGCCTCTATAAACCTTCAAAGGCCCCACTCAAATCCATTTCCTTAAGAATCATGTAGGGCAAGTTTTGGATTGTCTGATGTAATAACATATAAATTGTAAAAATGTGGGCTTTCACCTTGGATACCTTTATACTTCGCTTTTCAAAGGAGGTCCACTCGACTACACGGCCACCTACGGATAACTGTTGCTAAAGAAAATATTTTTTTCTGCCTAAAACAAAACTTCTCTATCTTGGAGAGTTGGTGTGTATCTTTGAAATTAGAATATACCACCAGGGAAACTGACAAAAGATTGTTGACACATTCTTAGAATATACACCATCCTAGTTCGGCAGCAGCTTCTCGTGTGAGTTAACTGGATTTTTACATTTTGGATTTTATGCTGTTTTATTACTTTCGGTAAGAAATCTACTACACTATGGAAAATCTACGTGGGCTCCTGGTGAGCTTTATTTTTCCTTAGTTGGATCACGCCTGGAGGTGCCATTGGAAGCAAATTAATGCACTGAATCCTGGGAGATTTCCATATATGCTCTAAGGCGCACATGCTGCTGTAATGGCAGCCATTTGCTCTGGTGACTTTTGAATTCACTCATATTGGTGGTTGGTCACTCGAGTACAGTTTGAGAAGTATCTTTACAATCACTCGAGTTGCTGCATCAAGCTAATTTTTTCACGTTAATATATATGCTTTGGGTCTATACAGAGTACACCTTTATTGACAATTCTGGACTTTCCATGTTTTTTACGTTGCTAAATTTTTCTTGTTCAAATTTTTTATTGGATTTTACAGGTAGTAGCATCAGAAGGAAGATGAACAATATTTATCACATCATGTTATACAGAATACAAGCTTGTGTGAATGAATACAGGTGATAAAACAGAAACAATAGGTAGAGGTTGGCAAAAATGAATACAATCAATTTCGGGGGCTAAATGAACAGTGGGCCGTATCGTTTCCCATCCCTAGGCCCCCCATATGGGAGCAAGCTGTGCCTAAGGGGGGGGGGAGACAACAAGGACCACTTCTAAATTAGCAGATTTTCCTCTACTTTACAACTGTTTGATGGTTAAAGGTTTAATATAAAAGGATAAACTAAGACCAGAGTAGGAGCAAATGGTGGGCTAGGAGTATTAATGCAGCTAGTAAATGTTAGCTACATGTGAGGTATAAAACCTTCAAACATGGTAACGGATCGGTGAGACGAGTAGGCAAATGCCTCAAGATTAATAACCTCGTGGGTCTGACCAGGTCGTGTGCTCAGAGATAGGAGTAGTTGATAGAGCTTTGACTACCTGTAGGAAGGTAGATGGGCTAAATAGAGAGAGGAGCAGGTTGGAAAGGGAGGGGTGGGGGAGAGATTTTGGGGTAGAGAATGAGAGAATTGCAAGATAAAGGGGGGTGCGAGGTCCCAGGTGCTTAGGTTTTATTAGTTATGCTGGAGGGAGGGTGTGTAGGTTAAGATGCCTCTTATTGTAGTGGTAGAGATTCATCAAAATTGGGTGGAAGAAAGTGTGTCGCCCAAGGGGACCAGAGGGTCTCGTATTTTTATTAACACATTTTGATCTTTACATGTTTTTTTACATTTTTCAGCCTCACTGAATTCAATTCATTTTTCAGGACTTAGACTGTTCATTGAGTTTATTAGCGCTACACTATTAATATATATTTGCTTTTAGGTTTTGTTATACTACCTTTGTGTTAGCAGCCTTAGTTTACATATCACAGTGCACATTTTGTCACTTACGGTTTGCAGGAAAGAGATTCTATTTGAACCAACAGAGGATCCCCTTTTTGTCCAGAAAGAAAATTGCGATGCTTGGCACCTTGCTCCTGCACACAGAATCAGGTTCACAGACTGCCTCTATCCCGGGACTCTCACTTGGCATCATCTAATGGCTAAGCCTTGCTGCCCTCTATGACCGGGGTGGTCAACAAAGCACTGTAGACATAAACAAATAGAAGGTCGCACCAGCCTAGCGCATTATCCTCAGTAGGCTTTTATTAGTAAAATATTAAAAAATGGCTACTCACAAACATGCGATGTAAACCAGCATATCAATTCCATCGAACAACGTTCATAATGTTAGAGTCCAATATCTTGTAAAGGTGAAAGGCTAATGCATTTCGAGGCAATGCCTCTTCCTCAGAGCCTACTGAGGATAATGCGCTATGCTGGTGCGCCCTTCTTTTTGTTTATGTCTACAGATCCCCTTTTTGTACATGGCATAATGCCACTTTGGCCAACTATGCATCTTGATTGTTCTTTATCAACTGTGGTAAACCCAGGCCACCAACAGCTTTAGGCACAAATAACTTTCTTTTGTTCACGCAAAAAAGTGCACCAAGGGGGCCTTGGATTTTTCAGGGCTTTCCCCATAATTGGAACAAGAAGAGTCATAAAAAGGTATAGGATCTTTGGTAAAAGTTTCATGTTTATAGCAGAGTTGCCCATCTTTTCTTTGGACACTGAATGACGTTGTCCTGGCCCTGCACATGCCTTTTCAAACACTGATCATGTCACTCAATCCAATGAAGTCCTTGAATCAGAAATGGTCTCCTCGACACGCTGCTGCTCTTTTTTGTACAATCACACACTGGAGGCAGGAAGGTGAACAAACTGTATTGTTTGAATACAGCAGAAAATGAAAGCTCATCAACTTGGTGGTGTCTGGGAGACCTTTGTAACTATCAGAGCTGGCTGGAATGAAATTTAGATCCTTTGGTAGTTAAAACCGCTACGATGCATCTATCTGTGTAGTTATCTGTTTGCCTAGTGTTCAGCTTTAATCCCCAAACAAACAATTTACCAGATGTATATTGTTCCTTCTGATAGCATACAAGGCATGTCTATTTTTTAAATATTTTTTTTTCTATTAGTAATCATAATGTTCTGTACTAAAATTATCTTTGATTTTCTTTTTCATGATGCACATTTAAAATATTGTTTATGCGTATTATATGTTTACTACTTTCAGCCAAAAGATGATGAGGTCTGTGCAAATAATACCTCTGAAGGATGCCTAAAGCTTTTGTGCTTATAATAGTGGAAGTAATCAAGAAGTGTCACACCCCCTCCCTCTTTTCTAGCAGAGCAGGAATTTATGTAATTCAGGTATTGACAGTATATAGCACCGTCAGTTTACGCAGCGCTCTACATACTTTTCATTCACATCATTTGCAACTGACCTCAAGAAGCTTACAATCTAAGGTCCCTCTCTCATATACACAGAGATGTATAGTAACGAAGTAGAACTACTTAAGTACTGTACTTAAGTACCGAAATGCGGTATCTGTACTTTCCTAGAGTAGAATTTTTTTCTCCTACTTCTACTTTTACTTCACTACATTTTTTCGATGATTTTGATACTTCTACTCAAGTATTTTTTTTTGTGCTGCATAGTTACTCGTTACTTTTAAAAAAATTACCACTGCCAGAACAGTAGATGGCAGGTTGCATAAAGCTCAAAAAAATGTGTATAATGTCATTTGTAAATCAGCGCATACGAAAATAAAGGCTGTGTATAATAAAAGCTGCTATACCAAATCTTTCCAATAAAAAGAAAATATGAAACAAACAAATAAATGGTGCTACAGCGCTTAAAGTGCATCAAGAAACTACTAACAAACACAGGTTAATCATTTGAATAAATCATTTGAAATAATAAAAACAATATGATGTTCATACTTTTGACTTCTTTCTTTAATAACTACATAACACAGTACTTGTACTTCTACTTTCAGTACTTGAGTAGAAATTTTTTTTCAAAACTACTGGTACTTTTTACTTTTAGTACTTAAGTAGCAAATTTTTTGAAAAAACTACTTGCAATACTTAAGTAAAAAAAATGTTGAATACTTTAGTACTTCTACTTAAGTAACTTTTTCTGCGAGCACTTCCACTTCTACTCAAGTAATTTTTTGATCGAGCACTTGTACTTTTACTCAAGTAGAAATTTCGAGTACTTTATACAAGTCTGCATATACACATATTCCAGGGCCATTTTACTGATCAGTACATCTTTGGAGTATGTGAGGAAACCCATGCCAGCGCTGGGAGACCATGCAAACTCAATGCAGGTAGTGTCCGGACCAAGATTCAAACTAAGGACTCCAGTGCTAGAAGCCAGATGTGCTAACCGCGATGCCACCCCATGACCCCCATCTGTAAAATGGTTTGAAGCTGCCAAAAAAGCATGCAGACAGTTTTACACTTTCTTATTAAAGAGCCCAGCATGATGTAGAAACTAAAACTACCTATAAATTAGTCAGTTTTATTAATTCAAGCAGTGGGTTACATGAAAAAACTGACCACGCATGCAAGGTGGATGGGGGGATCCTTACTGTGTCACTGCATTCTGAAAGCGGGAAGACTCGATCAGTGGTGAAGGCTATAGGCTGATCAAGCAGATAAAATCAGACATGGCAATTGAACAAAAAGATTGGCTTCTATTCAACCTAGAGATGTAACAATAGACTAAATGATTGACTTCTGTTCAACCTAGAGATGAAACATTTCCCGAAATTTTAAAGCTATGGGGAAAAAAATTCCCTGTTTTTTTTTTTCCGGAAAAAATAACATTTTGGACAAATTGAAAAAAAATGAGTGTGGAGTAGTTTTACAAATTGAAAGTCATTTTGTTACACTGGAAAGGTTAAATGCAATGTATATAAAAGTATTATGCTTGAAATAAAAGTTCAGCTTATTCAGTAAAAAAAACGAAACTTGCTTTTTTATTGCAAACAGATAACAAGGATAGTGTTGAGCGAACACGGACTGTATTATTCGTGTTCGTACCGAATAATTGGATTTTTTGTACCCGAACACGGACACGGACACTTTACTGTATGTTCGGGTAAAAATCCGTGTTCGGTCGTTTTATTTCCGGGTTTTGCATGCTTTGGCGCTCTTTTCATGGCGGGCTTTCAACAGCCAATCAACAATCGTTTAACTGGTGTGCCTTAAGCCATCCCAGCCATGCCTGCAAATGTCTCAGTAGCTGTGATTGGCCGTCTGAAGCATGTGACCAAGTCTTTATAAGTTCGAGGCAGCCGCAGCGGCGTCATTATGCTGCTTAGATTCAGGGACAGAGCACACATCAACGTGCTGGCTGCTGATTAGGGAAAGATAGGCAGGAAAAAACCATTTGTGTCCGGATAGAATTGAGGGACAGGTCGGAGTGTTTAGGCAGGGCGAGTTGTAGGCATTTTAGGGATAGAGTCTGCTGAATTATATAGGGTCAGTGTCTTCTACAAACTACAATCGATATTGCTGTGTGGGGGGTGGGGTCTGCACTCAATCCTGATCTACGATCTCTTCTCAATCCTGTTAGGGACAGAGTCTGCTGAATTTTAGGGAAACTGTGTTCTACAAACTACAATCGATATTGCTGTGTGGTGTGGGATTGGAGATAGGCAGGTGTCAGTGATCCACATCCATTTTTCTGTGTGTGAGCTGCAGTGAACACAATCTTTTTGGGCTGCAGTGAACACAATCTTTTTGGGCTGCAGTGAACACAATCTTTTTGGGCTGCAGTGAACACAATCTTTTTGGGCTGCAGTGAACACAATCTTTTTGGGGTGCAGTGAACAAAATCTTTTTGGGGTGCAGTGAACACAATCCTTTTTGGTGTGCAGTGAACACAATCTTTGTGGGGTGCAGTGAACAAAATCCTTTGTGGGGTGCAGTGAACACAATCTTTTTGGGGTGCAGTGAACAAAATCCTTTTTGGGGTGCAGTGAACAACATCCTTTTTGGGGTGCAGTGAACACAATCTTTTTGGGGTGCAGTGAACAAAATCCTTTGTGGGGTGCAGTGAACACAATCTTTTTGGGGTGCAGTGAACACAATCTTTTTGGGGTGGAGTGAACAACATCCTTTTTGGGGTGCAGTGAACAAAATCCTTTTTGGGGTGCAGTGAACAAAATCATTTTTGGGGTGCAGTGAACACAATCTTTTTGGGGTGCAGTGAACACAATCTTTGTGGGGTGCAGTGAACACAATCTTTTTGGGGTGGAGTGAACAACATCCTTTTTGGGGTGCAGTGAACAACATCCTTTTTGGGGTGCAGTGAACACAATCTTTTTGGGGTGCAGTGAACACAATCTTTGTGGGGTACAGTGAACAGAATCTTTGTGGGGTGCAGTGAACACAATCTTTGGGGGGTACAGTGAACACAATCTTTGTGAGGTGCAGTGAACACAATCTTTGTGGGGTGCAGTGAACACAATCATTGTGGGGTGCAGTGAACTCAATCTTTGTGGGGTACAGTGAACACAATCTCATACTGAAGGTTTGAGGGTGCTGCCTGTTCCATACTCCCCCTACTCCTCATCTAGCCTTTTAGGGGTACAAACAATAGTAATTGGGGCCTAGTGTGGTTGTGTACGTGTGATATACATACACTTTTTTAAATGCCCTGGCTGAGGGAAGGAGGTTCTCACCCAAGATTTGACAGTACATGGTCCCATCCATCCTCCCTTTGATGCAGTGAAGTTGTCCTGTCCCCTTAGCAGAAAAACACCCCCCAAGCATAATGTTTGACAGTAGGAATGGTGTTCTAGGGGTCATAGGCAGCATTTCTCCTCCTTCAAACACGGCGAGTTGAGTTGATGCCAAAGAACTTGATTTTGGTCTCATTTGACCACAACACTTTCACCCATTTCTCCTCTGAATCATTTAGATGTTCATTAGAAAATTTCAGAAGGTCTGTACATGTGCTTTTTTGAGCAGGGGAACCTTGCGTGTGCTTCAGGATTTCAGTCCTTCATGGCGTACTGTGTTACCAATAGTTTTCTGGGTGACTATGGTCCCAGCTGCCTTGAGATCATTGACAAGACCCTTCTGTGTACTTCTGGGGTAATTCCTCACTGTTCTCATGATCATTGAAACTCCACAAAGTTAGATCTTGTATGGAGCCCCAGACCGAGGGAGATTGACAGTTGTGCAAAAAAGAATTCTGGTTGGCCGCACGTCCAGTAAAATCACTTTTATTTCAGCAAGCCTATAAAAACATGTCCAAAAACACAAATAGAGGGGAACAGATTGACAGTTATTTTGTGTTTCTTCCATTTGCGAATAATCACACCAATTGTTGTCACCCTCTCCCCAAGCTGCTTGGTGATGATCTTGTAGCCCATTCCAGCCTTTTGTAGGTCTACAATCTTGCCCCTGACATCCTTGGACAGCTCTTTTATCTTGGCTATGGTGGAGAGATTGAAATCTGATTAATTGATTGCTTCTGTGGACAGGTGTCTTTTATACAGGTAACAAGCTGAGATTATGAGCACTCCCTTTAAGAGAGTGCTCTTTGTCTCAGCTTGTTACCTGTATAGAAGACACCTGGGAGCCATAAATCTTGCTGATTAATGGGGGATAATGGGGGATAAAAAATACTTACTTTATTCATTAAAATGCAAATCAATTTATAACTTTTTAAAATGCGTTTTTCTGGATATTGTTTTTTTTTTTTATTTCAAATATTTTTATTAAAGAAAGAAGGTAAGCAGAAAATACAGAAAATACATAACATTAAGATTGTTAATGAATTACTTTGTCAGGAAATAATGTCAACAAAGAGCAAAGGTGTTACAAAGAGCAATAAAAAATAGTAACCCATAGGTGAATACACAACAAAGATTGACATAGTAGCGTCAATTTTGAAAAAAATAACAATATTTTTCACATTTTTTATATGAAATTCTCAAAAAAATGTAAAAATCAAAATTTTTTTACATTTTGTTTTCTGCTACATATTTTTGGTAAAACAAATCACAATAAGCGTATTTTGATTGGTTTGCGCAAAAGTTATTGCGTTTACTAACTACGGGAAAGATTTATGTCATTTTTTTTTAACTAGTAATGGCGGCGATCTGTGATTTTTTTTGCGGGACTGCGACATTGCGGCGGACAGATCGGACCCTTAAATTACATTTTTTACACTTTTGGGGGTACCAGTGACATTACTACAGTAATCAGTTCTATAAATATGCACTGTTACTGTAAAAATGACACTGGCAGGGAAGGGGTTAACTTTACTGGTGATCAAGGGGTTAAGTGTGTCCCTAGGGGCGTGATTCTAGCTGTCAGGGGGCGTGGCTTGTTAGATCATCACAGAGACATACGATCCTACATAGCAGGATCGCAAAGCCTCTGTGATGATCTAAGGGAGAATGACAGACGGCTGTGTTTACATCAGCCGCCTGTCTTTCTCCCTCTCCTGAGCAAGATCACGAGTGGCTGGCGGACATAGCAGGGAAGGCAGGCCCCCTACAGGCTCGTGGGCGAGTGACATACCCATACGTCACTTTGCCCAGGAGAGGCTGACTGCCGCAGTATATAGTTGTGCGGCAGTCGGCAATTGGATAGACTGATCATTTCTTTGTCAATGGGCAAACCTACAAAATCAGTAGGGGGGTCAAATACTTTTTCCCTCACTGTAGTTCCTCCCTACTCTGTCCAAGACTAAAAAAAAAAAGTTTTTTTCCTAAAGATACACTTTACATTTCTGGCAGGTATATATATATATATATATATATATATATATATATATATAATTTAAAAAAAGGTAAGAACTTCAGGTATCTGTCAAACTAGAAAAAAAATTCCTGTTGTGTCATGGGAACAGGAAGGCATAAACAGCAATACAAAGATTGGCAGACATTGTAATACTTCCTTACTCTAGCAAAAGTGTGCTTTTTTCTGTTTCCCAGTGGAAAATCTTCCTGAAATGGACACAGACACCAATAAAAAAAAAACGGCAGAGGTTCTAACCCTTCCCCATTCTATCCAAAATAAAAATTCTTACCAATGCAGTTGGTCCATTTTCCCACTACAAGCAGTGGTGTATTTAGGTTTTATGCTGCCCTAGGCCTGACTAAACTCATGCACCCCCTAATTTAAATATGACCCACCCCTTCCTGCCAAGGCCACACCCTTTCCAGTTAAGACCCCCCCTGTTATCTGCAAACCACACCCCTTCTTTTTTAGGCTTCCCCAACGCAGTGGCTGGTGTGAATAGACCTTAAGCTGTGTTGAGAGGCTTTTGCTTGCTTCAAGTAGGTTTTCCATACATATGCAAGTCTATTGGAATGCAAAATATGCATTAAGCACAGGTAAATGCAGGTCAGAAGGAGGTCAAGTGCACCTGTCAATGAATTATGAATGATCACTGAAACATCTCAAACCGATGTCAGAACAAATGTCAGTGGCGGAAGTGCTCATATTCACCTGCTAAAATACCCCTAAATTACATCACATTGGGCCGAGCTGTATCCATATTTGTGGATTATTGGACATACAATGCTGATCTGACAACATAGGTACCGCTCTTGGCTGTCAGGGCTATTTATCCCAGGAGGAACACTGGGGATGGGGACCTGCCCAAATACAGTTCCATTTGAAGGTGTTCATGTGACATTCACAAACCAGTTTAATAGTCAAAGCCTTAGGACTCAATCAGGCCAAAAATTACCCCAAAATATGTCAACACACAGAATGAAAGATCTTTAACCTGTGTATGCTTAGTTACAATACATTTTGCTAAATAAAACAGGATTAACTGGCCTTAAGACGTTCCTATAGAAAAAAACAAGACAAATCAGCAGGTTGAAAAAATCATGAGCAAAAAAAGTATATGTTCCAGCTTTACTTCTCATGCAGAAGACTACAAAATCCCGGAATGACACAGAGGAGGGTAGGCAGAGCATTAGGCTGCTAAGACCTGCTGCCAGTGCCACATTTACTAGTACTGACGGCCGCCAGTTGTATTAAGTGTGGTCGCTGGTCTGTCCAAACGTCAGGCCAGTCATTGGTCACCAGCCAGTATTTTACTGGCAGCAGTGCGGCCGCTTTTTTGAGGCGTCAGACCAATTTGCCTCCTAGGCCCTGCCACCTGGCCCATAAGACTGCCGTTACACTAAAAGTGTAAAAAGTGTACTAAAAGTGTAACGCAAGTGGTGGGGACTCTTTTCATGCAGAAGCCAGGAGGAGGCTGTTTTTTTCATGCTGGGGAGGCTTTTTTGTCGCCCCCCCCCCCCTGCAAAGTGTCGCCCTAGGCCTGGGCCTTGTTGGCCTAGGCCAAGATACAGCTTTGACTACAAGGGTTAACACAACTTCTTTTTCCTTGGGGAAAATGAATAGGATGATGTTTTTACCTTATTGCTTGCTTCCCTGGCAGCCTGAACTCTCCCCTGCTATCTCACCCTCCCTGGTTGTGGATGGCCATCTCTGCCCTCCTATGTAATGCAGAACTTCTGGTCTTGCATTGTACAGGGTGACTAAAGAGAGCTGGAACTGTGCAGGCAGCAAAGAGAAGAGGCTTCAATGGTCTGTTGAATGTAGATGAGGAAGCCTGCTGGAGCCAGGAATTGAGTAAGTATATCACCTTATTTATAATGCCATATGCAAAACAAGCAGTTAAACCTTTCAGTGGTGAGGGGGACCCACTGAAAGGGTAAAGATTTTTCATCACTTGAATTCACCTTTAATCCATATACAGTATGAATTTATTTCATCTTGCAAAGGAGAAATAATTTATCACATTTAAAAGAAGAAAATCAATTAGCAATTATCTACAGACATAACCAAAAAGAGCTTGAAGGGACAATTGTCTTTAGTAGTAATTACTTTTATATAAGTATATGTTTAACTAAACTTTTTTGTTTTGTTTGGGATTTATTAGGAAAGGATTAAAACCCCTGCCAGTTTATTTTTTTGCTGTCTGTGGAAGGGACCACTTGCCCAGCTTCTGGGGGGTACCTATAATTTGGGACCGGGAGGGGTCGCGTTCATATAATAGTGAACATTATGGCGGTACCCCCGCTTAGAGATGAGCTGTTCACTGTGTGCAGTAGTTAAAACTACATAGTCCCTCTATAACACGTGCTATTCCATGTTACTACACACCTTTTCTGGATGAATTTTGCATTTTGAACCTGTGCATGGATGAGGCTGAGATAGGGGTAGCTCAGTCTTAAAGAAGAATGTTGTTATGCTTAACAACTCCTGCATTGGCATAACACTTTGTTACTTTGATGATTGTATGAATAAAAGTGGACTGAGTGCTCGGAAAAGTACATTTTAAGGTAAGTCTCACAGTGTGGAATGTCACATGGTATCGCGCATTGCAGACACCTTATTCAAAATGAATGGGCTGCCAACACATCCTAATGTGCATAAAACTGCACATGACCCTTTTTTCTAATGCAATTTACAGCAATACACTACCATGTCACAACACAGATTGGGGTTTCATTCAAAATGAAGGGCACTGCAAAGCAGTAATGAACAATATGTGTGCTACTGCAATATGGAATTATGAATTTGGCCTTAGACAGTTATTCTGTAATAGTCTTCCCCACCTCTAGTTGTGGTGACAACTGTGAAATTTGGGATTTACCATCACTTTCTGTGTCAGTGACAATGGTCATCAGTATCAATAGATTATGATTGGACCCATGTAGCTGGGCTCCGGCAATTTGCCCCTGTACAAATCATGTCACTGATCCTGCTGATCTATGTTGAATTTACCTGGCCTCTTGTTTTCCTGCACATCACATCTTCTGAAGTATAAAAAATTAAGTTGCGCTAAACAGTGATATAGATCAAATGAAGTCCATATAAAGTTCAGTAAAATTATATGATAATAAGCAGAGGCGTAACTAGAACCTTCAGGGCCCCGGTGCAAGAAACCATGAAGGGCCCCCCCGACCTCTGGCCGGGGCCCTTTCCTTCAAGCCTGGGGCTCTTCCCACTGATCCTGGGGCCCTTTAATCTCATTGCGGGGCCCTTTGTTATGGTCCCGCAGTGGGACCCTTTCACAAGTTCTGCAGTGGGCCCCCCTTCCTTCCTTTTTATTTTTTTGGTTTTTTAATTGCATTATTTTTTATCATTTTATTTTATTTTTTTACAATGTCACTGACTATGACTCTGTCCATTCAGAAAAGGAAGGAGCTGGTAAATTACATATTTACCGACCCCTTCCTGGTTCTCTATTGTGACACATCCCCTGCAGCAGCCGGCAGGAGAGGGGAGGGAGCACAGTGGGATGGGGGGGGGGGACCAGGGGAGCACACAGGGGCCCAGAGACAGCAGAACACAAGTTAACTGGATAGGAGGAGTGGCGGGGGCAGCATACAGAGGAACCAATCTCCTCCATTTTCCTCCTGCAGCTATAGGAGGAAAAAGGAGGACAGTGATTTCTCTACATGCTGCCCCCGCCGCCCTTCCTATCCAGGTGTACAGGGGAGCCGCACAGGCCCCCTGGAGCATGGGGCCCGGTTGCAATTGCAACCCCTGCAACCCCTGCAACCCCTGTAGTTACGCCCCTGATAATAAGTATAATCCGTGATTTGGAATCCAGACTCCCAATGGTCATGTGCTTAAAAAAATTTTTTTCATATAAAGCGAGTTGTCAAAAACCAAGGCCTTGTCGACTTGATTGTAGGGAAATCAGATTGAGCTCGCAATAGCTGTCTGATTGTTTGGTCATATATTGATCAAAAAAAAGAAAAAACGCAATAGCGTAAAACCCAACAACAATGGGTACATTCAATAATTAAATGACACCAATGTGATGTGTCCAGTGGAAAAATAAATGAAAAAGGGTGATAATCAATAAAAAAAATAGATAAGTAAAATCCTCCACCAATATTTGCGCTGCTTACCAGAACACAAAATATGTATGACAGAGACACATCAAAGAAGAGGTAAGATCCAGTGCAATGCAAACACCCGTAGATACTCCTTTCAGAGAATAAACAGGCAATCGCATGAATAGACCAAGGGATTGGTGCTTATCCTCCACCGTATAAAACGCCTCTTACCAGATTGAATTGATGTAAATGCTTGTAGAAATCTTAGGGTAAATAGCTGTTTGCACACAGAGTTAATCCAGAAAGGCCCTCAAATGGATGTCACCACCATGAAAGGAAAGAGAACTCCATAGTGTAAACCAGATAACCATAATCAAATGAGACAGAGGTGAAAGGAAATAAAGCCCAGTGAGAAAGACACCTAATGGGTACTCCTTACCATAGAGCAAACAGGCAATCACATATAACACCCAACAGACTGGTGCTTATCCTCCACCTTTTATAACGCCTCTTACCAGACTCAAAAATTGTAGGCACTTGTAGAACTCATATATTAACGCAGGCTCCACTCGGAATGGCTCCAAAAAGACCCCCAAGATGTATCACCACCATAAAGAAAAAAGAAGCTCCATAGTGTAAAACCACATATATATTTATTTAAAAAAGGGATATTAAACTCACATGCAGGAGTACAAATGATCGGCCTTTACACAAACGAACAGGAACACAGGATCTACTGTATACCCTCCCTTCTGACAGAACCGCAATCTACCTTGTTTACAGATTGATGTTCTGCCTGTGTACTGTGTAATTGGTGGGTGCAGGCGAACATCAGGCTCGCAGTACCCGCTGCTGGGCTTCTGCTTTTGTATGATCACAGCAGGAGCGGGTTGCCAGCAGCACGCACACGCACCCCAGACCCGGCAGTTTTTAGATCATGTTCTAGGTACGTGACCTGGCACAGAGCAGCCGCCCTGCCGCAGTATATGTACGGTGGGTGGTCCGCAAGTGGTTAAGGCTGAAACAAGTAATAGACGTAATTGATAATAAGAATATTAGATAATGATTTTCATTATCAATTAGTTGGCCTACATACAGAATGCATTATTTGTTTACATGTCAGTATGTACAGTACAGCATACATAAAGCTCAGTACACCATCCACACATGTCAGCAAGTACCTGAGAACTTGTGAATGTGTGAAGAACAATGCCTCATGGGACACAAAGTCCTGGGCCGGAGAAGGAAATGATGTAAGAGCTTTGTCCTGGGAAGATCAGCTTCTAAACCCAGGGAAGCTTGAAACTAATAGACTGGAGCCAAATTAAGACACTACAATTCAGTTTTGAGTAAATTTACCAGTTTTGCACATATTTAAATTTTGAATCATCTGCGCTGATAAGTTTCTAAGCCACTGCAACAGACTGGCTTCAAAGCAGATGGATAGGGATCCTTTTTGAACAAGTCCCAAGCACTGTAATTCTTTCCTCTGCCCTGGACCAAAGATTTACATTTTTAATACCAGAGCAAATTATAATTATTTAGGCTAAAGTGAAGGCAGAGGGTCTTGCCTTAAAAAGGGAGATGGTGCGGCAGCAAATGGCCACTTCGCCTGAAACTAGAGTAGCTGAGCCCTCAAAATCTGCAGCATCTATACTTGACTCACTCCTTGAGTCTCGGGGCAGAAGTGAAGAGGGGACTTAAAAGGGTCAATAGAGGAGAATATTAATAGTCAAATAAAAAGTGAGGTCCAAGCTTATTTTGCAGAGAAGCTCCTTGCCAAGGTTGAATGGGTGGAAAAATAGCCAAGAGAAATATCCTACCACAAGCAAAGTCCTACTTGTGTATCCCAGGCACCTCTATGCCATAAAAGCTCCTCATCAATGCTGCAGGCAACATACAGTAGCATGTAAAAAATAAAAAAAGGGCTAGCCTCACACCTGAGCATATGGACATGTGTAACATTCTTATATTCCAATGCAAAGTTTCATGAACAATGATAGTCCACCTAATTTTAGGTCATTTATGGTTTGTTTATTTTTTTCTGCTTTTTGAAACTTTGTAAAGCTGTGTAATGCTAAAAAATATGTAAACCCAACATTTCATATTCCTGATACGTGCCTGCTGTATCATGTCCTTTTAACCGCTTGCCGACCGCCGCACGACTATTTACGTCGGCAGTCAGCCCCTCACAGGCAAAGCGACGTAGGGCTACATCGCTAGCCTGTGAGGCTCTAGGGAGCAAGCGCATGCCGCCGGAGGCGCGCTCCCGCTCCCGTGTGGTCACGGACCCCCCCGCCCGTGTGCACTCACGATCGTCCATTAGAGAGGGAGAAAGGCAGGCGGCTAATGTAAACACAGCCGCCTGTCAGTCTCCCCTGTGTAAGAATGGAGATCAGACGGTTCTACTATGTAGGACCGTTGATCTCTGTTCTTACACTAGTAGCCACAGCCAATCACAGTTAGAAACATGCCCCTAGGACACACTTAACCCCTCCCTCTCCAATACAGCTAACTCCTTCACTGTCAGTGTCATTTTTACAGTAACAATGCATATGTATAGCACTGATTACTGCAGTAATGTCAGTGGTAACCCCAAAAGTGTCAAAAATGTCAGTCAAGGGTCCGATCTGTCCGCCGCAATGTCGCAGTCCCACAAAAAAAATCGCAGATCGCAGCCATTACTCGTTAAAAAAAAAACAACAAAAATTACAAAAATATTTCCCTTTGTTAGTAAACACGATAACTTTTGCACAAACCAATCAAAATACGCTTTTTGCAATTTTTTTTACCAAACATATGTAGCATAAAACAAATTGGCCGAAAATGTTAAAAAATTTAGATTTTTACATTTTATTTTGGGGAATTTCATATAAAAAATGTGAAAAATATTGTTTTTTTTAGCGAATGATCAAAAAATCGCACAGGTGATCAAATACCACCAAAAGAAAGCTCTGTTTGTGGGAAAAAAAGGACGTCAAATTCGTTTAGGTACAGCATCGCACGACCACGCAATTGTCCGTTAAAGTCAAGTCACGCAGTGCTGAATCGCAAAATAGGCCCTGGTCAGGAAGGGGGTAAATCTTCCGGGGCTTAAGTGGTTAAAAAAGTATCCTGTTCTCTTTGTAATGCTTCCTTTGTGTGAAATCCCTGGTGTTCCCACCAGTCCCCCTGCTTTCCTATCAAAAACTGACCACACTAAGTAGGAGAACACACCATGGTCGGTTCTCTAGCCTGCTCTCCTGCCATAATAAGACTTGTCCTAGCATGCTCCTCTGCACAGCCTTTCATTGGGAAGATCTGTGTGTTGCTGTTTCTCCTCCCTTAGCTCTTATGCAGATGAGAACAGTGGGAATGTGATCTCTCATAAAAAAAGGGGGAGAAAGGTACTTACAATTTTTATTTTTTATGTCTATACACAAATGTTTTACCTTTCATTTCTATTTTAAACTGGTTGTTTCACAAAGTGAAGGTTTGCAATTACTTTAAAGTAAAGTTTAAGTTTTTATTCTGCAGTTTGTGTGTAACACTATATTTGCTCATTAAACTATTTAAAAGAAAAAATAAAATGGCATACTAAGGTTTTTTTTTCCCTGAAAATCTATAATAATAATAATATTAATAACAATAGTAAAAAATGTCCAATGTTTAGGTTTAGGGAACTTTAGGACTTTGGAAAACTACATTGTTCTAGGTGTTTTCCTTCAATAGACAAAAATAGCTTGGCAAAATATCTGCAAATTAGAAAATATTCTGACATAACTGTCACTTTCTTAAAGAATTTGTTTCTTCTTGAATTCCCACTCCATCTATTTCTGGCATATGCAGCCAGTTGCTATGTACAATCATAGAATTGAGAGAGCTCTTACTATAATAATATAAACAGTACTCTTTCACCAGCAGGGGGAAGAAACACTTCAGTAATACAGAGTGAGTCCTTAAACTGGGAAAGAAAACTGTTCAAGTTTCAAGAACGCTTGTTAACAGTTTCATCACAAAAACAACTTTATTCTTCATGGTACAATCAAGTTACAAAATTTGTTGCTGGGCTACAACTCCCAGCATTCTCTCCCATATTATCACTGGACTCTGTCACAGATAAAAAACGCTTTGCCAGGTTGCATAGTTTTTTCGTGATTCTTTTGTAAAAAGTTATTTCCTGGAACTCCAGGTTTAAATTAAAATATCTGTACCTTAGAGATGTTAACAAAAAAAACTTTAGCGCTTTAGCGACAACATACAGATATCTGGCAGCAATCACATGATGAACTCTACAGTGCTCCTAGTGCCACATATTCTAGAGTAGGGGTCTACAAACTTTTCAAAAAAGGGCCAGTTTACTGTCTTTCAGACTTTAGGGGGGGGGGCAGATTTTAGCCAGCAAGGGTAGAAAATGTCCCCGACACAGCTTCAGTGAGATTAAACATGGCCTCAAGGTCAGTAGGAGGAGGAGTCGTACCCTATTGGTGTCGGTGAAAGGAATAGTGTCCCATCTTTGGTGTCAGTGGGAGGGATAGTGTCCCATCATTGTTGTTGACAGTGGGAAGAATCATGCCCCATCATTGGTGTTAGTGGGAAGAATAGTGCCCCATCATTGGTGTTAGTGGGAGGGATAGTGCCCCATCATTGTTGTTGACAGTGGGAAGAATCATGCCCCATCATTGGTGTTAGTGGGAAGAATAGTGCCCCATCATTGGTGTTAGTTGAAAGAATAGTGCCCCATCATTGGTGTTAGTGGGAAGAATAGTGCCCCATCATTGGTGTTAGTGGGAAGAATAGTGCCCCATCTTTGGTGTTAGTGGGAAGAATAGTGCCCCATCATTGGTGTTAGTGGAAAGAATAGTGCCCCATCATTGGTGTTAGTGGGAAGAATAGTGCCTCATCATTGGTGTTAGTGGGAGGAATAGCATAGCTCCTGATTTCGAGGGACTGTCCCTAATTTGAAACAAAGTCCCTTTATCCCTCTTTCCCCCTCATTTGTCCCTCATCTTGGTCTGATATATAAATTTGTATCTAAAATGCCCAGAGCTAAACCTTTCATCCAATTTCTAAATTGCTGCATTTGTAAATTTTGAAAGCCAATATAGGAATAGTAGTGGTAAAAAAAAGCACTTGTGTGTTTAACTAATAACTTTTTTGTATAATTCTCCTTTAAGAGGGTGTGGCAGGGGATGTGTCCTATGCCTATACATTTTTACTATTAGGTGTCCCTCGTTCCCATCTCCAAAAGTTGGGAGGTAAGGAATCGTGCCCATCATTGGTATTAGTGGGAGAAATAGTGCTCCATCATTGGTGTCAGTGGAAGGAATAGTGCCCCATCATTAATACTATTGGGAGGAATAGTGTTCCATCATTGATACTAGTGGGAGGAATAATGAACTCTCATTATTGTCAGTGGGAGGAATTATTCCCCACTGTTGTTGTCAGTGGTAGAAATAGTGCCTCATATCATTGGGAGGAAGAGTGCTCAAAGGGTCAGATAAAGGCTAGGAAAACGTTGCATCAGGCCCTTGGGCTGCATTTTGGAAACCACTGTCTTAGAGTAATCTAATATGTAATGTGGGACCTTACCTTGTAGAGTAAAGAGCTAAAACTTCACTCTATTTTTCCACACCTTTCTATTGATTATTTCATTGCATTGATGAGTGGGAAGCTAGAGGTGGCTGGCAACTCAACTATGAAGTGTTGAAATTTGCGTACTAGTTTGCTCTTAGATTTGAAGATCCTGGAGTACCTCAAAAGATATCTAAACGTGCTGCAACTTGTTGAGTGCCATTATAGCACTTAAAAATTTATTTAAAGAGCGACTCAAGGAAAAGTTAAATCCAAAAGAAGCTAGCGTTAACCATGAAACAATGGAAATGGGGAAAAATACAGCCCACTCATTGTCTTAAAGTATGGTCTAATTCAAATGCCATGTATGGACATATTATGACTTGGCAGAATCATCAGGCAACTTAAAGTGTCACTAAAGGCATCACTTGTTTTTTCATTTTGGATAGAGTAAAGCCTCGTACACACGCAACGATTGTTGGCCGACGGATCGGCCGTCTTTTGTCCAGTGTTGTTGTGTTGGTTGAAATGTGCTCTAGACTGCACACAAATTTTCTCGGCCAACAACAACCAACTTCAGAAGTGATGTCATGTGCTGGTTTACTTTCCGTGTGTTTTTTCTTCTCTGAGCATGCCCAGTCTTGCTCATCTGATTTTTGTCTGCCGAAATCTGTACTGACTGACGGAAAATCGGCCGTTATAGCATGCACACCAGATTTTGTTCGGCCGAAAAGTCGCAGTCGGTTGTTGGAAGCATCATACTAACAAGCCGACAATCGGCCGATCGGACCTTGGCCGACAATCGTGGCGTGTGGAAGATTATAACCCCTGTCATTTTATTTTACCATCTGTAGCCCATTGCAGAAATTTCCCTTTACTTCCTCTTCCTTAGCCAAAACAGAACGTGAGATAAAATCCCTACAAAGTCAGCAAATCTGGGGGTGTCACCAGGTTCACAAGAGCTGGTATCCCCTCTTGAAGATTTACCTTCTATTACTATTCTGATGTCAACCCAAAATTCCTCTAGTTCCTCTTCACTCTATCCAAAACTAAAAAGAAAAACTTGCCTTCAGTGACACTTTAACTATTCAATAAAACATAAAAGTCAAGTCCAGTGAAGTTTTAATTCAGAAATTAAAAACTGTGCAGTGGACAGTACCAACTAGCATGAAAACAGAGGGGGAAGCAGAGGAACATACCAAATACAATAACCAAAATTGCTGCTGAGGCATACCTGCCTGCTATTGGTAGATACATGGTAGAATGATAATGCAATACAGTGCAACAACAATCAACATCATGTTCATAAATGTAGTAGAAGCCATCCTATGGACCTAAAAACAAGAGAAGAGGAAAAAACATGCATTATGTACTGTATATACATAAGTCCATATGGATGAGATGAAGTCTTTAATGAACCTTTAGTGTCCTGAACACATCCCGACACATCCTGCAGCAATCTCTTTTGGCATCAAGTCACTTCTCCAAAGGTGGGAAGACTTGCTAAGTTCCTAATGAGTGAAAATAGAAGTCTCTTTAGTTAGTTGAAGGAACTTCTTGACAAGTCCATCGTTAGGGAAAAGAGAATTGGCCAGTGGGACTTTATATGAGGTGGGTACATGTGACTGGAAATAGCAAAAAAAAAATATATGAGTAATTGAAAAAATATTGATCTTTATTGCAAAAAATGCCAGGGACAATCATAAAATAATACACTTCATTGGAAATCTTGAAATACATGTATAACATATAATACATATAAATATTCATGGGAGTACAAAACATCTTGATTGCAGAGATAAAAAACATATTGTATAATGTTAACATAGCGTATACGTATCATGCATCTATCCTGACACGTTTCATGAGTCACTGCTCGCTTCTTCAAGAGAGAATGCATTGAAAAAAATGATAAATCTGAAAAAACGAAAAAGATAATAATTGGAATATGACTCAAACACGTATTGTTTGGAAAAGATTTTGTAAGTCATGGGAAACTCAATGGGAGTACCCAATACTCACACTTCAGTAAGCTGGAATCAAGGAATGGATTTCCGTGTGGTAGCAGTGGTGTAAGTCTGGCCCGGGAGCTGAAGGGTCCCAGAGGACGACAATACAACGGTGTGGCCCATGGGAGGTAAGTGACAAATGTGTGGAGTAAACCATAGGCCTTCCATGTCTGTCCTAAAAATTAACGAATTACGGGTATAAATAATGTATGTAGTATTTAGTATATCATGTATATAGAACGAAAACTGCATAAAGAAATAATCAGATATTATGCACAGTGCAGGAAGGACTAGTATGATTGGTACAGTAAAGTGATGAGGAATGTGACAGTGAGTGAAAGCAGTGAAAGAAGTGAATGAATAAGGTGTAGAGAAAAGAAAGTGACAATGAGTGAAGGAAAGTGTGAGAGATGGGGGTGGTGCAAAGGGAAATACCAAGGGGGAAGGCAAAGCTGACATCCAGCAATGGAGCAACCACAGTGATTATATAAAGTGAGGATATGGGATAGTATGTGAAGGGTGCCAAAGACCCACAAGATTGGGGATAAGAGAGAATAGTGCAATTAAGAGGAAAGTACTTACCAAGTAGAGTAGATGAAAAACAAGTGACGTGTGTGGGATAGGAAAGGGAGAAGTACCAAGAGTCATTCTTTCCATGGGCATGGTCTGCTGATGTCGTCTGTGGGGCCCTAACGTCATACACCGGGTGGAGCAGAGACAAGCATCTGCAACCTCATGGGGGAGAGGACCCAACGATGCGGACCTCCCCCATCTATAACCCGTAGGTGTGTAGCACGTAGACGTAATGACGCCGCGCACGAGCGCCAGCATGACGTCAGGTGTGCGGCATGACGCCGATGTAGGGGTGGACCCGTCCGACTGGAAAGAAGGGGCGGGTGCAGCAAGGGAGGAAGCTCCTCCCTCTTTCTACATCGCAGCTCCCGGGGCACAGGCATCCACCAAGCCAACCAACACAGATACCTCCAAGAAACCAGTGTGCTGGAGACCTCCAATGTGAATCAAACAGACCAAAACGTGGGCACTTGTGGGTGTCTTCCACCCGGATTCTGTAGCAAAAAAGATGAATTGGTCTGGAGCCATCTGTACACCACCTCCATCCCGAAACAACAAGGGAAAAGAAAATTGGCCCGTGGGACTTTGTATGAGGTGGGTACATGAGACTGGAAATAGCAAAAAAAATTATATGAGTAATTGAAAAAATATTGATCTTTTTTGCAAAAAATGCCAGGGACAATCATAAAATAATACACTTCATTGGAAATCTTGAAATACATGTATAACATATAATACATATAAATATTCATGGGAGTACAAAACATCTTGATTGTCCTGCTACCACACGGAAATCCATTCCTTGATTCCAGCTTACTGAAGTGTGAGTATTGGGTACTCCCATTGAGTTTCCCATGACTTACAAAATCTTTTCCAAACAATACGTGTTTGAGTCATATTCCAATTATTATCTTTTTCGTTTTTTCAGATTTATCATTTTTTTCAATGCATTCTCTCTTGAAGAAGCGAGCAGTGACTCGCGAAACGCGTCAAGATAGATGCATAATACGTATACGCTATGTTAACATTATACAATATGTTTTTTATCTCTGCAATCAAGATGTTTTGTACTCCCATGAATATTTATATGTATTATATGTTATACATGTATTTCAAGATTTCCAATGAAGTGTATTATTTTATGATTGTCCCTGGCATTTTTTGCAATAAAGATCAATATTTTTTCATTTACTCATATATTTTTTTTTGCTATTTCCAGTCACATGTACCCACCTCATATAAAGTCCCACGGGCCAATTTTCTTTTCCCTTGTTGTTTCGGGATGGAGGTGGTGTACAGATGGCTCCAGACCAATTCATCTTTTTTGCTACAGAGTCCATCGTTGGGAACCTGTTTCCAGCTTGCAAAGAAAAGGACATTCACTACAAAATGATTGATTAAGGTGACCTCAATGAGTTTCTTAGGCCTTTCACTGTTAGCAGGATTCCTGGTGTGATGCTGGAGCTTTCAGGTTTATCAGTTTGGGTCTTCACAAATCTGTAGCTGAATTGCAGCTTAGGACAGGGCTCAATGTCTTTGGAACGCTCGCTAGGAATCTCTACAAGAAAGGACCTAAAGGCCCGTACACACGTACCGATCGTCGGCATACAAACGTCGGTGGACGAAGGATCTGCCGATTGTACGCGTGTTAGTATGGTGCCTCCGACAGATGTCTGCGCACAATCCGCGGACAAAAGTCTTTCTTGCAAACATGAAAATTTTTGTATGCCGACACCAGAACGGACGATTGTTCGCCTGTCAGTACACAATTCGGCCGACAGACCGCAGATTTGCAAGACTGGGCATGCTCAGAAAATAGAAAACACAGGGAAAGTTAACCATTACATGACATCACTTCTGCAGTCGGCGGACAAAATTCTTGTGCTGTCCTTGTGCTGTCTTTGCACTTTTCAGCAGACACCGACATCCCGGGGAGAAAAGAGGAACATTTGTAAGCCGACCATCGGTACGTGTGTACGGGGCTTTACTGTTTTGCACTTGTCAGGTGTAGTTTACTTGATAAGAGAACTATCCTAATGTTGAAACTGGTCATCTGTAAGCAACTCTGTAGCATCTCTTGAGTAGATAGTGATTTTAAGTCACTATTAACACAGTCTATAAACTGATTACCATAACATTAATATTGCTGTACAATATCTCTAGTAGTATCTTTAGTAAATTCCTGGTCACCTGTTGAAGGTTTAGTGTTGCTGTCAGTAGAAGCTTAAGATGATTTTCTCATATTGATCACTTACAAGAAGTCTCATTGTCACAGTTAGTATCTCCTTTGAGTCCCATAGCAGGAGTTTGAGAGATGAAAACTGTATTTTGAATTCCTTTAGCAATAATTTGCCAAGTATACACACTGTAGGAATTCTGCTTTTTACAGAAGAGATAAAGGCCCACAGGGTTGGTCCTTAGGACATGTACACTGTTGTTACAACCATTGAGGCTCGGTTCACATTAGTGCGATGGCAGACATCGCATGTGATTCAGAGCGCACTGCTCTGAAAATCACATGCGATGTCTGTGCGATGCAAATTCAGCCATACAGACAGTATGGCTGAATTTGCATCTGATTCGGCACAAACACGCACAGGACCCTTTTTTGGGTCCGCACAAGAATCGGATCGCATGGTGGTTGAAACTTATGCAATCCGAATTCATGTCCAAATGTCAGTTCGCACTACGATATGTGAACTGATCTGGGGGTGTTGTTAACTGTGAATTGACACCCGCAGCGATTCGCATATGGCAGTGTGAACTGCCTGCGCTGGGAATGCGATGCGGGAACCTGCAGTAGATTTGCAGGGTTCCGGCATCGCACAAGTGTGAACCGGGACTGATCCATTAATTTTTTTTGAACACTCTTTGGATACCTGTCCGCAGTAGCAACATGATTTTGGTATCGCTGTCTAGTGGTGGGATTTAACCACTCAGATTATCAAAGAATACATAATGTGTGTCTTCTGGTGTAGGGATCTCCTTTCTATCATTAGATATTTGGTTGCTTTCCATGAGTAGGAAGATTAATTCTTTCAGCTCCTTTTATCTCTGAAATAATGACAGCAGGGGGGAATTCTTCCTGTGGTTTCAACTGTGGCAATATGTGTGAAGTATGTAGGACAATACATTTTCCTTTAAATTAAATGTGTTAAAGAACTCTGAAGTGGCAAATGAATGACTGCTTTGGTCATCCAAAGCAGCATACATCCTGACAACAATCCTAAATTGCCCTCAAGGAAACACTTTACCCAGATATATTTTAGCACTGGTTTTCTCTAAAAATCTTTTGTGGTGAAGTTCCTGTAAAGGCATTTAACCACTTCCCGATCGCCCCATAGCAGATTTAATCACTTTTATTCCTATTACAAGGAATGTAAAAATCCCTTGTAATAGGAATAGGGCATGACAGGTCCTCTTTACAGAGAAATCTGTGGTCTATAAGACCCCACATCCCTTCTCTAAGATGGAAAGCCTGAGATTAAAAAAAAAACAAAAAACGATCTTAGCCTTTCCAGCTAAAAACATCTGCCGGCGCCGGAAGTGACGTCATAACATTGCACCCTGCCTCTGAAGGTCATAGAGATAGTCAGTGGCCATCTGGTCCTCCGTGAGCTGTATGGTAAATTGCCACTTTAGTTCTCCAGCTCGCCAATCCCAGGGGCGAGCTGGTAGAAGCAGGAGGGGGTCCCCTCCCTCGGCCTGTTATAACAATTAAGCGGCTGAACAGCCACTATGATTGTTTTTACTTTGCGGGGAATTGCCATCATAAAAGAATTATAACTGAATGATGCCTGCAGTCCAGGAAATCATATGATGTCCTACAGGCAGCAAGTGGTTAAATGCATGCAGTAATTAAGTAGTGGTCCAGGCATGAGGTATTTAATGAATATAACAATATAATAGCCCATTGGAAGTAGTCTCTGTGTTTTTGGATCAGTTCTTTCAACAGTAATGCACAGAAACCTAAATACGGAAATCATTGGAGTTGATTTACCGTACTTAAAGTATAACTGAAGGATAGAGTGTAGAGGGATTAGAACACCTGTCGGATTTGTATTGCTGTCTGTACCCTCATTAGGGAGATTCACCCTCTCTATTTGTCCTGTTTACCATTATCATCGACAGTGAAAGGAAAGAAAATCCCAAATTTTCCCCAGAAAAGTAATTTGGGCAGAAATCTTCCAATGGGGCAAAAAAAAAAAAAAATGGCAAAAAAATACTTGATCAATGCTCCTGATACTGTGGCTCCCTACTGAGTTTACTCTACGTTTTTGACTATTACTCAATTCACTTCTTTGCCTTCATATTCAGTTCCATTCTATGTAATATTTCTTTGTACTTGGCATATCTTGTTTATTGTCGATTTGTATGTTTATAATATCTTGTCTGTAACAAGATCTTCCAAATAAAATGTTTGTAATAAAAAAAATGGCAAAAAATTACTGTAAAACAAAACTGACAGGGGTTATAACTAGTGATCGACCGATTATCGGCAATGCCGATATATTGGGGGCCAATATGCACTTTCCCCGATATATCGGAATCGGCCCCTGAGGTTACTGATATTGCCGATATTTAGGGAAAGTGCTTGTACCGGAGTGATGCCTGCAGCTAGAGGCATCAACCCGGTACCGGCGTCTATAGCCGATGGTTAGCTGTCTTGTAATGACAACCAATGCGGCTGAGAAGCCGCTCGGCTGTCATTACAAGGAGTGGGAGGGGACTTCCCATTACAAGGAGTGGGAGGGGACTTCCCCCCCCTCCCGCCACCTTCCGCAGCTCGCCCTAGACTCCTGCCCCACCGGGGAGACCAGCACGCACGGCCGCCGAAGAGAAGACCCGATCAAAGCCGAATTCGGCTCTGATCGGGTCTCCATGTAAAAACCCCGAAGTGATATCATGACATCACTTCCGGGTACTCGGCGGCAAATTAAAAATATGAGAGCATTCAAAACAGCCAAACTTGCCGTTTTGAATGCTTTTAAGTGACGAGGAGGGGGTTGGGGTCTTTTAGACCCCCAGATCCCTCCACCAGAGTGCCTATAAAAAAAAAAAAAAAAATTACTTAATAAATACAATATTGGCCAAAACTGATATCGATGATATCGGTATTGGCAATAAAAAAACGATATCGGTCGGTCACTGGTTATGACTAGGGATTGACCGATTATTGGAGCGGCCGATTATTAGGGCCGATATTTGAGTATTTTTTAAAGAATCGGTATCAATCAGAAACCAATATTGCTTCCAGGGGTTGTACTGGGGTGATGCCTGTCGGCATGGTCGGCTTTCTTGTAATAACATCCGATGTGACTAAGTAGCCGCTCAGCTGTCTTTACAAGCAGTGGGGGGGGCGTCCTCATCCTCATGCCGCTCCGCCTGGGTCGGGGGACCCAAGCGACCAGCTGCCAGCCGGAGGAGACCCGAAAAAGGCCGGAATTGGCTTTGATCGGGTCTTGGATATAGTAACCCAGAAGCGACATCATGACATCACTTCCGGTTTTTATCGGGCTCCAATGGCATCAGTTTTAAAAAATAGAAAGTATTCAAAAATGGCAATCTTGGTGTTTTAAATACTTCCAAGCGCAGAGGAGGGATTTAGGGTCTTATAAACCCCATATCCCCCCACAAAGAGTACCTGTCGCTGCCTATTACTATCACAAGGAATGTTTACATTCCTTGTGACAGCTATAAAAGTAATCAAAAAAAATATATATATTTAAAAGGACAGTGTAAAAATAAAAACTTTAAATGTACAGAATATTGGCACCTGATTTCCGCTATTGGCCTGAAGAGTGGCCAAAAAAACAGTATTGGTATCGGTCTTAAAAAAACAATATCAGTTGACCCCTAGTTATAACCCTCCCTTACTCTATACAAAATGAAAAAATATGTTTTGCCTATAGTTCTACTTTAAGACAAATAGACTGTGCAATTTGTAAGTTGCTCCTGAGCTTAGTAAATGAGATAAAGCTTCACTTTACAAAGAATACCCAACCACATGCAAGGAAAAAAAAAAAAAACTTTTTTTGCACATTTTACAATTTTGCTTGCACATGATTGGATGATGGAAGTCAGCAGACCGCCCCCCTCATTTACATTGCAAGTGAAGTTGCTCCAAAGCTAAGTGCTCAGTCTATGTGCTTTAAATAAATCCACATCAGTACATGTAGTAAAATATACTTCTTTTCTCCTGTAATTTCGCCAGATTTTTAGAGATTTGTATACACAGTATACAATCATATTCATCATTCGCTGCAAAAAAAAAAAAAAAAAAAACTCCCAATCACTCCAAACATAATACAATGTACATGTATATAACAATGATCTAATCCCTTGTTAGTACATATGTAGTGGGGATACTCTATTTTTTTAAATTATTTTTAGAGATATCTTCCCATTGACAAGTTCCCACTGACACCATAGATCTTTCTAACTATCTGTAAGGGGTTAATTCTTCAGAATGACCACAAGTGTAAGAAGCATTCATCCCACTGACCATCACACTAATGTATCATGAGTTGTAGATATAGTCATTTTTAGCAGGGATCCCCTAAGCCCAGAAAGTTATTTCAAGTGTGGAATGGGTTGAGAAAGTCTGCTTGAAAGTGTAACTAAAAACAATACTTTCTTTTTCTTGTTGGATTGTGTAATGGAGGGTTAGAAGAACCCCTGTCAGTTTTAATTATTGTTTGCCATCTGTGTCCCATTGGAAAGATTTACCTTCACTTCCTGTCCCATAGCCGAAACAGGAAGTTAGAGGAATTCCCTGCAAATTAAGGGGAATATCTTGGGGTCCCCCAGGCAGGTCACCAGAACTAGCATCCCCCATTAGAAAATGTCCCCTCTATTCTTAATTTTCTGGGGACAACCCAAAAATGTGGGATTTTTTTACTATCACTTTCAATGATAATGGTAAACAGGACAAAAAGAGGGGACATTTCACTAATGATGGCAAAGACAGCAGTAAAAACCTTACAGGTGTTCTAATATCTTTCCACCTGATCCTAAACTAATAAAAACTTTTTCCTTTAGGTATACTTTAAGTCAGTGGTCCCTAACATTTTGGCACCAGGGAACGGCTTTGTGGAAGAAAATTGTGCCTAGGACCTGAGGGAGGGGATGCGGTCTTTGGTGGCCGATTTGTTGGGGCAAGGACTGGTTTTAGCGCTTCAATCATCATGGCACCATATAGTTGATATGATGCCAGGATGATTGAAGCACATTTTTTCTGTTATTACATTGTAACATAGGGTACTTGAGGGATGTAATAAAGGGACTAGAGGACTTCAGCTATGAGGAAAGATTACAAGTATTGAACTTATTCTCTCTGGAGAGGAGATTATATTAATGTAAAAAATACCGTACTGGCGACCCTAGCACAGGGAACAAACTTTTTAGAGAAAGGGAATTTAAAAAGACACGCTGCCATTCACTAAAATTAGAACAGAAGTGATTAAACCTTAAACTGCGGAAAGGGTTCTTTAATGTGAGAGCAGTAAGGATGTGGAAATCTCTTCCACATGCAATGGTATCAACAGGGAGCATCAATAGTTTCAAAAAAATTATTAGATGGGCACCTTAACAACCACAAAATTCAGGGGTATATGATGTACTATTGACGTAAACATATATACACACACATCATAGGTTAATCTGGATGGACTGGTGTCTTGTTTCAACCTCACTAACTATGTGTTATAAAATGAAATAGTTCAACTCACCATAATGCAGAATCAGAGGGAGGCCTGAGTGTGTCACTTTCCACCGTGGCCTGCCTTCAGATGCAGCTTGTCATATGCCACCTTTGCATGCCACCAGATGCAGATTGTTACTTGCCACTTCGCCTGCCTCCAGATGTGGATTGTCACTGCATTGGTGACATAGAGGACAGAGGCAGTCCCTGGAGCAGTGGTGGGTTCAGAGTGAGGGAGGAACAGTGGTGATGTGGGTCAGACGGTGAGAGATGATGTCATCTCTCTGCTCGCTTATCACCACACCTTCGGCTGCAAACAGGCTGTGGACTGGCACCGGTCCACGGCCCGGGAGTTGAGGATCCCCACTTTAAGTAAATACAAAATATCTTTCTAAATATCAAATATTGAATGAAAATATTATCAAAGGTTATTAACCACCACTTCAATACAGGGCACTTTCACCCCCTTCCTGCCCAGGCCAATTTTCCCCTTTTAGCGCTGTTGCATTTTGAATGACAATTGCGCAGTCATGCAACACTGTACCTAAACCAAATTTATGTAATTCCCCCCCCCCCCCACAAATAGAGCTTTCTTTTGGTGGTATTTGATCACCCCAAGGTTTTTTCTTTTTTGCTAAACAAATAAAAAAAAGACCGAAAAGTTTGAAAAAAAAAGTTTTTTTGTTTATGTTATACAATTTTGTAAATAAATACGTTTTTTCCTGCACTGATGAGCACTGATGAGGCTGCACTGACAGGCACTGATGAGGAGGCACTGATGGGGTGGCACTGATGGGGTGGCACTGATATGCGGCACTGATAGGCGGCACTGATGGGCACTGATATGTGGCACTGATAAGTAGCACTGATATGCAGCATTGGTGGGCACTGATAGGCGGCACTGCTGTGCACTGATAGGTGGCATTGATGGGCACTGATAGGTGGCACTGATGGGCACTGATAGGCGGCACTGGTGGGCACTGATGAGCACTGATAGACGGCACTGATGGGCGGCACTGATGGACACTAATGGGCACTGATAGGCGGCACTGGTGGGCAATAATGGGCACTGGTGGGCAGCACTGATAGATGGCAATGATGGGCACTGGTGGGCAGCACTGATGGGGAGGGCACTGGCGGGCAGCACTGATGGCTCTCCTTTACTCATGCCTGTCAGGCACGTACTGAGGAAAGCCAATCAACGGCTCTTCCTGTGTACTATGTGACCAGCCCTGATTGGACACGGCTGGTCACTTGGTAAAGAGCCTACGTTAGTAGGCTCTTTACCGAGATCGGAGATGCGGTGTGTCTGTGTGACACGCCGCATCACCGATCGCCGCTCATATGACGTCCGGTCAGGATAATGCAACCACTTTCCCGACGTCAATCGCCTATAGGGCGGGTGGTAAGTGGTTAAAGGTTACACACATATAGTGATCAGCATAAATGAGTACACACCTTTAAGATTTTAATCAATATCTCAATGAACACAAGAACAATTTCCAAAATGTTGACAAGTTTGAGTTTTTTAGAACATTTGTTTAGCTCATTACATGAAAGTTAGGTTAATTATATAACTTAGATAACGAAATCTTCAGTTTTACTCAAATTAGTTGATGCAAAAATGAATACACCCCACAACAAAAACTACTGCTTCTAGTGTATTGTATGACCTCCATGATTTGTAAGGACAGCACCAAGTCTTCTAGGCATGAAATGAACAAGTTGGCGACATATTGCAACATCTATCATTTTCCATTCTTCAAGAACAAGCGCTTTTAGAGCCTGGATGCTGGATGCTGGATGGAGAGTGATGCTCATCTTGTCTCTTGAGAATTCCCCATAGGTGTTCAATTGGGTTCAGATCAGGAGACATACAGTACTTGGCCACTGAATCACTTTCACCCTGTTCTTCTTCAGAAATGCAACAGTAGCCTTACATGTGTGTTTTGGATCATTGTCATGTTGAAAAAGTGCACGACGCCCAAGGGCACGGAGTGATGGTAGCATCTTCTCTCTCAATATAGAGCAGTGCTTCTGTGAATTCATGATACCATCAATTAAATGCAGTTTCCCAACACCAGCAGCACACATGCAGCCCCACAGAAGGACCCTGCCACTGCCATGTATTTTTCTTTGTACTCCTCACCTTTGTGACACCATACAGCTTTGAAACCATCACTTCCAAAAACATTTATCTTGGTCTCATCACTCCTGAGTACGGAGTCCCAGTATTCTTCTTCTCTTTCAGCATGGGCCCTGGCTTTTTTGTGCATGGGCTTTAAGAGAAACTTCCTTTGTGGACGACACCCATGCATGTCATTCCTTTGCAGTGTATGCTGTATTGTGTCATGGGAAACAATCACCCCAGTTTGGCTTTCTACTTCTTTAGGTAACTGCAGTGAACTTGCATTGCGATATACTTCAACCCTTTTCATCAGAAGACGCTTCTGTTGAGGTCTTAACTTTCATGAACGGCCGGGATGTCTCTGTGAGATGGTTGCAGTTCCATATTTGTTACATTTTTGTATGACTTTTGCTACAGTATTCTGACTGATAAGTAAAGCCTTGCTGATCTTCTTGTAGCCTTCACCTTTCTTGTGTAAAGAAATTATTTTCTTTCTCAGGTCTTGTGACATTTCTCTTCCATGTGGTACCATTGCTGACAGCATGAAATGGGAAGGGATTTTCTTTGTTAAAGCGGAGTTCTGGCCACATACACATTTTTTAGCTAAAAATACTCCACTAATCCTAAGCTAACCCCAATTACACTAACACTAACCCCACATTACAGTCGTGTACAGTAAATGAATATAGATAAAATCTTACCTTTAAAATTGATTGAAGAGGGCAGAAATCTCCGGTGTGGGCGTCTGAAGCCGCTGTGTCCCCCGCTGTGCCCTTCTTCCTGGTTTCAGCTACCCAGAATGCCGATCGCAATCTCGCGCATGCAGAGTAGCGGCCGGCCATTCCCATTGCATCCTGGGATTGATGACACTCATCTCCTAGGACACAATGCAAAGGAGGAAGTGACATCTGGGGCCATGGCCGCATAAGGAGGAAGAGGAAGGAAGGTAAGTTCATTTTCATTTAAAACAAGGTAAGTGAAACAAAAAAAAATATTAACTATCCAATTCTTTTTCAGGTTTTTTTACTCTACCTGATGCTGCAAAGTTTTTATTTAGGGTGGAACTCTGCTTTAAGTAACACCCTTTTATAATCAACTGTCTGCTGGACTCATGTTTAATGAATAGTTACACTCAACTGTATTTGAATTCTTGTTAATTAGCATTTTGTTATCTAAAACATAGCTTTGCTCCTAAAGCCTCGTACACACGCAATGATTATCGGCCGACCGATCGGCCGTCTTTTGTCCAGTGTTGTTGTGTTGGTTGAAATGTGCTCTAGACTGCACACGAATTTTCTCGGCCAACAACAACCAACTTCAGAAGTGATGTCATGTACTGGTTTACTTTCCGTGTGTTTTTTCTTCTCTGAGCATGCCCAGTCTTGCTCATCTGATTTTTGTCTGCCTAAATCTGTACTGACTGACGGAAAATCGGCCGTTCTGTTGACGGCCAACAAAATTTTATAGCATGCACACCAGATTTTGTTCGGCCGAAAAGTCGCAGTCGGTTGTCGGAAGCATCATACTAACAAGCCGACAATCGGCCGATCGGATGTTGGCCAAAAATTCACGGCCAACAATCGTTGCGTGTGTACGAGGCATAAGAATTTTATTGGGGTGTATTCATGTTTGTAAAATGGTTTTGAATAAATGTGTTAGGAAAAAAACTTTTTTGTGTGTGCAAATTAACAAATCTTGGTTGCAATTAATGGCCCGCAATTGTGGAAGTATTGTGTAGTATAGTGTCCCATAGAAAATGTTGATTCTGAAAGGAAAGTAAAGTGTTTCTAACAAATCTGTTGGGGTGTACTCATTTATGCTGAGCACTGTATATAAATACCCCTCTTCAACCAATAAAAAAGGCAATGTTGTAGTTTTTATAGGTGGAAGAAGGGTATTTATATACGTGTGTGATTTTTGATACTACAGTACTTTCATTCAATATTTAACATTTATAAAGTTATTTTTAATTTCCCTTATTGAACTTAGTTGTTTTTGATATACCACGTGTGTCCTGGGAAAGCAGCCGCACTGACTTAGTCAATTGGCATATTTCTACAGTTTTCATAATTTTACCTCTTTATTAGCAATAAAAACTGACACGGGTTCTAATTCTTCTCCACTGCATCCAATCCACTGGATATCGCATGAGCTAAAATACCGGACCCAGCAGATTTGCCCAGACGCGTGCAGATGCGCGCACCTGTAATCTATACTGACGCCAAACGGCCTATTTAAACAGAGCTGGTCTACAGCATTCTAGGAGTGTGTTGCTGATTCCTGTGTTTGACCTCTGATCTTGACCTGGCTTGCTCATGACTATCTCTGCCTGCTACCTGCCCTGAATTTGGTTTGTCCCTGGATTCAACCTCTGCCTTCTGCTCTTGTTTGATCCACTCTCCGTTGCTGACTCTGCTTGTGACTTGACTATCCTGCTGTCTGCAGTCTATTCCTGATCTGCCCGCCTGTTACCAACCCGGCTTGTCTAACCCCAAATCAAGCTCTTCCAGGCTGCTACAGCTCCTTCATTCCAGCTCATCATCTTTGGGCTCCTGCTTCGTGCTGTGCATCCACAGTCTGTCATCTGCCAACCCTGTGCCAACCTGCCTGCCTTCAGCCGTCCTGCTGTCTCATTTGCCCACTGTCAGCTGCTCTGTCTCCTGGCACCCTTCCAGTGGAGTATTGGCTACTACCAGCGCAGACTACTAGACTGATTATAGGTACCCATACCTTGCCGTGCTCTTGCGGTTATTGTCTCACTATCAGTGGCCTTAGAGCCAGAGCTGTACGAGAGGCTTTCCACTGCACGTCAGGCTCACCAACCAGGTATGTGACAACATTCCTGCTAGGTTAGAGCTAGAGCTTTCCAATCAACAGAGAGCAAGAACTTTGTTGAATAGAAATGACTGCTTAATCAGGGTGGTGTCAGATCTCCACAGAGAGACCACTGCTTCCACACTGAAAGCAGGGGTCCTTCACTGCAGCATGCTGATAAGAGACAGGCTTTTCTACTCATGGCTGCTTTCCAAAGAAAAGGACCTTTAAGACATTTAGGCCCCTTTCGCACGAACAATCCGATCAGATTCGCCTTCCAGTTTTTTAGGCGGATCTGATCGGATCCTCCATGCATCCCTATGGGGTAGCGGATGTCAGCGGTGACATGTCCGCTGACACCCGCTGCCATCCTCATTCCGATCCTGTCCGTGAAATACGGATGGATGGAAACCCTATTTTCCATCCGTCCAGGGGATCGGATGGGATCGGATGAGAGCGGACAGGCGGTCCGTTCTCATCTGATTCCCCATAGAGAGCAGCAGGGGTTTTGACACCTCCCTCTCCACACATAGAGCGGAGAGGGAGATGTCACCTGCCTGCTCAGCGGGGATCAGTGTATTGATCCCCCACTTAGCACCACGGAGTCCGCCGACTGGGGCAGACCGTGTGAAAGAGCCCTAAGACCTTTTTGTTTGATGCACCTGAAATGTATTTACTTGATTTAAACTAAATCTTTATCTGGACTTTAAGTTACATTTAAATTGAGACTGAGGTTTTGTGGTCATTTTTAGAATTTAATCTAGAGTCTGTTTTTGTGTTTGTTAAAAAAAGAAATTGAGCTACAGCACATGTCGGGATGCTATCCGTTGGCAGTCATCTATCTAGATAATAGCAGTACGCTGAGTGTAAAGGATAAATGTGTATTATTTTAAAATGCATAATTTTGTTCAAGCCGTTCTGGAGAATATATAAGAGTTTTTTTTTTTTTTTTTAGTTTAAAACATATTGCTACTCAGAGATTTTTAGCATAGTTTTGATTGAACACTTAATTTAAAAATACCAAAAACACTCAACGCTTCCATGTAAGGTCACTGAATAGTAATTTTGAACAGCACTTCAAAACTCATCTCAGTTACGCATTACCAGAACTATATAATCTATTAAGGAGAGTCTATGTTCCACTTTCTAGACATGGTGTCACCTGATCTATTTGACCTGAAACATGAGTTCCGCATTTAAGTACACTGCAGACAGCATAAACAAAGATTGTTCTCAATAGACCGGATAAAACAAATGCAGTGCTTGCTATGAAATAAAAAAAAAGTTGTGTAGCTTTTTAATTGTTTATGCTTTATGTCATGTCACAAATAAAAGTATTTACAGACATTAAAGCGTATCTATAGTCAAAGTGCAAAAATCCTATATTCATTTGTATAATTGTATTTAAATTATTTCTACCCTATACCTAATCATGTGAACAATTTTGAAGTTTGAAAATGTATTTTGTAAAGATCCCCACTAATTTACCTTGAATTCTGTCACACATATTCACTATTTCTCCGAGTAGACACTGCTCTGTCACTGAATTCACAGAGCCTACCTCCTGAACTACAGAGGTGCTGGGGGGAGGTGTTTCAGGAGGTGGAGTCAGTACAGGTATCACTGCTTGCAGGCAGCATGGTACCATGGGACATGTAGTCCTTGGAAATTATAAATAAACAACAGAGAAATTGCAAAGCATGCAGGGAATCCAGGAAGTAGTGGAATGAGATGGCCAGCAGACACGCAGAACTCACAACATGATAGGAGAATTGTTATGTTCAAGTTAGCTTAGACTGTATTGTTAAATGTAACTATTGTTTGTATTGGTTTTACAATGCTGATGTTATATAAAATTGTATGCTGTGAGTGACCATTTCCTTTAACCACTTCAATAACCGGGCACTTTTACCCCCTTCCTGCCCTGGCCTATTTTCAGCTTTCAGCACTGTCGCACTATGAATGACAATTGTGGGGTCATGCAACACTGTACCTAAATTACATTTTTATCATTTTTTTTCACACAAATAGAGCTTTATTTTGGTGGTATTCAATCACCAATGGGTTTTATATAATTTGCAAAATAAACGAAAAAAAAAGACCAAAACATTTTCTTCATTTTTCTTCATTTCTGTTATAAAATCATTCTTGGTATTTAATCACCAATGGGTTTTATATAATTTGCAAAATAAACGAAAAAAAGACCAAAACATTTTCTTCATTTTTCTTCATTTCTGTTATAAAATCATTCTTCGTAAATTTAATTCAAACTGTATACTGATACATTTCTTTGGTGAAAATTACCCAAATCAGTGTTCATTATTTAGTATGTAGGAAAGTTATAGAGTCTACAAACTATGGTATATGCAGAATATCTGAAAACTGATTAATTCTGATATACTAACATAGTTAGTCAGGTTGAAAAAAGACACATGTCTATCTAGTTCAAAAAAAATCATACAACCCCATATAAACAATCCTATACCCACAATTGATCGAGAGGAAGGCATAAAATCCTAGCAAAGCATGATCCAGTTTGCTACAACAGGGGAAAAAAATTCTTTCCTGATCCCCCGAGAGGCAAGCAGATATTCCCTGGATCAACTTTATCTATAAATATTAGTACCCAGTTATATTATGTACATTTAGGAAAGAATCCAGGTCTTTTTAACCCTTTCGCTGCCAGGCCCTGTGCTGCACTTTTAAAGGTGCTACTGATTTTTAAGGCCCTACGATATTTGCACAAATGTTTACCAAATGAATATTGTCTCTTAAAATACACTAAAATCATTTAGAGCAGATACAAACAGCAAATTTTACAAAATCCCTGCTAAATTCCTACTAAATATAAAGTTTAACCTGTATTGAGGTATTAAATAACAAATACTTGTAAATTTTTAATTGCACCTTTTTGCGAAATGGTAAAAACTGAACGTACACAAAACTGTAAATAACCAAATTTCTCTAAAAATCTGGAGGTTTTCATTTTTCACTTTCAGCTTTCAGAGTTTTTAAAAGATCCCACAAACTATACATTTTCTGAAAGCAAAGTGCTAGAATAAATGGAAGGTGCTACTGATTTTTAAGGCCCCGCAATATTTGCGCAAATGTTTGCCAAACTAATAATTTAGCTAGAAATGCACTAAAATCATTATTAGCAGATACAAACAGCAAATTTTACAAAATCCTTGCTAAGTTCCTCCTAAATATAAAAGCTAAACCTGAATTGAGTTAATAAACAACAAATATTTGCACATTTTATATTGTGCCTTTTTGAGAAATAGTGAAAATCGGATATTCGCAAAAATTTCTCTAAAAATCTGGAGGTTTTCCTTTTTCAATCAATAATTTTTATTGAATTTCAAATACAGGTGAAAAATAGAAAATCACATTAACAGAATGTGAAATAAGAAAATAACCACAACAAGGTAGAACATTATCCAAAAGTGGATGATACAGTGTTCAAACAATAGTATAAGCTTCGTACAGGTGCATAGGCATTGTGCATGTAAAGGTCAACATAGTTTATTCTGATGCAGGGAGGAGAAGAGAGGCGTCGAACCACCCCGACTCAGAACCCCTAGGGGAACAATGTCACCGAGCCACGGGTCGTCCACACCTCCCATCATCCCTAGGACCAGAACAAGTAGAACTAAGCTAAATAAAGGGTTACATTATAAGCTTCTTGTATCAGGTGTTAAATAGGGCCATTCCGACCAAGCTTTTTGAAATTTGTGATGGTTTAAAGCGTTGAAGGATAAGGCTTTTTCTAGTTTATAGTTCTCATTAACCAGGGTGATTGCCTCAGAAAGATTTGGGGTGTCAGCGGTTTTCCACTTACGTAGTATTAAAGTTCTGGCAGCCGACAGAAGATGTACAATCATTTGTCTATATGTTAGTGGGTATAGTTCGATGTTTAGATTCAATAATGCTAACTCTGGATTGTGAGGCATTAAGATTCCAGTGATGGATGAGATACATTGGAAAATTGCTTTCCAAAAGCTTGTGAGGGAGGGGCATTCCCAGAGGACATGTTGTAGGGTACCTACTCTACTACATTCTCTCAAGCATAGTGGTGAAAGGGAGGGATTTATTTTGGATAACCTATAGGGAGTGAAATACTATTTACAATCTTTGTCATCATTTCCCAATGGTTTGTGCAATGTGACAGTTTGTGGGTCGAATTGATCGCTATTTGCCATTGCTTATGGTGAAAGAGTGATTAAGCGTTTTCTCCCATTTTAGCATATTTGGCGATTTAGTTTTGAGGGAATCAGATGTAAGACAGGAGTAAAAGAGAGATATATCTTTAGTTAGGGGCGGTATTGTGGAGATGAAATTCCATGTTTGGGAATTAGTTAGTAGTTCTGATAGTGGGTGTTTGGCTAGAGTGAAGATTATCTTGGAAATGGTGAGTGACAGGTCATGAGGGAGGGAGAATTCCTGGATAATTTCTTCTTTGTCTTTAAGCCTACCATTACTGTAAAGTTGTTTTATGAGTGATAGACCGTAATCCTCTAACTTAGTGACATTAAGCTTTTTAAATTTAGATTCTACTATCTTGATAGGAATATCATAGGCGTGGAAAAGGTTTACTGTTGGAGTTAGTTTGGAAATAGCTCTCCGAGCTTGCAGGGAAGCTTTGAATGTGATGGGAATGTTTGGCCAGTTCCAAGGTATCCATAAATCATACTGAAGCATGAGTGTCGGGTTTTTAGTCGGTACCGAGTCGTTTTCAATTAATGCCCATAGTGGGGTTTCACTACTGGTGCACCAATGTTTTATTTGGTCTAGCCTTGAGGCCCACCAATAGGCTTGCAAGTTCGGTAGTCCAGTTCCTCCCATAGATTTGTGTGCAGTGAGTATATTGAAGGCTATGCAGGCTTTCCTTTTTCACTTACAGCTTTCAGAGTTTATAAAAGACCCCCCAAACCATATATTTTCTGAAAACACATGGCCAGTAGAATAAAAAGAAGGTGCTACTGATTTTTAAGGCACTGTTATATTTTTGCAAATGTTTATCAAACCAATATTTTCACTAAAAATACACTAAAATCATTAATAGTGGATTCATACATGGCAAAATGTACAAAATTCCTACTAGATATAAACGTTAAAACTGTATGTGTTAATAAATAACAAATATTTGAACAAATATTTGTAATTTTTTTATTGTATGGAAAAAATATACTGTGTATATTATACCTCTGAAGACGTCTAACCAATGACGAAACGCGTTAGGTGGAACGCACGCCGTGACGTCATACGTGCTCGAGTGGAACGCAAGCCGGAACTACCGCTCTCCACTGCCTGAGCCCACGTGTATGACGATCCTGTCCGTTTGTTTGTCACTATTTGGATTGAACACGTTTGGCCTCACCTTTGCTGCAAATTTTGAACTTTGGATGTGCATGACACCTGTTTGTACTCACCTATTGGAATTTTTATGGATTTGTACCATTGAGTGTGCGGGGTGTATGAAATAAAACTTTTTTGGAAAAACAATACCACACTATCCGTTTATTCCCCCATCACGGCTTGTGATTGGAGGTGATTTACAGGGGAAGCACATCTCATATAGTGGATCGCGGTTGGAGGAGACTCATTCCATGGTGGAAGGTTAACCGCAGCGGCTGTCCATATCCAGGGAGAGGGAATCCGAACCTGGAAAGGATCTCCTATTGAAGCACGGTTGGTTCTAATGTCATAAGACATATAGGACCCACAGTATCTGGTGAGTGGGCAATTTATTTATTTTTCACGGTGAAGGAAGCAACAAAGAAACCAAGGAAGAAGCACCAGCAATTTAGTCACATATATTGAGTTTGGACTATATTAATTTATTGATCAATTTATCTATTTATTGATTAATTCATCACCATACACTGGATGGACATTTATATTAGAGTGGTTTATTAATTTACTATTATCTATGTATTTGATTTATTTATTTCTAACAATGTATTTTTAGCATTAGTGTAATTTTATGTATTTCCACTAGGGAACAGCAAGCGCTATAGGTATCACTATTGTGATTACTTTTTCTTTCTTCAATTTTTTTATTGTACCCGTTTGTGAAATGGTAAAAAGTGAATTTTTTCACACACAGCTTTCAGAATTTTAAAAGTCCCCTCAGGCTCAGTTCATGCTGGTGTGATGCAGGAAACCCTGCAAATCCAGTGCGGGATCCCGCATCGCACCTGAATCGCTGGCAGTTCACACTGCCCTCTGCTAACTGCTGCAGGCATCAATACAAAGTTAATGACGCCCCCAGTTCAGTTTGCAGATCACAGTGCGAACTCTGATTTTGGACAGGAATGGAATTGCATGGGTGTGAACACCGATGCGATCCAATTCTAGTGCTGACAAAAAAAGGTCCTGCACGAGCTTGGTCCAAATGCAATGCAAATTCAGCCATACAGTTTGTATAACTGAATTTGCATCGCACAGACATTGCATGTGATCTGGCATGGCACCAGTGTGAAATAGCCCTCAAATCAGACATTTTCTGAAAGCATATGACCTGTAGAATAAAAAAAGTGCTACAGATTTTTTAAGCCCAACAATAATTGTGCAAATGTTCATCATATCACTATTTTCACTAAAAATGCACTAAAATGATTAATAATGCATATAAACACAACATAACTTACAAAATTCATGCTAAATTACTACTAAAGCATCGTTCACATGTGGCATACTAAAGTGTATGCCTATGGAGGGCCATGTTTATCCACACAGGGATGCACAGTTGTTCCATGCATTCCTGTACAGGCAGTCCCATTTATGTAAATGGCAACGGCTGCACAGGCATAGCTGCTCTTCCCAATCTGACATCTGTGTGGGTGTGAGTGCACAACCCCAAACGCAGACAGTGTGAGCTAAGGGACATGCACGCGGACCTACATGGATGCCAAATTGTGAGCGATGGCTCTATCTGTGCGGTTGCTACATCCCAAATGACATCAATGGGACTGCCTGCACAGAGATGCAAGGAACACCTGTGCATGCCTGTAAAGATATGCTGTGTATGCCTGGTGTGAGCAAGACCTTAGGCCCCTTTCCCACAAGCAGAACGATCAGGTCTGTTTCTCCGTTTTTCAAGTGGGCCCAATCAGACCACCCATAGTTTTCTATGGAGAGGCTGATGTAAATGGACATGCATCTGATCTGATCTGGTCCACTAAAAACAGACAGATGGGGATCCCATTCCCCATCCATCTAGCAGATCGGATTGGATGGAAATGGACAGGTGGCCCGTTTCCATCTGACTGCCCCATAGAGAACAGCAAGCTGTGTCCGGGTCCGCTCTGCATCAGCGGAGCGGACGTGGACCTGTCATCCGCCTGCTCAGCGGGGATCAAGTCCGCTCCATGTGTTTTTTTTTTTTGTTTACTTTTTTTGTTTACAATGATATTATATACTTTTTTTTGGGGTCGGGCGGGGTTCTTTGGTGAGATATAATAGGTCTAAACATACCCCCATATCTCTTTTTTGAGACAGAGAAAGAAACTTAAGAAAGTCTCTTTCTCTGCAGCATTTTACATAAATGAAATAAGGAGTCTGTATAGAGACTCCTTATCCATTCATATACTGTCAGTCTGACACGGGTAACACTCAGTTTACTATGATCAGCTGAGCTATCAGTGAACACAGGAGCCATCGGTAGCAATGGCTGCCTCGGTCCACTGCACTGCAGGGAGGGGGCTGGTAAACACAAGCCCCCCCAAATCTCAGCATCTTCCCCCGCTCAGCATGACAGCTGGCCAAAGTGCCAGTCAGCAGTTGCAGGCAGTGGTAGGGAAAGGGAGGGATGCCGCCGGGTGGATGAATGAATGGGGGTGCAGGGGACAGTACGTGGGGGGGAATGGCCTGTCTGGGGGGGACATTCTGTGATCTCCCCCAAGCCCCAGCAGCACCTGAAGCCGGCATGAGCAGCAGAGGAGGGATGCCGGTTTCTAAAGGTAGTTGCAGGGGTTTGGGTTTGCGAGGGGGGAGAGGTCAGGTGTGGGAGGGGGGATCAGTGCTGGGGGTGAAGAAGTGGGATGAAGGGGATAGGAAAGGAGGGTGGGGGGAGTAGTTTTAGGTGACAGGGAGCGACGGGAGGTGGGGAGGCTGGGGACAGGGAAGAGGCAGCATGGGGGGGGGGGACATTTTAGGTTATTAACTCTGATCAGCGGATTGTAATCAGCTGATCAGAATTAAATAAGTAATAAGTTCATGGTCATTGAACATGGGCTGACAAAACCCCCAGATCCATCTCCACCATTGATTTCCACAGTTGTACTCCCCCTAATATGTATGATGCATGCATATTCTTAGCCCCCAAGTACAAAACTTTACATTTATCAATATTAAACCTTAGTTGCCCATTTAAACAGTGCATTAAGGTCAGCTGTAAGGACAGTATTCAATTTTACAGCTTGGTGTCATCTGCAAAGACTGAAATGGTACTTTTATTCCCAAACCCTATATAATTTATGAAAATATTAAAAAGTAAGGGTCCCAACACTGAACCTTGGGGTACACCACTGATAATCTTAGACCATTCAGAGGAAGAATCATCACTATTTTCTGAATTCCATCTTTTAGCCACTTTTCTATGCATTTACAAACTGATCTTTCCAAGCCTGTAGACCTTACCTTACACATTAGCCGTGTGGGGGGAACTGTGTCAAATGCTTTTGCAAAATCCAAGTATACTACGTCCACAGCCACCCCTCTGTCCAAGGTTTTACTTACCTCCTCATAAAAATAAATTAGGTTTGTTTGACATCCTCTCATGAATCCATGCTGTCCGTTGCTTAAAATATTTTTCCAGCAAGAACTAACCTATGTGGTCTTTTTATTAAACTCTTCAGTATCTTCCCAGCTATAGAAGTTAAACTAACAGGTCTATAGTTACTTAATAAAGACTTTGATCCCTTTTTAAATATAGGCACCATATTGGCCCTACGCTAATCCAGTGGTATTATTCCGGTCATTAAAGACTTTGAAATGACAGAGCTCAATTCTTTTAGGATCTGTGTATGGATGCCATATGGTCCAGGTGCTTTATCCACCTTTATTCTGTCTAAATATTTCTGGACCATATCATTTACCATCAATACCATCCCCATTATGGACATGAGCATCCCCACGCTCCTTTGTATACACAGAACTGAAGAAAGCATTTAATACATTTGCCTTCTCTTTTTCCGCAGTCACCCATTCCTACCTTTTTACAATTAATATATTTGAAGAATTTTGGGGGGTTTGTCCCACTATATTTTGCAATCTGTGGTTCGTTTTGAATTTTTGCATCCTTGATTTTCTTTTTATATATTCTGTTATATTATTTGTAACATTTAAATGATGAAAGTGTTCTTTCATTTTTATATTTTTTTAAAAGCTCTTTTCTTATTATTTATAGCTTTTTTAACGCTTGCTGTGAGCCACATAGGTTTTATTTTTAGCCTTTTAAATGTATTGCCCATGGGAATATACAGTACTTTGCAGTGAGTTTGCATACAGCAGTCTTTTTGAATTTTCAAAAAGGGAATGCCAATATTCCCTCCAAGTCTAAGTCTTGGAGAGCAGCCGTCATTCTTCGAAAATTTGCTCTCTTAAAGCAGAGTTCCACTCAAAAGTGGAACTTCCACTTTAAGGCCTCCTGACCCCCTGACATGCCACATTTGGCATGTAATTTTTTTTGGGGGGGGGAGCGGGTACTTAGTTTTGACAGGTACCCACTTCCACTTCTGCTTGGACCGCCTGGGCAGCACGAGTGGAAGTTCTTCCCTCCCTCCCTACAATTTACTGGGACACGTCATACAGGTCCCAGAAGATTGCCCGTCCACTCAGGACGTGCAGCACGACTCACGGATGCGCAGTGCGCACCCAGCTGTGAAGCCGTAAGCTGTCACAGCTGGGTGCCCACAGTAGTGATGCCGGCGCTGCCGGGAGAGAACCAAGACTCCCGCCGTCCACATCAATGACTACAGGACAGGTGAGTGTGTGTTTATTCAAAGTCTTTTTGTAGCTGCTGACTTTTAATAAACACAAAAACTAGTGGAACTCCGCTTTAAAGTTAAAGCGGAACTCCACCCAAAAGGGGAAGTTCTGCTTTAAGGACTCGTCCCCTTGCACAATTGGCACTTTAAGGAGCGAGGGGGGGGCGGGTACCTGATTTTGACGGGTACACGCTTCCCACTTCCGTTCCGAGCACCGCGGCAATCGGCTATAGAAGTTCTATTTCCTCCCTCCCCTGCAAACTGTCACATCTGTGTTCCCATAGTGAAGATGCTGGCGCCGGAGACCGAAGACAGTGGGTTTGAATACCTGGGGGGGAGCTCACAATTGGATCCTGGGACAGGTGAGTGGCTGTTTTTTAAAAGTCAGCAGCTACACTTTTTATAGCTGCTGACTTTTGTTTTTACCACAGATGGCTTGAAGTTTGCTTTAAGTGTTTTTTCCAGCATGAGCTTGTTGCTTACAGCTAACATTAACCACTTGCCCTCCGGAAGGTTTATCCCCCTTCATGACCAGGCCATTTTTTGCGATACAGCACTGCGTTACTTTAACTGATGATGGCGTGGTCATGCAATGCTGTACCCAAATAAATACTCACCACACTCTCCCTCAACCAGGTCCTCTTTCACACTGGCTTTGAGATCACTTCTCAAATAGAGACAGACACCACCACCTTTCCGTTTTACCCTATCTTTCTGAAAGAGAGCATAACCAGGAAAAATATTAGCCCAGTCATGTGAAGAATGAAGTGAAGATTCAGCAATACCAATTGAATAATAGTTCTCCTTATGTGCCAAAGCTTCCAAATCACCTATTTTGCTTGGAAACTTTTGGCATTGGTGAACAAAAACACTTTAATTTGTTGTCACATTTTTCACACTTGTTTTACATATTTTTAATTTTATTACAAAAAGTACCATTTCCAGTGGTTGTTTGTAACATGGGAGCCTTCATATCAGCTGCCATAGCCCTCCTCCTATCTTTCCCCATTCCACCTACCACTAGGGGCTGACCCCTGTCTGACCTGTCTGCCCCATTTTAATCTAATTCACCCTCCCCCCTCAACTGTAGTTTAAATACTCCAGCCTTCCCATAAACCTCTCAGCACAGCAGACCCCCTTCCATTTAGGTGCAAACTCTCTTTAGCATACAGGTTGTACCCCAATCAAAAGTCAGCCCAGTGCTCAAAAAATCCAAATTCCTCCTTCCTACACCAGGTCTTTAGTCATGCATTCAGTTCTCTAATCTTCCCCCTGTCTTTCCTGTGTTGCTCATGGCACTGGCAATATTTCAGAGAATATCACCTTGGAGGTCCTTCCCTTCAACTTGCAGCCTAGTTCTTTAAATTGGTTCTTAAGGAGCCTCGACCTTCCATATATTCTGTCATTGGTTCCAATGTGGACCAAGACAGCTGAATATAGTATCCCCTATAGCCACCAACTGTTTAGGCTTACCTGCACTATCTTCACCACCCTTACTAGATGGGCTGCTCTCTTGGCAGTTAGGGGTAGCAGTGACATCTAGGGCTTTCCACCTCTGAGCTTGCCACCCCCACATCTTCACCCAACTTTCCAAACCTGTTAGGTACTCAAACCAAGGGCTGGCCTTCCTTTTCTGTTGGCCCCTACCACTCCCTCTAACTACATGAACCCATCTTCCTACTTGATAATCCTGAATTACCCCCTTCAACCTACTACCCCCTTAAACCCTACTAACCACCTGCTCAGTGAGCAGAGAACCCCTTTCAAGGTTGTCAGTTCTGCCCAGTGTTGCAGTTTCCTGATCTCTAATGTGAGGTTCCAGAAGGGTAACCTGCTCACATCTGTCACAGCGGTATCCATCCTGGAGTAGGGATGGGCAGAACACCCCCTGTTTGGTTCACACCAGAACATCTCTCGAACAGGGAAAAAGTTAATATGCAAGCTCATATGCAAGTTATTGCCATAAAAAGTGTATAGAGTACTGGCCTGGGGGACATGTATCAATGTAAATTTTTTTTTTAAAAACAATCCTTTTTAAAGAAGTGATTTTAATGATGCTTAAAGTGGAACAATAAAAATGAACAATTCCTTTAAATATCATGCCTAGGGGGTCCCCTAGTCTGCTTTCAAAGTGGCACATCTGTACGATGTGTAGAGTCTGCTGCAGCAATACTGACGTTTCTGAAGGACAAAATGTAAAACTTGTAAAAATTAAACTTGCTTGCGGCTGTAATGTATTGCCAGCTCCGGGCAATACAGATAACAAAATAATTAAAAAAAAAATATGTTGTAGCCCCCCCCCCAAATCCATACCAGACCCTTATCTGAGCATGCAGCCCGGTAGGTCAGGAAAAGGGAGGGGACAAGCGAGTTCCCCCCTCCTGAACCATACCAGGCCATATGCCCTCAACATGGGACCCGTCCCAAAGCACCTTGCCCCCATGTTGATGGGGACAAGGGCCTCTTCCCAACAACCCTGGGCTGTGGTTGTCAAGGTCTGCCCCCCATGTGAATCGAGTACAACATGCCCATACCCATTCACCAAAAAAAAGTAAAAAAGTAAGAAACACAGGAAACAGTTTTTGACAAGACCTTTATTAAAAATTAAAACATGGTGTCCCTCAATGTAAATCCATCATCAATATCGAGGCCATTGGACCCAAAAAATAGACAGCTTTGACGACTTTGACAGTTCTTATATAGGCAAGGGGCAGTGCCACCTAAATAAAGTCACCCAGTGGCAACACCCCCTTCTGATGTCACGCAAAGGGGCGGTGCCACCGGTTGACCTAGTCAGGTGGCCCCGCCGCTTGCCTGTCAAAGCAGATGTCAGGAGGCCTCCCAAGAGGCAAAAGCATTTTTTTCCCCTCTTTATTTTTCGGGTCCAGCCCAAGGCACCCTCCCTATGTTGAGGGCAAGCAGCCTGGTATGGTTCAGGAGGGGGAGTGCTCGCTCACCCCCCCCCCTTTCCTGGCCTGCCAGCCAGCATGCTCGGATAAGGGTCTGGTATGGATTTTAGCAGGACCCCGCTCCATTTTTTTTGTAAATTTCGGCTTGGAGTTCCCCTTTAAATCTATACCAGACCCAAAGGGCCTGGTATGGATTTTGGGGAGACCCCACACAGTTTTAAAAAAAAATTGGCGTGGAGTTCCCCTTAAAATCGATATCAGACTCAAAAGTCTCCACCCCCAAGCTGTTTTCACCCCAATTTTATTTTTTTTACAATTATTTTTTAAATAATTTTTTAAATGCAGCTATCAGCAGGGAAGCCTTAACAACCAATTGACTGTGGGCTCGGCAGGCGAACATCCTGTTAAGTGCAGAGAAAGTTTGGGTGTTAAGCGAGTACCTGAATTGGCGAAGTTCAGGCCAAACTTATGCTCCGCCCAAACCGTTCACCCATCCCTATTGGTGCCTGAATACTGTACCCCTCACAGTTACTCTTGCTGGGCACAGGAACAGACCCTGCTGTTAAAAATTAGAAAAAAAAATTAGAAATTCCATGCACCTGCCAAATAAGTGCAGAAAAATTGGGCCTTGGGTGTTGGTGGTGCCTGAACACTAACCCCTCACAGTTACTCTTGCTGGGTGCAGGAATGGGCCCTGCTGTTAAAAATTAGAAAACAAAAATTAAATTACATGCACCTGTCAAACATGTGCAGAAAAATTGGGCCTTGGATGTTGGTGGTGCCTGAATACTGTAACCCCTCACACTTACTCTTGCTGGATGCAGGAATTGGCCCTGATGTTAAAAATTAGAAAAAAAAAATCTAAATTACATGCACATGTCAAACAGGTGCAGAAAAATAGGGCCTTGGGTGTGCCCTAAACCAGAAAACATTTATGAAAGCTACCATAATCAAGATTCAGGAATAGGATAGGCAGCATAGGAAGTCTTCAAGGGATCCAAGATAACTAGCAAATTCAATCAGTTACATCAGCATCAGTGGCTTGATAGCTGCTGTTGATCTGGGACTGATTAATTTTGATAAATGTCAGCTGGTCAACAGACTCTGTGGACAGACGCACTCTTATCTGTCACAAAACCTCCAGCATCACTTTTCAAAGGTCTCCAAGTCTGCTCTTGCCTCTAGATAATCCTGAACCATATGCTGCAGATGCTGCTGATGTTTGCTTAAACCTTACAGCCCTGGGCACTAAGGACTAAAGAAATGTTTAAAGGCATCGGGCAGCCTTCTCCACCGCTCTTCCTTTAACCGAACGATGCCTCAGAAACAAGTTGTCCAGGAAATGGTAACCTCCCAGTGTCTGGAAAGATGTTACACAAATTTTTCTTCACAGCTTACTCAAGAAGTTTCATCCTCTGCTCCCCCTGCAAAGGCAGGATGAGCTCTGCAACTTTACCCTTGTAACGTAGATCAAGAAGGTTTGCCAACCAGTAATGATCCCTCTCCTTGATACCACAAATCCTCAGGTTGGTTAACACGCTTTGCAGAATCAGGGAGCCCATGCAGCGTAAGTTTGAGGAGGAATGAGATTCTGAGTCCTCTGGGTCACTAACGATGACATTGTCAGGAACTATCTCTCCCCAGCCACATACAACTCTTAGGGTTTCTGGAGAATAAAAACTATCCCTTGAAGACTGTTGTATGTTATCCTCTACATCCATGCTGCCAAAATCCTCCTCCTCTTCCTCCTGTGTTTTTTGTGGCCCCGCAAGAATGGTATCTGCATACCACAAATCCTCGGGTTGTTTTGCACGCTTTACAGTATCAGGGAGCCTATGCAGCGTAAGTTTGAGGAGGAATGAGATTCTGAGTCCTCTGGGTCACTAAGGATGACATTATCAGGAACGACCTCTTCCCAGCCACGTACAACTCCTGGGGTTTCTGGGTTGCTGTATGTTATCCTCTACATCCATGCTGACAAAAATCCTCCTCCTCTTCCTCCTGTGTGTTTTGTGGCCCTGCAGAAATGGTATCTGCATAAAGGGGGCCTTGTGAGGAAAGGAAGTCCTCCTCTTCCTCCCACTGTTCTGCCTCAAGTGCCCTGTCCATGATTCCACAAAGCTTGTGCTCCAGCAGGAAGACTAGAGGGATAGTGTCACTGATGCATGCATTGTCACGGATCATCATCCACGTGGCCTCCTCAAATAGTGACAGGACAGTGCATGCATCCTTTATCAGCAGCCACTGGTGTGGCAAAAAGAAGACAAGCTCCCCTAAGCCTGTCCTTGTGCCGTTCTCACACAGGTACTTATTGATGGCCCTCTGCTGCATGTGCAGCCGCTGTAGCATTGCCAATGTTGAGTTACACCTGGTGGGCATGTCACAAGTGAGGCAGTTGGTGTTCAGGTTGAATTCCAGTTGAATGCCAGCCAGCCGAGCACTGTCATTGTATGGCCTCCGAAAATGGCCACAGACTTTTCTGGCCTGCCTCAGAAGATCTTGTAAGCCCAGGTACCTGTTCAAGAAATGCTGTACCACCAAATTCAGGACATGTGTCAAGCATAGAACATGTGTCAAGTGTCCCTGTTGGAGGGCTAAGAGAAGGTATCACGTACCTGGTGAAGACTGGATTGTTGTGGAGGCCTCTCTTGCTCCTCCCACCTGACACTCCTGAAGGTGGGAACAGAGAGTGTAAGGCAAGGAGTGGCACGAGTGCCGTAGTGGCTAGCTGGTGGTGTTCACTCCATAGGAGGGTACAGCTGGTAGTCGCAGTCCTTGGAACAGGGTGCAGTGGCAGCTTGGCACCAGAGCGTGGGAGCAGTAGCCAGCGGAAACCGGGCAGTGAGGTACCGAATCAGCAAGCAAGCAAGTCCATTTCACATTCCTAGCTCAAGCTGCCATGACATCAACCACCTCTGAGCCTGCCCCTGCAGAGTTGACAGAATCTCTGGCCCGGTGTGGTTCCTGTCCCCTTGACAGACCAACTGAAGCACTGCATGCCATATTTTAGTCTGACTGCTTGCATAGTCCCTTGAATGCTTAGGGAGCACTGCTGGTTCAGAGGACAATTCAGCAGAAGAGGCCATAGAGGAAGAAGAAGAGGAGGGGGGTGGAGGAGACAAATGTGGCAGAATTACCACCAGCTTTTTGGAGGCGTGGTGGTGGAACAAGCTCCAGCACTGAACCCTTGTCCTGCATCCTTCCCAGCTGACAGCAGAGTTACCCAGTGCGCCGTGAAGGAAATGTAATGTCCCTGTCCCTCACTGTGGTACAGCACATTCCACAGATTCACAAAAGGGGTAGAGCCTACCAGATGAAAAGGCAGCAGTTGTAGTGGCTAAGCTAACATTTAAACGCTGAGCATGCGGATGGCTGGGACAGCATTTTTTTTAACTGTTCAGCAACTGGGGTAGTGAAATTTGCCTGGTGAAATCAACAGGTGGTGTACTGCTAGCAGAATGGGTGCAAGTACCTGTGGCACCCATTGCTATACTTCCTCTCTCTCAGTGCAGATTTTTGAGAAGACTTGAGATATAGTAGGTGTAGAGATCCCAGATGAGGAGCAAGGAGAAGTCTTCAATTTTTTATGATGTGGGTTATTCAGATGCTGTTGCCAATAGACTGCTTAGCAGGTCATCATATGTCTTGTCACGCATATGGAGCCCAAGCGTTTGGTGTTCAGGCCGCACTTGATCAGTTTCAGACAGAGATTGCAACGCTGCGGTCTGCTGCACATTTTTTTTTTTACAAATCCCACACCAATGAACTTTTAGAAGTCAGCGGGGATTCAGCAGTGCCCTGCACCTGTGGAGCTCTGTGGTGTGATGCAATAGGGTGGCTGCCCCTAAGTTGGCCCCTGGAGGACATCCTGCCTCATTGTAGTTGTTCCTCCTCCTTCTCAATGTCCTTCTCTGTTCTCTCAGGCACCCAAGTACAGTCTGGGTTTAGAATCAAATTCCTATCAGTCTCAGCCACCGTTTGGATGAAATTGTACCTTATTGCAGGACTATCATAAAGGGGCTCAAGTCTTGAGGGAACGGTTTCTGGATAGAGGCTATGGTTCAGATGAACTTGACTCTATTATCCAAACGGTGGCTGAGACTGATAGGAATTTGATTCTAAACCCAGTAAGGGAGAACCTTTCAAATGATACGATAGTGGCTGAATCCTCTAGGCTTTCGCCCAGGTTCTCTTTTTTTACATCTTTTTCTTCCCACCACTATATGTTAAAGAGGATTTTGACTAGGCATTGGGACATTCTGAAGGGGGATAGGGTTCTGGGACCCATTATCCCTGATCACCCATCTGTAATTTTCAGGGGTGCCCCCCCCTCTGAGGTTGACCATAGCTCCAAATATCATTGAGCCTCCTGTCAGACCCAAGTTCTTTGCTGATAAAGATGGTTTTTATCCCTGCAGACGTTGTGCCATCTGCTCCATCAACCATTTGAAGCAGAGGAGGTACACCCTATTTTCGTGCAACAAGACCGGCATAACATATGACATCAAATGTTTTGCCACTTGCGCGACTAAAAGGGTGGTGTATTTGATAACTTGCCCCTGTGGGCTACACTATGGAGAGAATTTAGAGTGTGAATGAATGAGCACATTGGGAATATCCGGAGGGGATTCCCGAAACACAATTTGTTTAAACATTATGACAAGTACCATGGAAGGGACCCCTCGGGGACCTCTTTTATGGTGATTGATCTCTTCCAAACCAACTGACGAGGAGACCACCTACGTAGGGGTATCTCGCGGTTGGAGACTAAATGGATATATCTCCTAAAAAGTATTAGGCCGTCTGGCTTGAATGTCGAACTTGACATCAATTCTTTTATCAACAATAGCTGATTCTGATTCCTATAGTGTCATGTACTTACTGATATTTTATATATTTATGACATATTTATATATTTTATATTTTTATTTATGATATTTCATATTATGTCTTTTACATTCCTATGTGTAATTTGACAGATTTATGATATGTTAATAATATGTGCCTTGTTTTGTTATAAGATTTTTTGCATTTTCCTGCTTGTGACCTCGTCCCTGCTATATGTTATAGGTTTTCACCTTTAGCCTTTTAAAAATATTATGTGTATTCTTCTTTTCCCGCTATATTTTTCAGTAAGCGGGTTGGTTCACCATTTATTATATTATTTTAATGATGATTTCAATTATGAGATCGTCTATGGTGGGTAGAACTTTCTGAAATGGCCAACCGTCAACTCTGACGGCTTTGAAGTTTTTTCTTCCTGATGGGCAATTTGGGTACGATTCTATACTGCATGCTTTCCGCGGGAGTATGACCACTACTGTAGTGAGATGCACATCTCCCGGTGTATGCGTATGTATTCATGGGTATACTTCTCATGCAGCTGTCTCGTCCCCCCCATTATGGAGAATTGGCCAGTTTCTATGGTTTTTAGTGAACTTGCGGTTTTGCCCAGCTTGCGGTTCCAGGAGTTGGTTTTGCTTCCTGGTTCGGCCCAGAGGGTTATTTCCTTGTCTGTGGTTTAGAGGATGTTCCGGGTCATGGGCTCCAGTGGGCGTGTCTGGACGTTTATGCTTCCTCTTTCCTGTTTCAATCACTATTTAAAGACGTCTCCTGATGCCGATCCCTCCCCCCTGATGACGCTGTTGCCTGCAAAACATGTAGGCGGAGCTTCAGCACGGTTCAACGTCACAAGCTGGAAGTGCTTTACTGCTACAGTGGTTTTATTGATTCAAGGCTGTTTTATGATGATGTATCTGGTGAGTGCATTTTACTTTTAATAAACATACACCTGTGAAAACGTACTTCACCATGGTCTTCCCCCTGTTTTTTAACTTTTGGGAGTGATTGTGCCTGGCTACTTCTACTTTGAGATCCGACATTTGAATTGGGAGCACCTATTGGAAGGCTTTCAGGGTCGATTATCCAGCTTTATAACAACAAGCGTTGTGTGACCATTGTGAGAGCTGTGGTCATACCCATCTGGTAAGAGTCCAGCTGGCTACTTTGTGTGTGGTGGAGGTCTTCACTGTCCCTGTCATTTTATACATGGACTGTCACACGCTAAGAGTGTTGTCGGTGGACTATACAACTCACTACAACAACTTGAAGTGGACTTTCATATATTCATTTACACCATATGTTATTCTATGAGCGCTGCATTTTTTTGTCTATATCACTCTTCCATAAAGGCCAGATTTGTGCAGTATACGACTGATTGTTGTCCTATGGACAGAGTCTCCCACCTCAGCTGTAGATCTCTGCAGTTCATCCAGAGTGATCATGGACCTCTTGGCTGCATCTCTGATCAGTCTTCTCCTTGTATGAGCTGAAAGTTTAGAGGGACGGCCAGGTCTTCGTAGATTTGCAGTGGTCTGATACTCCTTCCATTTCAATATTATCGCTTGCACAGTGCTCCTTGGGATGTTTAAAGCTTGGGAAATCTTTTTGTATCCAAATCCGGCTTTAAACTTCTCCACAACAGTATCTCGGACCTGCCTGGTGTGTTCCTTGTTCTTCATGATGCTCTCTGCGCTTTAAACGGACCTCTGAGACTATCACAGTGCAGATGCATTTATACGGAGACTTGATTACACACAGGTGGATTCTATTTATCATCATTAGTCATTTAGGTCAACATTGGATCATTCAGAGGTCCTCACTGAACTTCTGGAGAGAGTTTGCTGCACTGAAAGTAAAGGGGCTGAATAATTTTGCACGCCCAATTTTTCAGTTTTTTATTTGTTAACAAAGTTATCCAATAAATTTCGTTCCACTTCATGATTGTGTCCCACTTGTTGTTGATTCTTCACAAAAAATTACAGTTTTATATCTTTATGTTTGAAGCCTGAAATGTGGCAAAAGGTCGCAAAGTTCAAGGGGGCCGAATACTTTCTCAAGGCACTGTATGTAATCATTTGTAATAATTGTTTTCACTTTTTTATTTATTTATTTTTTTAACACGCTATGACCAGAGCAACACAGTATTACCATAGTGTTTTTTTGTTTTTTTTTTACTGAATATAACTGCTTATGATTTTCACTGTTATACTGTAAACAACCATGTTTACTGAATGAAATCGATTCATTCAGTATTTAATATTGTGGTTAGCTGTGACTGGCCACAGCTAATCACAAGGTACAGATGGGCTGTGATTGGCCCCCTCTTTATCATGTGTTCACTCTGACCAATTACAAAGATCAACACAATAGTGCACAATGGATGGCATGAAGGAAAGCCATCCATTGCGTACAATTGTCATATGATCTGCTAAAATTGCTCACAGTAATCACATGGTACCAGCAGCAGCTGGTACACTGATGTGTCATTCGCTGTGTCCAATGGACACAGTGAGTGATAGATTGCGCTGAAGCCTGAAAAAACTGACAGGTGGACCTGATCGGAAAGTTTGTGTGAAAGGGGCCTAAGGCACCAAGTGAGTTTAATTACCACCTTAACCATTTGTCGACCGGCCGCCACTGTGGCAGGCTGGCTCGACTGCGTGAACCGGCGTAGTATTACGTTGGACGTGCGCCTGGTGCTTGGGGGCGAGCGAACGCCACTAGGCAGCAGGCATGCCGATGCAACTGACTGGCGGCACCGATTGCTGCCGGCCACCCGCAATCACACCGCGCTGAGAGAGAAGAACGGTCAGCTGTTGTAAACACAGCTGACCGTTCTTGTCTCTGAAATGATCACAGAGCGCCTTTGATCCTTCTATATAGGATCACAGGTCTCTATGGTAATTTCACAAGCCCCTCCCCCCACAGTTAGTAAACACGCGCCTAGGCTTACATTTATCCCTTTGTTCACCCACTGGGTTAATCCCTTCCCTGCCAGTGTCATTATTACAGTAACACTGCATATTTTTAGCACTGATTACTGTAGTAATGTCACTGGTCCCCCAAAAGTGTCAAAAATGTCAGTTAGGGGTCCGATCTGTCCTCCACAATGTCGCATTCCCAGTAAAATTTGCAGATCGCTGCAATTGCTAGTAAAAAAAAAAATATTCATAAAAATGACATACATCTTTCCACTAATTTGTAGCCGCGATAACTTTTTCGCAAACCAATCAAAACAGTCTTGCTCATCTGATTTTTGTCTGCCGAAATCTGTACTGACTGACGGAAAATCGGCCGTTCTGTTGACGGCCAACAAAAATTTTATAGCCTGCACACCAGATTTTGTTCGGCAGAAAAGTCGCAGTCGGTTGTCGAAAGCATCATACTAACAAGCCGAAAATTGGCCGATCGGACGTTGGCCGAAAATTCACAGCCAACTATCGATGCGTGTGTACGAGGCTTTAGGCTCCGTTTCCACTATTGCGACTTGTTGTGCAACTTGACACATGTCAAGTCGCACAGCAAGTCAAAAGCCATTAATTTCAATTTGGCCCGTTCTAACTGCTGTGACTTGAGTCGCATCGACTTGAAAAATAGTTTTTGCACTACTTTTGGGCTGACTTCAGTGTGACTTGTCCCTCATAGAAGGAAGGTCGCACTGAAGTTCCCAGAAGTAGCCTCAAACAAGTCACACTACAAAGTCGCGCTAGAAGTAGCGCGACTTTGTAGCCACAATAGTGGAAACGTAGCCTAAACGTACTAACGTATTTACCAGAATCACAGACACAAATTAGAATAATGTGTTTAAGGCTCCTTTCACATGGACGCACTGCCCGACGGAGTCTGTTCTGCTCAGCGGGGGATCGATCCGCCGATCCCTGCTGAGCAGGCGGATGGCAGCTCCATCTCTGCTCTGTGTGCAGAGACGGCGAAGTCAGATCCTCGCTGTCCTCTATGGGGAGCTCGGATGAGAATGGACCACCTGTCCATTGTCATCAGATCCCATCCTCCAGACGGATGGAAAATAGGGTTAACATCCGTCAGGATTTCACGGACAGGATCGGAATCGGATCGGACATGTCTCCGCTGACACCCGCTGCCCCATAGGGATGCATGGAGCATCCGATCAGGTCGGCCTGAAAAACTGACAGGCAGATTGGATCAGATTGCCTGTGTGAAAGGGGCCTAATGCCTCATACACACGCATCGATAGTTGGCCGTGAATTTTCGGCTCCGACTTTTCGGCCGAACAAAATCTGGTGTGCAGGCTAGAAAATTTTTGTTGGCCGTCAACAGAGCGGCCGATTTTCCGTCAGTCAATACAGATTTCGGCAGACAAAAATCTGATGAGCAAGACTGGGCATGCTCAGAAAAGAAAAAACACACGGAAAGTAAACCAGCACATGACATCACTTCTGAAGTTGGTTCTTGTTGGCCGAGAAAATTCGTGTGCAGTCTAGGCACATTCCAACCTACACAACAACACTGGACAAAAGACGGCCGATCGGTCGGCCGATAATCGTTGCGTGTGTACGAGGCATAAGTGATTGCACCAAAGATGACAAGTACTGATGGCAATAAAAATCTCAAGAGCCATGCCAGCGTACAATTCTGTTTCTATACAGGACAGTACAGAAAGCATCAAAGTAACCTGTTGTATCAAGTGACCCATAATACACGTGTCTACTTAAACAAATATTTCTGTCAAAAAGTAACTTTATTTTTAATTTGGACATCTTTAATGTCTGCAGGTGAGGCATACTGATCAATCTAAGAGCATCAAAGGCAATTTAAAGTACTTGCCAAGCAAATTCCATTCAGCTGGGTCTAATTCCTGACTCTAAATTGTTTGCTTATCAAAGGTGATATAATCCCACACATGAATTTAATATACCATAAACCACTTTCTGCCTTCTAATGCTTTATGTGATATCCTGAAAAAACAGACTTGGATGTGTATGATCTCTCTTTTGATGTCTGTAGCACATGTCCTTATATTTGCTGTGTTATTTCAGGTGGAATTTTAAACTTTGTTCAATGTTCAAACAAAGGTCTTCTAGCTGTACGGTTCAACAGCAATAATTTATTCAATACATATTACTTTCTGCGGTTCCAACAAAATAAAAAGAAAAGCATTATTTACTCCTGGATCCTATATAAAGCATATCTTAAGGGCTATTTTTTGAGTGATCTGTGAATGTGTATACAGTTTTGTGTTTGCACAGATTTCGCCTGCAATATCATTTTTCTTGTGACTTTACATCTGCTCACATAAAGAGAATCGCATTGTGAAATCATTGTAGAAGTTATGTCTTTCTTCTCTTCAAAGAAAAGCTCATTGTTTTTCCCCATTACCTTTGATGATGGTATTGTACTTTTATATTTTATTCATCATATTAGGTTGTCGATGAGTATATCATCTTGACTGATGTGTAGTTCTTAAAGTGATACTAATGAAGGCCCCTTGAACCTCCTTTAGGGAATGGGAGCCTTGACCAGGGCTGTCTTACCGAATGGGCGCGCTGGGCAGTTGCCTGGGGGCCCCACCTGCCCAAAGACCCAGCCCCAGCCAAACATTAGTCCCGACTCCCGTGTGCATTCCGCCGCTGAACTTAGCAGGTGTCGGCCCTGCGCTGCTGTTAAGAATGGGAAATTAGAACACTCTCTCTAGAGGTGCTTGAAGAACTTCCTCTTGCTTTGCAGGAGACTCTACGGGTTTTTTTCATGTAAATGCCCCCTTTATTGCCTTGACCAAAGGCGTAACAAGGGCAAAGGGACTCATCTTATTCTGCCTCACAGTCTGAGGTCTTCAAAGATGGATGGCTTGATTAGGATGGTTCCAGTTCTTCCTGGTCATCCTTAGTGAGATAACACGCCGTATAGCTGTTGGACTTTGCGTGTGGCTTTTACCCCACTCTTTAAGGGATTATTGCACTATGCGCCTCACCAGAGATTCAATTTGCTGGAAATCACCATCCCCTTTTCCAACCACCTGGGCTTAGCATGGCTCACACAGAGACTTGCCCTCTGGGACCTAAGCCCTACATACCCAGCAGGCTCCTTCCTTGGAGCGGCTGACATGACGGTGCATGTGGTGCCTTAAGGAGGATTCAGAGCTTCTGTTATGAAAGCTGGACCTTGACGGTGACCAATGATGGCTAAATCTGGAAGAAGAATGTGGATGTAGGGACCTAATGAGGTCTTTATCATCTCGTGCCGTACATTGTCAATCTTACCTAGAGGACTAAAAAAACCTAAAAAGAAAGCAAAATAGGGTTGAAAGGAAAAGGTTAAAAACCCAAAAGAGTGCCCAGGCAAGCGAGGAAAGGAAAGGGTTAAACACGCTCTCTCATACTCCCTATATAAGGGCTGGCCACAAGGGGGGGACAGTTAAACATCCGTAGTGTGGATACTGCACAGACAGCCAACCTGCACAGGTGAGAACCAATGCAGGATCACACACACAGGCAGCATACAAGTGCATTAATGCAGAGTATATACCTGTTATGATTTCACACAGAATTTAGGGAAAACTGCTGCAAGTTGACCACAGAGAAAACCCAATATTACCAGTACTGACCGCTGATTCAATGTCTCCATTGTAATAACATCATTGCTGCCCATAGCGCACATGCGCTGAGTCCCTGGGCAGAAGTAACCCAGGGACGCCAGGCTGGAAGAGAGAATGGCGGCTTGGAACGCAAATGAGCTCCAGCCACCATAGGCTGGAAGACACTAGAGCCAGAGAAGAAAAACAGACAAACACACACAACTGCTGCCGTGGAAGATGCAATATAAAAGTATATGTAGCACCCTACAAAGTAGGTGCTAGGCAATGTATAGTGGGTCCTGGCTGCATAAAAGCAGGGCCATGATTTTCAGCTGGGCTGTCATGTCTCCCAGCTGTGGCTGTTGAGACTGGGGAGTCTCCCCACTGTGCTCCTGAGAGGGCTCTCATTGGGCAGTGGAGGAAACCCGATCAATGGCACATTCAGACTTGCAGCTACCCCAGAAAGGCAGATTCTGCTGCACAGGATTATGGGAGTGGGTATAAGTTTGAGGGGAGTGCATAACGCAGTGTCTTTGGTGTGATGCAGAGTCCCAGGATGGAGAGTACGGCTCTCTCTCCTCCTGTTAGAAGGTTCGGGTGTCCCAGGTGGCTTGCCTGAGGGGACAGAGAGCTGAGCTGACCTGCAGATAGGATCTGGTGTGCCAAGGACCAGCAGAGTAGAGGGGGTCCGGTTTCAGGAAAGCATTCCCAGTTCGTGAGTACTGCAAACTACCCCTGGGGGTCTGCCTAGCTGAGAGGGGACCGCTCCGGTGAAGGTCCAAGGGATGCAGGAGCTAGCTAGCGGTAAAGGCCTGTGTTGACCATGAAGTTCAGAGGGGTTGCCTAGTGAGAGGACCCTGAAGTGTAGAAGAGGTGCCTAGTGAGAGGACCCTGAAGTGTAGAGTGGGAGCCTAGTGAGAGGACCCTGAAGTGTAAAGGGGGAGCCAGCGGTTGGGCCCTGAAGAGCTAAAGTGTACAGCGTGCAGTGTGTAGTGTACAGTGTTGAGAGTTGCAGCAGCACAAGCAGTTACAGAGAGCTACCTCAGTCAGGAAGGACTGGAGGGAGCTGTATACAGGGCTTTTGAGCTAACCAGAGTGTCAAAAGTCAGTTCGCAGTATAGTCCAGGACTTGTTAAGCTAACCAGAGTGTCAAAAGTCAAGTTCAAGTACGGTTCAGCAAGTAAGCATTTTTCAAGCGCCAACAAGCGTTGGTCGGCATCCAGTCTGCGTCAAAACAGAGCTGAAAGACATTTTTCTGCAAAGTGTCCCATTTGTACCTAGTTGAGCCAGAGGAGTATCCCACTTATTCCCTTCTCCCATTCCCATTATCAAATAAACAAAACAAACCAAAGATGCCGGAATTTTCATTGTCTCCAATCTCCCACTTGGGTATTCAGTTTAAATGGGCTGAAGGTATCACCGTTAACAATGGCAGACCTACATCAGGCCCAATGCGTGAAAACCTGCTACATTTGGGTGCTCGTCTGGGATTTTGCCATTGGTTACTGGGCCGGTTGCCCTTGGCAACGGCAGAAGAAAAAGTCAGAAAAGTACATTTTTGTGCCCGGAAACTGTTGTTCAAGTACCAAGCCAAGTGTGAGGCCGGATCGGCGGGAGGCAGGGAGAGTGGGATGGAGCTAGAAGTGCACATGGAAGGTTGCTTATGGCTACACAAGTGTTCAAGCAAAGTCTGTAAAATGATGAGAACCTTTGACATGGACTATGATATGTACTCTGCTGTAAGGCATTGGAGAGCAGAGGGAAAAAGTGTGAAAGTGCATTAATGCTGCAAGTGCTTAACAGGAAGAGGTCCCAGTGGAGATGATGAAGATGGCGTCAGGGGTCCCAGTGGGGACAGAGAAGAGGATGCCGATGGTCCCGGTGGGGACGGGGAAGATGGAGGCCGGGGGCATGGGAAGAGAGGTGCCAGGGTCCGGGTGTGTGTGCATGCTATATGGAGTGATGTTGACTGTGTGACCGACAGCGGGACATTTATCCTTTATAGTGGGTGCACGGATACTGTGAGGATCGTAGTCAGCCATGCCGGGAGGGTCAGTGGGGCTAGCCTCGGAGACAGTATGGAAGATGTGATTTGCACATGTATGGCTAGGAAGAGAACTATCGACTGTGCAACAGACAGTGGGATATTACTTTTGCCAAGCAAGGAGGGACAGCTGGCTTCAGTGAAGGAAGGCGCAGTTGTGGCCCTGGTGCAATTGAGTAGAGTGGATGCATGTCTGGCAAGTGACATGATCCGTTTAGCTGCCACTTCCCTGTGTGCTAAAGTAAGAGAGTATGGCAGGGGAAGGGTTACAGTGCCGCGCAGGAAAGCGCACTGCATGCAGACCTGCCTAGCAGGAGGAGTCATATATGGCAAAAGGGTGGAAACAGCAGGAACATCCAGCCAATCAAGAGTGATCAGGGGGGCCCTATTAATACCCCCTCCTTTGGGTGTGGCTGTGAGGGAGACACGTGCAGGAGAAAGGAGCGTGGCATTTGTGAGAGAGCCAAAGAGTGTGACAGCTATCGTTGCCACCATGGGCGAAGACTCTGCTAGGCAGACCCGGGAGCAGATCCACCAGCCCAATCCATCCCTAGTATGTGACACAGGCATCCGGATGGTGCCTGAAGGCGGACTTGCGCTGTGCACGGGAGGCAGCCCGGAGTTCCTAGGAGCGGTAGGTCCTCAATGTGCTGCTGTAACATTAAAGGTGCAAGCGTGGGTCCAGTGTGCGCAGTGCAGAGAAGAGCGAAGGCTGACCCAAAAAGCTGTATGTTGCTTGGGAGTCAGGCCTCACTCAGTAGGTGACCGGGACTGAATCCAAATTCGTCCGCAGAGGCGGAAGGGGCATGTTGCGCCTGATGATGCAACTGGGGGCCATGCCAGCAGCCAGTGGGCCTTCAGTGTTTGTGAGGGGGACTCGGTCGCAGAGCTCCCTAGGGAGGGGATGCATGCCAGCACCGGTGGCCAGAGGGTAGCTGGAGGATGCATCTACCATAGCAGTAGTGGCAGGATCCGCTCCCATTAGTATTCAGCAGCCTGCAAAGCCTGCCGTTATCCAAGCCTCACACACCAGTACTAGTGGTGAGGAAGAAGCAGGACTGGTGCCCATAGGATCCCCATCCTTCCAATGCAAACATGGCTCCATAGAAGAGGGGATCGACGATTGGGGGTCAGCTGATGAAACAGAATTGGACTGGGGGTCAGAAGCTGGGAACAGCTCCCCAGGTCCTGAAGTGGCTGTAACCATTGACAAGGATGCCAAGGAAGCTATGGAGAGGGGGGATTTAGCCCAAAAATTGGGATTCTGTGACACCAACAAACTAAAAAGCAAAAATCTCTCTTCCTGCTAGCAATGTATTATTAATTATAAAATATAATATTCCACTTATAAATCAACCGTTGGCCAAGAGATTCCATCTTACAGTCATTGCAGGGCTGGTATTCTACCAGCTACACCACCATCAAGTACAGTTAAGTTGAACACACTTTCCCTATCTATCAGTGGCGGCCGGCCCATAGGGGGCGCAGGGGCGCCGCCCCCCCAAAAAAGGAAAAAAAAAAAAGATTTAAAAAAAAAAAAAAAATGTTTTGCCCACAAGGGGCGCCCGTCTCATTGGTGCCTATGGGGGTGGGGTTTTCCACCCGCAGAGGCGCCGATAGACGGCCTTCTGGGGCATAACTGTAGCGCAGAGCTCTGCGCTACACCACCCCCCTTTTGGCGTCCGCCGCATTGGTGCCGATGGGGGGTGGGGTTTTCCACCAGCAGAGGCGCCAATTGGCGGCCTTCTGGGGCGTAACTGTAGCGCAGAGCAATGCGCTACACCACCCCCTTTTGTGATGTCTTGGATCATGATTGGTCCAGACTCCAGCCTGGACCAATCATGATTCAGGACATCCATGGTGACCTCGTTGGGGGCGGTGCCGGTGCGTGCATCAGTCACTCACCGTCACCGCCCGGTCACTTTCCCGCCGCAGCCCGCCGCAGAAGAGGAGTCGCGAGGAGGGGAGAAGCCGCCGCCGCCGGGAGCCGAGCAGAAGAGGACGGACGTCAGAGTCACGAGGAGGGGGAGAAGCCGCCGCCGGGAGCCGAGCTGTCGCCAGGTAAGTGCCTATTCCACCACCTGCGCCATGCCTGTACCATCTGTGCCATGCCTATTCCACCACCTGCGCCATGCCTGTGCCATGCCTATTCCACCACCTGCACCATGCCTGTGCCATGCCTATTCCACCACCTGCGCCATGCCTGTACCATCTGTGCCATGCCTATTCCATCACCTGTGCCATGCCTGTGCCATGCCTATTCCACCACCTGCGCCATGCCTGTACCATCTGTGCCATGCCTATTCCATCACCTGTGCCATGCCTATTCCACCACCTGTGCCATGCCTGTGCCATCTGTGCCATGCCTATTCCATCACCTGTGCCATGCCTGTGCCATGCCTATTCCACCACCTGCGCCATGCCTGTGCCATGCCTATTCCACCACCTGCGCCATGCCTGTACCATCTGTGCCATGCCTATTCCATCACCTGTGCCATGCCTGTGCCATGAATATTCCACCACCTGCGCCATGCCTGTGCCATGCCTATTCCATCACCTGTGCCATGCCTGTGCCATGCCTATTCCATCACCTGTGCCATGCCTGTGCCATGCCTATTCCACCACCTGCGCCATGCCTATACCATCTGTGCCATGCCTATTCCATCACCTGTGCCATGCCTGTGCCATGCCTATTCCACCACCTGCGCCATGCCTGTGCCATCTGTGCCATGCCTATTCCATCACCTGTGCCATGCCTATTCCACCACCTGCGCCATGCCTGTGCCATGCCTATTCCACCACCTGCGCCATGCCTGTACCATCTGTGCCATGCCTATTCCATCACCTGTGCCATGCCTGTGCCATGCCTATTCCACCACCTGCGCCATGCCTGTACCATCTGTGCCATGCCTATTCCACCACCTGCGCCATGCCTGTACCATCTGTGCCATGCCTATTCCATCACCTGTGCCATGCCTGTGCCATGCCTATTCCACCACCTGCGCCATGCCTGTGCCATCTGTGCCATGCCTATTCCATCACCTGTGCCATGCCTGTGCCATGCCTATTCCACCACCTGCGCCATGCCTGTGCCATGCCTATTCCATCACCTGTGCCATGCCTATTCCATCACCTGTGCCATGCCTGTGCCATGCCTATTTCACCACCTGCGCATGCCTGTACCATCTGTGCCATGCCTATTCCATCACCTGTGCCATGCCTGTGCCATGCCTATTCCACCACCTGCGCCATGCCTGTGCCATCTGTGCCATGCCTATTCCATCACCTGTGCCATGCCTGTGCCATGCCTATTCCACCACCTGCGCCATGCCTGTACCATCTGTGCCGTGACCTTACCACCACCTGTGCCATGACCTTACCATCACCTGTGCCATGCCTGTACCATCTGTGCCATGCCTATTCCACCACCTGCGCCATGCCTATTCCACCACCTGTGCCATGACCTTACCATCACCTGTGCCATGCCTATTCCCTCACCTGTGCCATGCCAATTCCATCACCTGCGCCATGCCTGTACCATCTGTGCCATGCCTATTCCACCACCTGTGCCATGACCTTACCATCACCTGTGCCATGCCTATTCCATCACCTGTGCCATGCCTATTCCACCACCTGTGCCATGACCTTACCTTTACCTGTGCCATGCCTATTCCATCACCTGTGCCATGCCTATTCCATCACCTGCGCCATGCCTGTACCATCTGTGCCATGCCTATTCCACCACCTGTGTCATGCCTATTCCATCACCTGTGCCATGCCTATTCCATCACCTGTGCCATGCCTATTCCACCACCTGTGCCATGCCTGTACCATCTGTGCCATGCCTATTCCATCACCTGTGCCATGCCTATACCATCTGTGCCATGCCTATCCCATCACCTGTGCCATGCCTGTACCATCTGTGCCCTGCCTATACCATCACCTGTGCCATGCCTGTACCATCACCCGTGCCATGCCTGTACCATCTGTGCCATGCCTATTCCATCACCTGTGCCATGCCTATACCATCTGTGCCATGCCTATTCCATCACCTGCGCCATGCCTGTACCATCACCTGTGCAATGCCTGTACCATCACCTGTGCCATGCCTATACCATCACCTGTGCCATGCCTATACCATCACCTGTGCCATGCCTGTACCATCTGTGCCATGCCCATTCCATCACCTGCGCCATGCCTATACCATCTGTGCCATGCCTATTCCACCACCTGTGCCATGCCTATACCATCTGTGCCATGCCTATTCCACCACCTGTGCCATGCCTATACCATCTGTGCCATGCCTATTCCATCACCTGTGCCATGACCTTACCATCACCTGTGCAATGCCTGTACCATCACCTGTGCCATGCCTATACCATCACCTGTGCAATGCCTGTACCATCACCTGTGCAATGCCTATTCCATCACCTGTGCCATGCCTGTACCATCACCTGTGCCATGCCTGTACCATCTGTGCCATGCCTATTCCATCACCTGTGCCATGCCTATACCATCTGTGCCATGCCTATTCCATCACCTGTGCCATGCCTGTACCATCACCTGTGCAATGCCTGTACCATCACCTGTGCAATGCCTATTCCATCACCTGTGCCATGCCTATACCATCTGTGCCATGCCTATTCCATCACCTGTGCCATGACCTTACCATCACCTGTGCAATGCCTGTACCATCACCTGTGCAATGCCTGTACCATCACCTGTGCAATGCCTGTACCATCACCTGTGCCATGCCTATACCATCACCTGTGCAATGCCTGTACCATCACCTGTGCAATGCCTATTCCATCACCTGTGCCATGCCTGTACCATCACCTGTGCCATGCCTGTACCATCTGTGCCATGCCTATTCCATCACCTGTGCCATGCCTATACCATCTGTGCCATGCCTATTCCATCACCTGTGCCATGCCTGTACCATCACCTGTGCAATGCCTGTACCATCACCTGTGCCATGCCTATTCCATCACCTGTGCCATGCCTATACCATCACCTGTGCAATGCCTATTCCATCACCTTTGCCATGCCTGTACCATCACCTGTGCCATGCCTGTACCATCTGTGCCATGCCTATTCCATCACCTGTGCCATGCCTACACCATCTGTGCCATGCCTATTCCATCACCTGTGCCATGCCTGTACCATCACCTGTGCAATGCCTGTACCATCACCTGTGCAATGCCTATTCCATCACCTGTGCCATGCCTATACCATCACCTGTGCAATGCCTGTACCATCACCTGTGCAATGCCTATTCCATCACCTGTGCCATGCCTGTACCATCACCTGTGCCATGCCTGTACCATCACCTGTGCAATGCCTGTACCATCACCTGTGCAATGCCTATTCCATCACCTGTGCCATGCCTATACCATCATCTGTGCATTGCCTATTCGATCACCTGTTCCATGCCTATACCATCTGTGCCATGCCTATTCCATCACCTGTGCCATGCCTGTACCATCTGTGCCATGCCTATACCATCACATGTGCCATGCCTATGCCATCACCTGTGCCATGCCTGTACCATGACCTCAAAGTCATGCAATTTTTTTACCGCGTTTTTTGCCGCGAAGCAATACCTATTACATTTTTATTTTTGCGCCCCCCCCCCCCCCAAAAAATTTTGAGCACCAGCCGCCACTGCTATCTATCTAACTAACTCCTATCTCACCCTAGGCACAGTGGATGAGATAAAAGTTAGGGAGAGTGTATTCAGCTTAAGTAGGCTTGGTGGCATAGGTGGTAGAATACCAAGCTTGTAATGATAAGAGCTGTAAGTTCAATTCACCCTCCCAGCCAGTGCTTTATTTATTGGAATTCAGAAGTCAGAGAGTCCATAATAATGTGGGAACTCGAAGTTCCCGCGAAGAAGCCAATTTGTTTGTCATTCGACAAACAAGCGAACAGCCAATGTTCGAGTCGAAGCTCATCCCTAATCGTGGACACTTTATCCAAGGTAAGACTTCTTTAGGAGGAGGAGGACAAATAAAAAATACGGCCTCTGGCTCAGAGCAAAGATTTATGGGAGTAGGGTCCTATAGAGGAGGAGTGGAGGCGGGGTTAACCCATACGTATGCTGCCATGGAGTCTGTCAGGGAATATAATTTTATTTGGTCGAGTAGGGGAAGGGTAATTTGTTTTCAATTCTGTCTGGTGAACCATTGTAAGCAAGACAGGAATTAAGAATAAATCATTTTAACGGAGCACTGAAGAACAGTAAAAAAAATGCCAGTTCTTATCCTTCCCAATTTATCAAAAAAGTAACATCCAAAACATAACAAAAAAAGGTTTGATTTGACATACACCTTAATTATCCAGTCACAGGCTGAGGGCAAGAAGGTGACCAGACTGTATTTCAAGACTGGACAGATGTAAAATAGCTTTTACATATATACAGGGCTTTTTTTTACAGCGGGAACATGAGGGAACGCAGTTCAAATACCTTCAGCACTGTATCTATTTATGCTGGTTGCTGGGGGATCGATTGTTGCTGGAGGGGATCTATTTTTCTGGGGGAAGTTAGTATTGTTGGGGAGGTCTGTTGTTGCTGCTGGGGGATCTATTATCTCTGGAAGGGATCTATTTTTCAGGGGTATGGTTGCTTGATTGCTGGGGATGTCTATTGTTGCTGTTGGGGGCTGGAATTGGTCTTATGTTGCTGGGGGTCAGTCATTGCTGAGAGGTATCTACTGTTTTGTCTAGTGTACCTGGCTGCTGGAGGGTCTGTTACAAGGATACAAGGGATAACTCTGAAAGAGAGAGTTCCTGCACCTATTCTCGGAGAAAAAAGCCCTGCATGTTTATATACTATATATATATAAAGGTGTATTTAGCTTTTTGATTTTAAGCAAAAAAAAAAAAAACAAAAAACAAACAAAATAAGTCTGTTTTTAAATTTGTGGATTATAGAAAATGTTAAATGTACAAAAAACCATTCAATTTCCTTCTAATGCTTTTTTTCTCACCTTTGTAAGTATCCAATAAATTCAGAGGCATACATAGTACGATCAGTAGCAGTTAGGGTCCCTTTCACACTTGTATGACCTGAAAGTCACACAACTTTGACTCAACTTTGCAACGCCTGTGTAATCTTGAGGCCTATGGACCTCAAGTCGCATCAAAATCAGGCAAAGTAGTGCAGGGACGTTCAAGATTTTTATTGTTTTTCTTGAGACAGTATAATTAACACATTGTTAATAATACAAGGTATAATACACCTAAGGTATTAAGCAAGTAAAGGAAGAACATAGAGATATAACTGAAACTGAAATGTATCCCTATGTAGGGATATGGCAGATTTGTTAACAGAATCACACAATTAGACTAATATCTTGTTTAAACAAGATATTAAAAGGATCGGTATACAGTATTAGTACTATAATAAGTAGTTTTTACTTTGTATATTAGGTAACGTTATTAATCGCTAATCAAATGAATAGTGTTTTTAGGTTGTGCAAAATAAAATAAATCATACATAAAAATAAAAGGAGAAATAAAGGAAAGATAAGAAACAAAATGTGGGCAAGACCAGGACAATCAAGGTTATTATTTCACATATATTTATTATTCATAGATGAATAATGTAACCAAGGTCGCCACATATTTTCAATATGTTAGGCGGTTATGTAAAATGCCAATTCAATTTATCGTTGATCATAATCCAGGTTCAACTTTTGTATGGCATAATCAAATGTTATTCTAGATTGATTCCAACAACGCGCAATGGTTATTCTAGCGACAAGGAAAATATAAGAAACTTGAATAGGTACAATTTCCGGGAAAATTGTGGGAAGTGTTCTTGCCGCCACCACACTAGTTTAGAACATTCCGCCATTCATTCCTGAACATTTTGATATAACATTTATCTAGGTGGCACCACATTGGCTCCATAGGAATGAATGGGGGAAGAACACTTCACACAATTTCCCCACTGTAGTTTTGAACATTCCGCCATTCATTCCTATGGGGCCAATTTCACGGAGTTGAAAACAAACGGTCATAGTGTAAAAACTGTAAAGCTCACAACTTAGAGACTTATCCGTAGGAATCACAAGACCCCAGCCAACATTTTGATGCATAGTATGTCTATGAAACATTAAAACTGAAGGCACAGTCACAGGTTAGAAAACGGCCTTGAAATTTGAGATGGTTTTAGTGGAGTTTCAATGAATGTCAATGGACGGCATGAGTTGGAAACAAACGGTCATAGTGTAAAAACTATTAGGGCTATGATTTAACATTTGTGTAGGTGGCCTTAAAAATGAGGGAGTGGTAGCAGTTTAGAAATTGTGGCAAGATTTCTTCGGTCCCCCTCTCAGAATCTTCATCACCACTGTAGTTTTGAACATTCCACCATTCATTCCTATGGGGCCAATTTCACGGATTTGAAAACAAACGGTCATAGTGTAAAAACTGTAAAGCTCACAACTTAGAGACTTATCCGTAGGAATCACAAGACCCCGGCCAACATTTTGATGTATAGTATGTCTATGAAACATTAAAACTGAAGGCACAGTCACAGGTTAGAAAACGGCCTTGAAATTTGAGATGGTTTTAGTGGAGTTTCAATGAATGTCAATGGACGGCATGAGTTGGAAACAAACGGTCATAGTGTAAAAACTATTAGGGCTATGATTTAACATTTGTGTAGGTGGCCTTAAAAATAAGGGAGTGGTAGCAGTTTAGAAATTGTGGCAAGATTTCTTCGGTCCCCCTCTCAGAATCTTCATCACCACTCTAGTTTTGAACATTCCACCATTCATTCCTATGGGGCCAATTTCGGCCAATTTCGCCACATGAATGATATTTTGCAAACCGTTTGGTAAAACCTTCCAAAAAGTAATATCAACATGATCAGGAGCGATCCGCTCAATTCGGTATATATTTCTTGTCTATGTAGTGTAAAAAACTGTGGGAGGAGTTAGGGTGCCAAATTTTCCCACAGGCTTTCACTATAATAAGAATAATATATATGTGAAAGAATAGGCAAGAACACTTAATTAAGCGTCTGGTGTGTTTAACCCTCCTCTTGTGTTAGGGTCAAAACTGACCCGTTTTCAGGTTTTGAATGTCTATAAGTATCACATAAATTTGTTTATTGCATCAAGATTTTTTTACTTTGTCAGGAACCTCTATTTAAACAATGTAATAGAAAAATAATCCTTTTCACTAAATTATAAAATACTGTGGTGAAAAATAAGACGTTCATGGTGTTAGGGTCAATTCTGACCCAGTTATAATATAGGATTTTAGGACACCAATAAGTGCCAAAACTGAAATCATAAACACTCTGCTTAGTAACAGTGACAGCCAATCCCCTCTCAACCCTGTGAGCTGTAGTTAGGGAGGGGCCTATCTCTTTTCCTGCTTGTCTGCTTCTCTAAATAAAGTGAAGAAACATAGGACAAATTCATTTCAGAGTTGCTGACTTTATTTTACCATTTTTTAAATTTGACAATGAGAGGTATGCTATCAAAAGAAAGGTCTAGGGGTCACACCAAAAATATTAAAACCAATCTTTTCAAGGATAAAGAAGCCTAACAAGGTAACCAAGAGGTAAGAAACAAATTTGATGATAAATAATTATTCAGAGGGTATTTTATGGCTGATTTAAAACACTGGTCAAAACCGACCCTAACATCATGGATAGTAACGGAATTCTAACATAAGAGGAGGGTTAGGTAAACTCATATCAAATTTTTGAAAGAGAGCAATTTCAGGGGATTTAACAATATTCATGTTAGTAATTTCATGTATAAAGTCAAATATTTTGATCCTTGATTACTTGAAGTCACACAGGTATGAATGGTACTCATTGGAAATCATGGGGTATGACCTGTCATACAACTTTGCAGTCCCGAGTTGCAGGACAAGTCGTGTAAGAGGCCTTAACCACTTAAGCCCCGGAAGATTTTACCCCCTTCCTGACCAGGGGGTTTTTTGCGATTTTTTACTGCGTGACTTTGACGGACAATTGCGCGGTCGTGCGATGCTGTACCTAAACTAATTTCACGTCCTTTTTTTCCCACAAACAGAGCTTTCTTTTGGTGGTATTTGATCACCTGTGCGATTTTTTGATCATGCGCTATAAACAAAAAAAGAGCGTAATTTTTGCAAAAATAACGATATTTTTCACTTTTTTTTTATATGAAATTCGCCCCAAAAAAATGTAAAAATCAAAATTTTTTAACATTTTCGGCCAAATTGTTTTACGCTACATATGTTTGGTAAAAAAAAAGAGGGAAAGATTTTTGTCATTTTTGGTGTTTTTTTTTTAACGAGTAATGGCGGCGATCTGCGATTTTTTTTGCGGTACTGCGACATTGCGGCGGACAGATCGGACCCTTGACTGACATTTTTGACACTTTTGGGGGTACCAGTGACATTACTGCAGTAATCAGTGCTATATATATATATGCACTGTTACTGCAAAAATGACACTGGCAGGGAAGGGGTTAACTGTATTGGACAGGGAGGGGTTAAGTGTGTCCTAGGGGCGTGATTCTAACTGTAGGGGGACAGGTGTCCTAGTGTAAAAACAAAGATCATCGGTTCTACATAGTAGAACCGTCTGATCTTCATTTTTACACAGGGGAGAATGACAGGCGGCTTGTTTACATAAGCCGCTCTGTCTTTCTCCCGCTGTACCGGCGATCGTAGTGTGACCGGCGGACATCGGGCCCGCCGGTCACACGCCCGCACTCCTCTGTGAACGAGCCGAGGCGGGCGCACGCCTCAGCGGGCGCGCGCTCGCCCGCTATTGGCTCTAAAAGGAGTGAGAGGCGAGCGACGTAGATCTACGTCACTCTGCCTGGCCGGGGCTGACTGCCGCAGTAAATATACTGTGAGCAGTCGGCAACCGGTTAAAGGCCTAAAGAGGCAAAGGCTGACTCCTGAGAAACATTTCCGTTTTAAAAAAAGCTGGTTTGTACCTGAAAGTACCAAGAAATAAAAACAGGACTGGAGTCAGATTCATTAACAGTCAATAGCTTTGTCAATTCATTGTAATCTCCAGGTGAGATCTTCTTCCTTTTGCCCTCTAAGCATTCCCCTTTATTCTACTATAGTTCATGTCATGGTTATGTATCATGCTCAATAATTCATGTGGGTGAAGAAACAGGGTGATGCCTAAGAAAACAGGGTGTCCGAATGGGATTATTTATGAACAAGTCACATTATAATGGTGCCGATGTGAAGAAGCAATCAGCATGACACAATTTTAATTGCCGCTGTATCTTAAACCTAGTCTGTTGCTGATCATCAGTTTACCTTATTTTAAAAACATACACTATGTGCTTTTTACACTTATCGCACTTTGCAGGACTTTGAACAGCTTTCAAAGTGAATACAAAATTAAGCTACATAAATCTATAAATAAATAACATCATATTAATTTGCGATAATGGAGCAGCACTTGCTGTGGTGTATGAACGACAGGAAAACAGGATGAAGAGTTAAGTTTACTTTGAACATAAAATTGCTTTGCAATGATCTTTATGGGAAATTCAGAATTAGTTGTGCAATCAAAATATCTATAACCAAGTAATACTTGGTTATAGATATCCCATAGAATAGAAATGGTATGGTATAGAAACCCAGGAGCCTGCATTCACTATATCTGGTCTCCCACAGTACACAGAATATGGAATTGCAATTATTTTAGTAAATATAAACTGCTAAATACCTTTTCTCATCAGCAGTATAGAGCAATCTTGTGATTTCTATCAGTGTCTGGATGAGCACTGGTTAAAGCTTGTAGGAGGAGTTTTCATTCTCCTCTGTTTGTCCCATGAGGCTGCATGCCCCCTATCTTTCTGTCTGGACAGTGCTAATTGGCCCTGTAAAAAAATGAATTACAGTACTGCCGTTGCTGCTCATCACTCAGTGAAATTTATTATAACAAAAGAACCACAGCGCTAAAGACAGTGCATACTTACATCATGTGACAAAAAATGAACTTAATAAAATGAAATTCCAAACACTGTGCCTTACTTCTCGTGAGTACTGCAATAAAACCCAGAGACATGTCTTTGAAAACGCCCACTGGGAGGGGCGAAATGCGTCAACGTACGTCCGGTCTTGTCAGCAACATCATACGTCACTTCCGGTAAGGTGGAACGAAAGGTGGAAGCGCAATGGAACGCACGCCGCTTGTTACCACATAGACCGCAATAGCAGCATGTTGTAACCGATTCCCGGACACCTTGGAGTTCAGCCACTAGTGACATGATGAGCCCATGATTATTGTGAACACTGTAAGTGCACGTCTGTATTTTTGATTAATAAAACGTATTGGAACGTATTACACCATTTGGAGTTCTTTATCTGTCTTCCCATATCGAGGAGTGAGCACTCAAAGGGGGTCCCTATCTACAACCGCTTACCAGTGTCAAGCCTTTTAGACCCCTATGCTGTACGGCCTAGGGGTCCACATCCTCTGGTAAGTGAATTCACTGTTGGGGGAGGAGTGAACACGAGATCCACAATCCACAAGAATTCACTTGAATGTTCCCCATTTTTTGAGCAATTGTCCCTGTGCTGATCACATGCACCCTTCCAAAAAAAAACTCTCTAGCAATACACACCAAACTGAGCATGTGCAGAGTGCCCCCAAGGCTCTGTATTATCAGGAGATGGATTGGGGATGGTAAAAGCAGGGGAGGATCAGAGAAGATAGGATCAAACAGCCTTTTTACACATTGCAGAGGAATAATCCCTTAGGATCCACAGTGAGTTTAACAAGCAGGCTTACTGCATACAGTATAAAGAATGGTTTTACTGTTAAGGGTTTAGTAACACTTTAAGGTGGTTTTAAAGTTGTTTTTGTCCCAAAATCAGATACTAATAACATAACTCACAAACATTTGATTTTTTTTTTTTTTCCCTCCTTGGAGCTTCCTTTTGAAATTGGCCTCTGGCCTCGCTGCTACATTCCTGTTATATGTGTGCCACCTGTGCTGCTGCTACCTATGGAGTCCTTTCGGAAACTATTCTACATGCGCAGTCCTGCTTAGAGCTACGAATGTATGTGCAGCCGCTCAGAGCACTTTACACACAGACAGTGCGATTGGCAGAGGCTCTGTGCTCCTGCAAAGGTAGCAGGCTTGTTTTTGTCTAGGGTACTTTAACCACTTGACCTCCAGGCCTTTTTCTGACACTTTTGTTTACACGTAAAAAATCTGTATCTTTTGCTAGTAAATTAGTTAGAACCCCCAAGCAGAGGCCCTAGAGCAGGGATCTTCAAACTACCGCCCTTCTGCTGTTGCGGAACTACACATCCCATGAGGCATTGAAAAACTCTGACATTCAAAGACATGACTAGGCATGATGGGAATTGTAGTCCTGAACAACTGGAGGGCCATAGTTTGGGGACCTTGGCCATAGAGAATAGGTTCGCGTAGCAGTTCTTTAAACTGCATTGAATTTTAATGCAAAAAAACACAATACATAACCCAATTTTGGGTAAAATATAAAAGTTGATGTTACATCAAGTAAATAGCTTCCAAACATCTCATGCTTTAACCACTTACCGTCTGCTCACTGGAGCTGTACTGCGGCAAAGTGGCTCTTGTAGGTCTGACGACGTAGTACTACGTCGACAGACACTTCCCCTTCTAGGCGGCGTGCGCGCGCCGCCGGAGGCTCGCTCCCGCTGTTAGTGTTAGGGCCAGGGGAGGAGCAGCGGCGATCGCCGCTGCTCTTCCCCGATCGTCGGGGAATCGAGTGTGGAGATCCGCCCGCTTGTGTAAACACAAGCGGGCGGATCTCCTAAGTGACAGGCAGGGTCAGATTGCAGGGTTCAGCATAGCTGAACCCTCGATCTGTCCTTGTGTCACACAATTCCCTCCCCCCACACACGTCAGTAAGCACCAGGCATACATTAGCCCCTCCCTCTCCAATAAAATTAACCCCTTCCCTGCCAGTGTCATTTTTACAGTAACAGTGCATATTTATAGCACTAATTACTGCAGTAATGTCACTGGTACCCCCAAAAGTGTCAAAAATGTCAGTCAGGGGTCCGATCTGTCCGCCGCAATGTCGCAGTCCCGCAAAAAAAAACGCAGATCGCCGTCATTACTCGTTAAAAAAAAAACACCAAAAATGACATAAATCTTTCCCTTAGTTAGTAAACGCAATAACTTTTGCGCAAACCAATCAAAATATGCTTATTGTGATTTTTTTTTACCAAACACAGGTAGCAGAATACAAATTGGCCAAAAATGTAAAAAAAATTATATTTTTACATTTTTTTGGGGGGAATTTCATATAAAAAAATGTGAAAAATATTGTTATTTTTTCAAAATTTACACTATTTTTTTGTTTATAGCGCAAAAAGTAAAAATCGCACAGGTGATCAAATACCACCAAAAGAAAGCTATATTTGTGGGAAAAAAAGGACATCAATTTCATTTGGGTACGGTGTTGCATGACCACGCAATTGTCAGTTAAATTCGCACAGTGCCGAATTGCAAAAAGTGGCCCAGACGTAAGACAGCAAAATCCTCCGGTGGTAAAGTGGTTAAAATTTCGCAGGCCTGTGCAATGGCAACCAACAATGTAAATTGTACTACCCATAGGCATTTTACAGGTTACTACTTTAGATTTACACTAGAAGTCTGGTACTAGAATTATGATCTGTGTAGGACGATCGCTGTTTGCACTTTTGGGGGACTGGCGCATGCATTCACCTTTTGCGCATGAGCACAGTGGGAGGGGAACATTTTACTTTTTTTATTTTTTATTATTATTTATTTTTATTTTTACAATGTTTTTACAGCAATAGGCATGTAACAGGTACTCTTTATGGAGAGATCTGGGGTCTATAAGACCCCAAATCCCTCCTCTATAAGACCTCTATAAGACCCTAAATCCTTCCTCTGTGCTTAAAAGCATTTGATCACACCAAGATCAGTGAAATCAAATGGTTTTGAACTTTAAAAACAACACTGTTTACAACTGGGGAACCTGGAAGTGATATGACATCCTCGCTTCCGGGTTACTATATCATAGAGCCCAACAAAGCTAATCAGGTCTTTGCTGGGCTCTATACAACTGGTGCAAACATTGGCTGGTCGGTGGGACAGGAAATCCCAGTAAAGCCGTGGAAGGTTGCGAGGGGGGGGTGGGGAGCATCCCCTCCTGCTGCCTTTACAAGAGAGCCAACCGTCGGTCTAAAAAACAGTACCGGGATGATGCTTGCAGCTGCAGACATCATCCCGGTATAACCACTTGAAGTCTTGTAACATACATGTATGTCGCTGGTCAGCAAGTGGGTAAAAAAGCAGCTTTACTTACCTAAACCCTCCCTCCTGCAGGTTCCCCTCTCTGTCTGACTGTTCCTTAAATCAGCTTTTCTTCAAAACTTAGTTTGTCAGTCACACTCTTGTTTTATCACGTACAATGCAGGACCAGCAATCCTGCATTGTATAAGAGGACACCAATGGCCTGACCACAACCCAGAGCATCAGAGGGAAATGGAAATCCATGACTGCTGGAGTGGGAGAGTGATGGATGAGTAAGGTGAAAAAGATTGCTTTTTGAAAGGTACCCCCTAGCAGTGTGATACGTGTGTGTGTGTGGGGGGGGGGGGGCACTGCAAGAGAAGTTCTGTCATTTCCTCAAGTTCAGCCATTCACCTCCCATCTCCCTCACCTTTATATTGGCCCATCACCATTATGGGTGGTCTTACTGGCCAACAGGAACTTGTAGGAGGCAGTATGGAAAAGAACAGCTCTTTGCTTGCACTGTGTTGGAATTAGAGTGTCTCAGAGTTTGGAGCTCCCGAGAGTGCTCGAAAAGTCTTAAAAATGTATGTGCAACTTTGTTCAGATTATTGCATATTGCACAAGGCCGTAACACTATAGCCTGCTGTTATGCTTTTGTATTGCATATTTAACCCCTTTTAGAAAAAAGGTACAATTTTGCTTTAACTGCTTATAGAAGAATAAGACACCAAGTAGATAAGAAGATGATTTTGCTGTTTTCTGTGGCCTAGCGTAAGACTATGTGATATAGCTGTATTAAACACACACCCCCAGAAATATCTATACCGCTTGATTAGATTGATTCTCACTTTAAAATGGATTAGCAGGAACAACTTTGCATAAAGCCTGAACAAGCAGTTTTTTCCAAACTTTTTTCTTCTAAATAAAGAGTATGTTGGCCTAAACACAAAGACAGCTTTATTCCTTTATGCCTGCTTTTTCGGTAAATTTTATCATATTCCATAACAGAATTGCAATACTATCTGCTAAGATTCAAGAACAAATAAGTCATATAGGTGTTTTGTTTTAACATAAATGTTATCTTTTGTTTCTCTTCTTCCTGTTTACAATTCAATGAGCAGGCATAATTGATGTTAAAGTATTACTAAAAACACAACAGTAAAATCAGTCTTTATATGCAGTAAAGCATGCTTGTTATACTCACTGTGGAACCTAAGGGGTTAATACTCAGCATTGTGTAAAAAAGCTGTTTGATCCTATCTTCTCTGATCCTCACTTACTTCCACTGTCCCCTGATAATTTCCTGGTTACACAGAGTCTATGGAGTGAGGCTGCACATGCTCAGTTTGGTGTATATTACTAGAGAGATTTTTTTTCTTAGGAGTGCATGTGATCAGCACAGGGCCAAACATACTTTATCAGTGCTTGGCTGGACACTGATAGAAGTCACAAGACTGCTATTTACTGTAGGGTTTGACCGATTATCAGCAAAGCCGATTATCGGAGGGCAGATATTCACTTTTACCGATATATGTCCTGTTAAACCACTGTATGGTCTTGGCCACCGTGCTGCACCTCAGTTTCAGGGTCTTGGCAATCTTCTTATAGTCTAGGCCATCTTGATGTAGAGCAACAATTTTTTTTTCAGATCCTCAGAGAGTTCTTTGCCATGAGGTGCCATGTTGATTGCCAGTGACCAGTATTAGAGAGTGAAAGCGATAACACCAAATTTAACACACCTGCTCCCCATTCGCACCTGAGACCTTGTAACACTGAGTCACATGACACCGGGGAGGGAAATGGCTAATTGTGCTCAATTTGTATATTTGCACTAAGGGGTGTACTCCCTTTTGTTGCCAGCGTTTTAGACATTAATGGCTGTGTGTTGAGTTATTTTGAGGGGGCGGAAAATTTACACTGTTATACAAACTGTACACTCACTACTTTACATTAGTGTCATTTGTTCAGTGTTTTCACATGAAAAGATATAATAAAATATTCACAAAAATGTGAGGGGTGTACTCACTTTTGTGAGATACTGTATGTTTCCTGTGATTCTTGGTATTCAGTGGTTAAGGGCTCACAATCCTCAGATCAATTGGTCTAAAGGGCAGGTCTCCTTCACATCAATCTACGGCCTTCAGCACTGCTTTGCTCTTGAACCCATCAACTCTTCAAGCTGTTCCAGTCAACTGTTCCAGTCAAAGTGTTCCACAGGTATATCATGACTTTTTGGATGTTTTTGACAAAAAGAAGATTGATATACTTCCACCTCATTGACCTTACAACTGCCCAATTAGGCTACCTCCAGGTGTGCAGATCCCTTTTGGGCAACATTTCTCACTATCTGAGATTGAGCTCAAAGCTTTATATAGTAGTATATTGGTGACAGCTTGGAAAAAATGATTTATTTGTCCCTCATCCTCCCCTGCCAGCACCGGGATCTTCTTTGTTGAAAAAAAAAAAAAGACTACTCGCTCAGGCCTTGTGTGGACTACAGTGAGGTCAACAAAATTACCATCAAAAATCGAATAATAATGAAGAATTGCAAAAATGGGGCAGCCAGCTGGGCGCATCTATACCATGTAGATGTGCCACATCCTAACAACTAAATTAGAATTTGAAAAAAGGAAACATGGACTTTAACGGCACCGATATATAAAATATAACATTTAGTATAGATATTTAAAATATAAAAAATACAAATGGCAACAGTGGCCACTACATAAAATAAACAAAAATCCTCAACACAAAAAAAAGAAAGAAAGTAGGTAATTTCCAAACTACCACATTGGTATAGTGCAAGCGTAAATATGTGTAGACTCTGTGAATATAACCATACTATATGTTCCCCACGAAAAGGGGAACTGTAGAAAGAGTGGTCACTGATCTCCCAAGTAGACGGAGTGCGAATTAGGCTGACATGTTTTGCAGGTGTGCTTCATTTGAAGCTCTGGTTCATCACTCTGGAAGGGTGCTTGCAAACAGGGTAAATCAAAATATTAAAAAAAATTTAAACCGAAGGGTCCGGCAAAGTTAAGTTGGGATGTACTTGTTAATATCTACAGGAACTTTGATCCTTATCCAGCTCAGATTGTAGTTATACAGTGTAGGAAATTGACTTCTGAGAGACCACTCAATAGTCAATGAGGGTTAGCTAAGGTCTCCAATAATCAGGTAAGGATGGGTCAACCAGCAAAAAATGGGATCCCAAACACACGGCTCAAAATTCGATCATCCCCCAGTTTTGTGTTGATGATTTTTGTTTTTTTATGTGTTGGCCACTGTTGCCATTTGTATGTATGTATGTAAATATGTATAATAAATGTTATATTCTCAACCCTACTCTATTCCCTTCCCCCTTGCTGGTCCCCAATGCTCCTTTTTCTGACTGAAAACTCTTCGTTTGTGGTGATTTTCCCTCCTGTTTTTTTTTCCTAAACACAGCCTTTCCAACCATTCCCACCTGTACCATAATAGGGACCCTTCTGTGGTATTGATGCAGTGGATAACCATTGGAGAGGGGGAAATATGACCAAAAAAATTTCCATGAATGAAACCCAATGGATCTACAAAATGAATACTTTGCAGCCATTGGGTAAGAATATTGACATAGATCTGAATTGCTATATCTCTATTTTTTAGGAACATTATCATCTTTAACCATATATATTTTTTAACATATTTTTTTAACATATACACTTTACCTTTTATGTTTTTTTATGAGATTGCTGTGCAAGCGGACCAGACGGGCTTTAAAAACTCTTATGTGTCGTTGGTTATTGGACTGGCTGGAATGACTTGTTACATGGGACATTCCTATCCACACTAGCAATCCCATTACCCTATGATAGTCTGAACTGGGACCTTCCAGTGACATTGTTGTCCTCAGAAGTATTGGGGTTCTGCCTTATTTGTGGATCAATTCATTTTGACCTAACTAACCCCGGCCATCTCTCTATATTTCCCCTTGCTGTTTTAGGCAGTCATGGATTTAAATTTACTATAATTCTGGCAACATACATTAAGTCCTTCTGAGGTAATTGGACTCCATCTGTGGATGATTCAATCTACAACCGTTTTTTGGACGCCCCACTGGCCCTTGCATCTGTGTGACAACATTTTGAGTTGATTTTACTAACAGCCCCATGAACCTCTGCGAGTCTCTGGCACCTATTTTGCCCTGAAGAAGCCATTTTAGGCGAAATGCATTGGTAACCCGTACCCTGCACCACTATAGGCAAGCTCTATCTATATGTGGAGCTGGGTGTGAGTAAGGTGACCTACAGAGGCCCACACTTATGGTCTGGTTGATATGTGTTGGGGGTTGCATTTATGTTTATATGTTAGTTGTCATTTTAATATTTGTAATTTGAAATAAAGCAATTTTTTATAATAATATTGTCTTGCTATCCTTTGTCTCCCGGGACGGGGGCATACAGCACCGCTATAGCCCCAATTACTAGTTTTTTAACTAATTTTTTGCACTTTACCTTTTATGCTTAATAATATTTTTTAGGATGTTGATTAAAATTTAATATTAACATGGAGTTTGATATTAATATATTGGGATCATTTTTAAAGTATGGTTTTAATAAAATAAACTATTGTTATTGTTTTTTAGTGCACACAGCATCCCATCTTCTATATTTAATTTATTTAATAATTTATCGCAAATTTGGAATATAGGATTATTGACATAGTTTGCAACCTTTGGCTCCAAGGAGAAGTGATTGAGCACCCCGGATGAGCCATAATAGTGTTAAGCATGTTAAAAAACCTTTCCAATTTTGTCCCCGGAAGGCACCCTTACGAAGGGGCAGAACCTAACAGTCTATCATAGAATGGGCGGTTTTAGAAGCCGGTGGACAGCGATTGGATGCTGCGAGCTTACCAGCCTCTATTTATATTGTGAGGAAAATTACGGTCACATGATCCCCTGATGACGTCAGCACGCCTGACGAAACGTGCGTCGGGAGCGTGAGACCGTAGAGTTCCCGTGAGGTGGAGCGCAGATGCGCGAGCGGCGTCCCATCCACCAGACCAGCCAAGCGAATTGTACTTCCAGGCGATAAAACTACTGCTATGATGTAAGTGCAATCTGTTATATTAAAATCCCAGTATTTGACGATATTACACTATCGGAGTTTCCTTTATTTCTTGCAATATGATGCCCGGAGTTCCGGAGCTTCCTAAGGCAATTGGTCTTAAATCCTTATGATGTGGAGACAGCGCTGAGGACAACCTTAAGCCTGTGTGGAGATAAATGCCGGTTTTGACCCCCTGTAATTAAGGGGTCATCTTCTTCTGGTAAGAAGTATATTGTCTAAACACTGGGTGGAGGTGAATGGTGAAGGTTTTTCATCAAGTCCAAGTTTGTTGCTGAAGACACAGTCTGCACTGAGCACTTTAAGGCCTATAATCTTATATCACAAGAACTACCATTGATTCTTATACAATATATTTATTTATTTATGTATTTAACTCTTATTGAATAGGTTTGCTTTAAATTGCAAGTTTGTGACTTACCACGTATGCACTTTAGCACCTTACAGTGAGAGCTGATTGTTGAGCGCAATACCCACCATTGCTATCACTGGTTTTTTTTCCCCCCTGACTAAGGTGCTCCAGTGTTATCCCAGAGATTATCTGCTTTACTCCAGTCAAGTACTTTGTTCTCCCTCTCCCAGTTTCCCAACACCCTGAGCATTGAAGAGACATTGCTGCTCTGCCTAACAGCCCCCCTCCCTCCATTAAGATCAGATCCTCAGTCTATGCTATGCTCTGACTGAACAGAGGATCTCCGTAAGTTACTGGACGTGGTTTTGCACTATTGCCTAGTATGCCTACTACTGGTTTGGTTTTTGGGTATAGGCTCCGTCTGAGCCTTCCTAAGTTTCCGTGGTTGGTTTCAGACAAGGGCAGGGTAGGCACTTTGGTGCCCATTGGGGTAATGTGTAAAGTTTATTTTGTTTTTTTGTTTGTGTTCGGAACTTTGTATTTTTTATGATATTTTGTGATCTCCTTTGTTGCCAGCTCCCTTGGTCTTTGCTGCTCCTGAGATGCCCTAGTGGGCCTTTATGTCCCTTACATATGAATATTTCACCCAACATGTATGATGGCGTCTCTTAATGACACCATGCTCCCAATCCTGTCCTGGAATGTGCATGGCCTGAACTCTAAATTTAAAAGAGCAGTGCTCTTTTGTTACCTTAAATCCCATTCCCCTCATGTAGTGCTCTTACAAGAGATGCCTCTTGTGGGCAGAAAACTATTAACACTTAAGAAACCATGGATTCAGAATTTCATGCCTGGCATTCGACTTTTGCCCGGGGCATGTCCATGCTGATTAGCAAGTACTTTCCATGTGTGGTGGAACATGTCCACATGGATCAACCCAGGGCAAATATGTGATTGTGGTGTTTACTTTATGGGGCCAACGTTACATTATTTTGAATGTATATATTCCTTTCTCCTTTTCCCCAGTGCTACTGTATACTATCCCATGGAGGATCACCCCATATTGTCCCGCCAAATTACTGCTTATGGGCGATTTTAATGTCACCTTACAGACAGGCCCACTCCACCTAAATGTTTCTCCACAGACCTGGCCACTTGGAGTTGAGGAATTATGGAGATGGAAGCATCCCACAGTCAGATCATATTCCTGCTTTTCTCCCTTGTTCAAAACAGCCTCTCAAATTGATCTGGCTTTTGCTAACCCGGTCTTGTTGTTGGATGTGTTGCATGCAGCATACCTGTCAAGTGGGCTTTCAGACCATTGTCCCTTGGCCTTCACTATTCGCTCTCCCTGCTCCCGAAACTACACCCTGTGGCACTTGGGGTCTCACTGGATTGCCCACCTGGACATAGTTGACAAAATCCCACCACTCCTTACTGAATATTGGGAACTCAACTCGGGTCATCCTCTCCAGAGACTACTTGGGACTCTTTTTAAAGCATTCACTAAAGAACAGTATATTTCCTCCATCTCTGCAGTCTGTAGAGATCAAGTAGTGGTAACTACCTCCCTTCAAACTACAGTCAATTCCTGTACTGACGAATATGCTGCTGACCCTACTGAAACCCACCTTGACCTGCTCCAGGCTAAGAAGCAGGAGCTCCATTTCCATTTAGCTGAGATTACAAGGTTAGACCTCTATATCAACAGAGAAAGATATTTTGAACAGGAGGACCATAATGGGTGCCTGTTGGCGTTGTTGGCACAACATGACCGGCCTCTGACCCTGATACCTGAAATCAGGGCCCCCATGGGGGAGTTGGCCTCCTTACTGCCAGCTATATTAGATGCCTTTCAGAAGTTCCACAGCTCTGTTTGCCCCATGGTTTTGGGCCGGAGGACCTGGCTGCATGGCTAGATCCCCTAGCCCTGGACTGGCTTTCAGATGTGGAATACGAAGCTTTGGTGAGGCCAATTACCTCTGATGAGATCCTTGCAGCAATGAAATCCTTTTCTGCAGGGAGGTCCCGGGCCCAGATGGCCTCCCAATTGAGTTCCACAGGATTCATGGTGACCGCTACGATTCTGGCCTCCCTTTACTCTCAATGTTCGACTGCTGGAAACCTGCCACCCTCCATGAGCCATGCTCATATTGTCCTAATATGTAAAAAAACACCCAAATACCCTACTTCCTGTGCCTCCTACAGGGCAATTGCCCACCTTAATGCTGACGTTAAAATTCTTACTAAACTGATTACCTTATGACTGCAACCCCCTTTAATGACTACCATTGAGATAGACCAAACTGTTTTCATGGCCAACAGAACAACTGACATCAACCTGCGAACGTCGCACATTAATATCCACGCACAACACTTAAACACGGGCTCCAGAGTTGTGGCCTCCCAGGACATTAAAAAGTCAAAGGCCTTTGGTCTAATGGCCATTCCTATGGGAGGTCCTCCGCAGAATGGGTTTCCCTCTAGTGTTTAATAAATGGCTGCAAGTATTATGCAAACACCCTACCTCTGCTATTAAGTTTGGATGGGGTTTAGCCCACTCTTTTTCCCTGTCTAGGGGTACCCAACAGGGCTGCCTCTCTCTCTCTCTCTCTCCAGCCCTATTTGCCATTGCCATTGAACCCGAGGCAGAGGCTCTCCCTACTTCTCCAAACATTAAAGGTTTGCACATCGGCTGGCTGGAGGAGAGGGTGGCACTGTACACGGATGGCATCCTGCTGTTTCTAAATTATGCTGGCCCATCTCTAGAGGGGGCCCTTCAGATCCTACATTAATTTTCTTTAATCACAGGTCTTTGGGTAAATTTGACCAAATCACTATTATTCCCCATAAAACCCGCAGCCTGCACCACAGCACCTCCAGACCTCCCATGACAGTGGGTTGAACGTTTTAGATACCTGAAGGTTGAAATATCTAGGCAGGCCACAGATTTTCTGGCCCTTAACCTAGCCCTGGTACTGCAGGAGGTCCCGCTAAAGCCAAAGGCATGGGAGTCTCTACCCTTATCCCTCCTAGGATGCATTAACCTAGTCAAAATGAAATGTCTTCCCAGATTTACTTATATTTTTCGACACTCCCAGCAATGGGTCCCTAAGACCTTCTTTGTCCGGCGTAATCAAATGTTCTCCTCTTTTATTTGGGACCCCCAGATACAGGTGGTCCACATTAATGCGCCAAATCCTCCCAAGGTGGCTTGGAGTTTCCAGGTTTTGATAAATATTTCCTGGCCACTCAGCTTGTCACAGCTGTTTTGTGGTTGAGCCCTGATGTCACCAATTCCTCTGTACTATTTGAGGCCGCTGTGGTGAACTCCTTAGAGGCAATGAAATTCCTCCTATTTCGTGGCCCCCATGCCCCATACCCACTAACCCCTTCTGTGCTCACCACTCTCTGTGCTTGGGGGGTTTGGTCTCAAATGTGAACTTTACCCCAAACAGGTAGTTTCCCTAAATGCCCCACTGTCAAATTTATACTACCAGAGCTTTATGCTTGAATTAAATTTAATATCAAGGCAGTCTCCCAAATAGTTGTTAGTCATTCCCTAGCTCCCCTATCTCTCTTATCCTCTAACTTCAATGTTCCAGAGTCATATCTTTTCCCCTATCTCCAACTCTCCCATGCCTTTAGCTCCCAATTTTCTAATTTTGCCCCCAAAATTGCACAATCTACATTGGAGTACATTCTGAGACTTGACTGTGCAGTGAAACCTACTTCCCGACTATACTATCATCTCATCAGGGTGTCACTGTCTACTCTGGAGGATCTTAGAGCCAGATAGCAACGAGACATTCCTGAATTGGATGGTGAAGACTGGGATGATATTTGGGACTTTCCTTTTCAATCCTTAGTGTCCCTCAGGGACCATCTATTTCAGTTTAAATTGGTCCACCGGACATACTTTATGCCCTATAGATTGAATAAAGTGCTAGTGGTGTGGAGGGGTTCCAGGAGACTTTACTTATATCTTCTGGACCTGCTGTGTCAAAGTTGGGTTCTGGGAGGAAGTGTTAGCCATTATACATTTGGTCAGTGCTATATCCCTGCCTGTCTGTTTATTGTTATTGTTTAATATACAGGGCATTTATATCAAAACAGTACTTCAAGCCTTTTTTTGGGACAGTTAGGTCTATATAAAGTTATCCCTGTTTCAACCGTTTTAAGCTAAGATAGCTCAGTATCTACTTACTTGTCTGGTTTTATTGTTAGTATCATCTAGAGAGAGACGGTGATTGTCAGTTTTGACATGTCAATATATGCATTATCTTTTAAATATATCTCCTTCTATCCCCTGTTTTCAGCGAGATGGAATTTCTTATACAATTTTATTATATTTTATTGTTTATTGCATTTTACTTTATTATTGAGGGTTTTATGAGTAGTTTTCCTGAAGATTTAAGTACGTAAGTAGATCTTGAAGTACTGTTTTGATATAAATGACCTGTATATTGTTATTATTACAGTTATACAATTGCTCTCTCTTTTTAATTTATTAATAATTGTTTTATATTTGTGTAATAATGCAGTGAGTCTAGCTCCATTAAATGCACCCTTATAGGAAAGAGCGGGGGTTAAGTAACAACAGACCCGCCTCTGCCACTCACCGCCCACATCACTGGTTATTACCGAGTCCCTGGACAGGGCTAGAGTGATGTTGCTAGACACTGGAAGTGATGAAGAGGCCAGTGAAATGCATACCAGCTCGCACTTCCGGGTTACGGAATTAGCGTGCGTTCCACCAGTGCTGGACGCGATTTGCAATGCCGCTGTAGATGCCTTTGCATCGTTTGTGGTGCGATCTGTGACATCCTGTTGGGGAATGCCAGCTTCAACAAAAGCATTGTATTTAACCCCCTTTTATAAAAGATTACACATATAATACAAGGAAGAAACTATGGGTACACTGATGAGAGCTTTGTACCTGCCATGAGGCATTTGAGGTATATAGATGTACATATATATATCTTTGCGTAGAAATGTTAATTGATATGCTATATGTGTACTGTAATGTGCATGGTGTTTTCTGATATAGAGAGTGAGGATTGATCTGCAATTGAACCCTGGAGCATTATACACCTTTATTTGGTGTTTAAGGGGTGGGACCTACTAATGAGGGTAGTCCATCTTGTAGATATAAATATATGTTGGGTCATTCAGTTATTTGGCTCTGAGGAAGAGGGTTCTCCCTTGAGAAGTCTACAGGTGAGTGTGGGGGGATGCTCAACCTCAGAGGTCTGGTCAGACCGAATACATAATAAACAAGCAAAAAATTGGGGGAGCAAACCCTGAACATGTATATCTAAAGCCGGTGCAGCTATGGACCAAGCAACATGTATATTGAAAAAGAATAGCGCAACCATGCAAAATAAATGACTATTAAATATGGAGACAATCCCCACACACACCTGTACTCTATCAGAGTCCACCATCAAGTAGATATAGGAGGAGTCCTTTGTAGTGCATTAGCACATCCATCCCAGCAAGGAGTGTTGTCTCCAAGGGTTGGAGAGGCTGGATTCACCCCTTTTTTATGGATAGTGTAGGACCCACTGATAATGGGGTACTTTGACGCAGTGGTGGGCTTGAGCACGACATGGCCATATGGTGGGACTAAATCCCCATTTTTATTTATGGATTGTCTCCATATTTAATAGTCATTTCTTTTGCATGGTTGCACTATTCTTTTTTAATATACATGTTGCTTGGTCCATAGCTGCACCGGCTTTAGATATACATGTTCAGGGTTTGCTCCCCCAATTTTTTGCTTGTTTATTATGTATTCGGTCTGACCAGACTTCTGAGGTTGAGCACCCCACCCCCCACACACACCTGTACTCTATCAGTGTCCACTATCAAGTAGATATAGGAGGAGTCCCTTGTAGTGCATTAGCACATCTCTCCCAGCAAGGAGTGTTGTCTCCAAGGGTTAGAGAGGCTGGATTCACCCCTTTTTTATGGATAGTGTAGGACCCACTGATAATGGGGTACTTTGACGTAGTGGTGGGCTTGAGCACGATATGGCCATATGGTGGGACTAAATCCCCATTTTTATTTATGGATTGTCTCCATATTTGATAGTCATTTCTTTTGCATGTGTGCGCTATTCTTTTTTAATATACATGTCGCTTGGTCCATAGCTGCACCGGCCTTAGATATACATGTTCAGGGTTTGCTCCCCCAACTTTTTGCTTGTTTATTATGGAATTAAGGAAGATTTTTTTTACATAAAGGGTATCCAAGCAATTTGGTTCAAGATGCATTTGAAAAATTCCTTGCAGTTTCTTTTCCCTCTCATAGCAAGTGAAAAAATAAGGGCGTCCACCGTGACAAAAAGTAAGATTCATTAAGGGATATAACAGTAAGTATAGGTCCATCACTAGAATAATAAAAAAAAGCATTGTCACCTTCTACATATGGACCTTAGGTTAGGCCCCATTCTTCCTCCTGACCCTAAGTTACTTTTAGAAGGGTACTTACAGTTAAAAACATAGTTGCACCTAGCAAAATAAAGGGTACACGCGACAAGAGATCCATGGGCATACAGTCCTACTTTGACAACAGGACAGGATCCTTTCAATGCAAAAAGAGGGGCTGCTTAACTTGCCAGTTCATTAGACACAGGCAAACCATATTAATGGACAGAGCTGGCAATGTTTTTTATATTAAGCAATTCATAACTTGCTCCACAGAATATGTTTTGTATATGCTCGCATGTCCTTGTAACCTTTCTTATGTTGGGCGCACCAAGCATTCCCTCAGAAAGTGGATAGGTGACCTTTATCTCTGGAGGTTGTGACTTACATAGTGTTCCCAGACATTTCAAAATTCACCATAGTCAAAATATTAAAGATCTGTCGGTCTGTGCCATTGAGTGCATACAGGAATGACTGCCAATGAGAGGTTTTCATTATTGTGCAGGAGGGAAACTTTTTGTATTTTTAAGCTGTCTACCATGTCGTTCAATGGGTTGAATGAAACTTTTTTTTCTAAGTTCTTCTTTGACCCTACATTTTTCAGCTATGTCAGTATGAGGTTCTGGTCCATTGTGGAATAGATGGATCTATAATCATAGAAATGTAAATACACTTGATGGTATTTTTATTGTATATACTTTGTTTAACAATGCCTATCTGTATCCATCTACTGTTTGTGGTTCAGAATTCTTGCCTGCCATGCTGGAGGCTGGGGTTCATTTCCCAGCCAATTCACTGTTTTTGAGACATAAAAAATTGTATCCTATATTTAATTTTTATTTTTATTACATTTCTCTATAGGACATACAATTCAGTGAATATAATTCTATTACATTGTCTAGTGTTTTTAAGTTTTATGCTTTTGCAGTATTAATGTTGTTATCTATATGGTTATGCTGGAGGAGGAGAATTTGGCTCCCCATGCATTTTGTATTTAAACTCTCATAGCCTGTCTTTGTCACATGACCTGAAGATGGGCCTTGCCCGAAACGCGTAGTCATGACGACAGCCTTCTGAGAGATTGCTCTACAGAGCATTGTTGCTATATGCTGGTGTCCCAACACGCATTGCATTCAGTGACCACAGCGGCCGTGAAATCTCATCTGGTGCACTGTCTGGAAGCTTCGGCTACCCATCCTCTGCCTGAGTCTCCCAGGGTTGTCCTGGGATTGATCAGCAAGCCCCAGCCTTGTTGCACAGCCTCATGCCATCTTTGGCTGCCATCTACATCCCTGGCTTTTTGTACCTTTTTGCATCCTTGCCTGCAAAATATATCCCTAACTTTTCCACATTGTGCCAGTAGTCCATCATCATCGAGGTACACATTGGGCTTTTCACCATATCCTTTATAAAGCATCTGCTTTTTTTCCATCTTGGAGAATGAGTGGTTTTAGCTGAGAAGACAATCTCCCCTCAAGCACCTACTTGATTAATGGTATGTGTTTTCAGCTTTTTAAGTTACGTCCATGTGGGATTATTGCAACATGTGATTGACACATGTTGTTGGACCAATAAACATTTTATATGTTTTCATTAACTGTGGTTTTGGTCTTTTACCCATGTGGAACTATAATTTCCAGCCACCAACACTGGTTGGTGGCTGTACAGACTCATAGAATCCCTCAGCACTTTCATTGAGGATCTTTGTGGTTAATCTATCCAGAGTGAATAGGCTCCATGGGTGTATTTAAATAAAACAAGATTGGTTTATAATGCAGTACATTTCAAAAGGTATTGGTTAAAAAATCGCTTCATCTAATACACTCAGATTTTCACCGACTAAAAATTGTATCAAGGACAACGGGTATATATACAGGCGATAGAGCAGCTCCAGCTCACCCACAGATTATAGAGCTAGAGCTGTAAGTTTTCCCCAAGAACACACTCAGGAATAATCGACAGCCACATCTAGAAGACCTGGTTCACTGTCAGACTATGCCCAATACACATGGTGATGTCACTTTAGAGAGGGAGTGATTGAAGGCAGAAAGGCAGACAGTGAGCATGCCCAAGCTCAAGCCCTGTGATCATGCCGATCATGCCAATGTAGCACTACCCTCTTAGGAGCCACTGGTATGTTGCCCAGGTCTTCCCCACTTTTGCTCCACAGCCAGGCACAGGGTATATTCACACATCCAGGTGTACACACACACTTCTCCTCAAAGTCTTCAATAATCAGTCTAGGGCATACCTCCTAACTTTTGAACTTCTGAATGAGGGACACTTAAGGCAAGGAACAACCTGTGCACCCCTACCAAGAAAGGCAATAGAGCCAATTGCTGGAACTTGTTATGGTACTTGGCTCTGCTCTGGGCCATTTGATTTGCTTTGATTCGCCGGGATGCCGGGATTTAGATCAGGCAAATCCGGGAGGGTTGGGAGGTATGGTCTGGTTTTTGTTGTTTTTTTTCTGGATAACTTGGATAGGGAAGGGTACAGTATTTAGTGGGATACACCAAGGAATAGAACTAATCACAATCGAGGACATCTAACTGATCTCTCGGTTAAGCTCTGGTGAAGTCCTTGCAGATAGCATTTAGCAGAATTCTCCTTAGAAATAGCACACAGTAGTTTTAGAAGTGAGCAAAGTCGCTCAGTAGTAGTAGTAGCAGGGCAAAGCTCCTCAGGTACCAGCCAGTTACGGCAGAGTGTTTGTCTAAAAGTATAAAAACTGAGCAAAGTCCTATGCAGTAGCAAACAGCTGCACAAGCTCTTTGGAACACTAGCCAGCGTTCCCTTTGTTCAGACCCTCAGCTTTCTGTATAGCACACCAGATATGATAAAAAACACAAGATCCTTTAGGTTGTTTGTACTCACAAATTGTCCAGGGACAGATGGTAGCCTCCTTCCAACTTCCAAGCGACACTGTCCAGACCAGATCAGATACCAGACCAGATCTCGAATAGACAGCCCCTTCAGACAGCTCTTTGTAGAACTAGGTTCACTCTCACTAACTTCGGGCCCTCAGGCCCTACACCTGAGGCCATATGGCAGCACAAACTTTCAATTCATGCCCTCCAGTTGCCCAACTGAGGCCATATGGCAGCAAATACCAATGGAGGCAGCACCTCTGCCCAAGTCTGGTGCAATCTGCAGAGTCCTTTTTCCGTGGTGACAGATGGGACATGTAGTAAATGTAAATTAACAATCCTGGACCTGGATGATGTGACTGTGCAGGTGAACCCACAAATGGTTTTGCTGAATTTAAATAATTACAGAATTATGGATCAAGAAGCTCCCTGTGATTCAGGAAAGGGGGGCCTTTTAGATTTTGGGGTGGAGCATGCAACCATGTTTTATGTTATACTCAAATATAGGTGTAACATGAGATATGGTCCGAAAGGAGGACTTAGCCTTTTAACTGCTGCCTTATTGATGTATTACAACTTTACAAGTTAATATAAGCAATGAGTTCTAAGGTATTTGGACAGCAAGGTAGGACAAACCCCTGCTTTATTAACGGGGCTTTGTGAGCCTACATACAACAGCAGATTTAACAGAATCATTCTGAAAAGGTGTTGAATGCTCATTCTGTCATCATGCAAAGTATGTGCCATATGGCCAATAGATTGTTGGTAAATTTTTAATACAGTGTAACATTGATCTCTGATGCACAGCTTCTAGGATTACGCTGGAGCAAAGGTACTGGCGACAAAGAAAGTATTTCTTGTTAACAATAGTGCTCTGTTACAAAGTTCCTTGTGTCTGCTAAAATTAAAATTCAGACTGGAGCTGAGACAGACTCTTTGCAAATTCACATGGATTGTATCATGGCTGTAGACTGACTACTGATTTTTTAAATTGTTGTTTTTGTTTGTTATCAGTCGTTCATGTGAAAACATAAAAAAAAATGTTGTTGGTATGTGTTTTTTTATTTAATTTTTCTAAGGCTGTGACCTAACTAAAAGATACATGGCCCTTTAGCAAAATGTTAATGCTGTCCTACCAAAGTAAAACATATCTTCAAACCTTCCTAAATGAGAAAAAGGGACACCACAATCTCTGTAGGCAAGGAACAAATCACTGCCAACTCCCAAGCTATGTGGATCAATTAATTATTATAAGAATTCATATACATTAATAATATCGGGGGGGACTAAAGCCAAGCAAGCCGATATATTTTTATGCAGAGCACTGAGACTCCTGTGAGTTGTAGTTTGAGACAGCAGCCTTATAATTGGATGAATAGACTCCTTACACTTCTGATCCCAATGGGCACCATGCAGTAGGAGGAGTGGAGAGATGATTTTATTAAACTGCCTGGAAAAGTTCTTCTACTTGGCACTGAGGAAATGCTAGAGAGAGTACCTGGATAGTCACTTGCCAGCAGGAAACCATACCAGCACTATCCTAGCCTGAAACTGGGAGACCAAGGGGTAGAGCAGCACTGCCCACATCACAGAATCAGCATTGCTGTCGTGGGGGACTGAAGCATCCACTCACCCTCTGCTTCCCACCGCTAATCAGTGGAGGCTTTCAGAGAGATACCGAGAGGGCCCCTCCCACCTTTCTACAGTGAGAGGTCACCAAAGCATCCCAGGACTGGTGAGAGGGCTGTTTGCTCATTGCTGATACTGTAAGCAGGGACTGAGCGACCGAGAGCAGGACAGCAAGTGTACCCAATCCATACCGCACCCATACTGCACTTATTCCAAACCTAGACTGCACCTATACCAACCCTGTAGGAGCTAATAAAATAGCTCAGAAACATTGCTTTCTTTTATGTGACTAATAAAAAGAGGCTAATGATAATCATATGATGTACTTGTGACTTACACTTCTTTCTGTGACTTTACGATGGCGTCATCCATGGCTGATCATTGGCGGCACTGAAACATTGGAAGTGGGCACTGTTTGGAGTGCATCTTATTGTCTTTTGATAGTGTCAGATATGGACTCTGAAACATGTATTTTTTGTAAAAATGACATACAAATAGATGAATAAGTAAAGAATAAGGGATGACTCAAATAAGGAGTTTTCAATTCATAAAATGCCAGCAAAAATCCTGACATTTTAGCAAAATGCTTTATGGTCACTGAGAAAGATAAGATAAGAAGGCTTTTTGATGGTTTTTAAAGTGAAATGGTCTTTAAATTGGCGGGCTTGAATTGGCTGGGATAACCCCTTCCCACTGCCCCCCGGCCATTTTAGAACTTCTAATTGCCGGGATGCGGAGATGGGCATTCCTGTCATGTAACCGCTGTGATTGGCTGCCACGGTGGTCACATGATCGGATAGCTCTTAATCGCAAGTATGCATAACGAGCTTTCTGGTTACCGACTGTGACTATGATAGGAGCGCCCAGGGCCTAATCACAGACATGGCTTTATGTTTCAACAAATGCATGCTATCCTCATGTCAATGCTTACATAGTTCCTTTGAACCGTCCATCATCTGAAAGTAACTGTGCTGAAATGACAGTTCTATTTACTTCAATGACCTGGGAACAGCTACTTTGTAATAGAGATTAGACTTGAAGTGGGTGTAAACTCTTAGTTAAGCCATACATTTTGCAATTTTCTTTCCTTCAACCAGGGATGGAAGGAAAAAAAATTATTGCTTCCCCCATCAATACAGTCAGTGTTCAAGGGGAAATCCCTCCCACAGAGTGATTGTGTTCTGCCGGCAGGTAGCCTTCCCTTGCCTAGAGAACATAATGATCACTGCTAGTGGCTATAGCCACGGGCAGTGATCATATGCAAAAAATTTGACAGGCTGGTTGCACTGAAGTCAATCGATGGATTGACTTCTGTACCAACAGCCTCCCCAAAGATGAATAGAATCTGGGCCCTGCTGAACTGGTCGAGATTCGATCCATTTATGGCTGGCATTACATATATCCTGCTACATAAGTTGTACTTGTTTATATTCAGCCATCTCTTCTGTGCAGCCAATCAAAATGGAGAATTTATACAGCTTTTCTGAGCTTTTAGAAAGCAGGGGATGAGGAGCTAAAGTTACACTCTGCAGATCTCAGTGAGAGGAGCTCTGAGAGCTGATTGGAGGGAAGGGACACATCCCCTTCATACAACACACAGGAACAAAGCTGAGGGTGTCAATCACTGACTGTGTGCTGGAGCTCCCTCCAAGGTCACCTTTTTTCTCTTTATGTCATAAAAACTTGTCAGAAATGACTCTGCAGATAGCAGAGGAACAAAGCAGCAGAGAGAAATGACACTTAGTGCTCTGGATAGTGCCTTGGATTGAGACAAGTACACAATATAGAGTTATATACTTTGTTCATATTTCATGTTAGAAGTTTTCAGTCACTGTAATTCTGAACTCCAGTCATCTTTTTAAATAAAGCAGAATACTTACTTCCCTTCTGCCGGCCTTTTCCCCAGCAGTTCTTGGATGGATGACCAGACTACTGAAGCTGCTACTCCTCCATGGTTATACAGCCACTTGCTCACTATTATAATCATGTACAATGCAGAACAAATGGTCCTGCATTGAACATGAGGACATCTAAGGTGTTGCTGGGCTAGAGCATTTTGACGAAGGAGTGCTGGCAGTTGGGGGAGCGTGGACTTAGGTCAGTATTCTAATACTTTACACCCCCTAAACTAAATAAGCATTTGACCCTTAGTAGTCTAGGGGAGCACCCATAGTTTGTTTTGGAGGCTAACTGGAGTTTACTTTTAAAGTAAACCTTCTAAAAACCTGGGGGAAGCTAAAATGAAAGGGAATCTGTACTTATTCAGTATGCCAGCTGTAATTGTAGACCTATCTTTCTAGGCTGCTAGTTGCTTGGCTGTCATACTGAATAAATGGATTTAGTATTCTAAGTCACTAACCTAGTTTTTGTTCTCCTTTGATTTCCTTAATCTGCATGCTTCTGTCGGGTTAATGACTGCATTGGGAAACAGCAAGGCAACTGGTATTTTCAGAAGGAAGTCAGAAGAGGAAACCTTCATTCTTCTCTTAGTACAGGTTCATAATTGCGCTTGACCCACACCTTCCCAGCTCCTAAGCCTTGTGAAAAGGAATGGTAAAGAGCAACCAATGTGTAACACTGTAAATAAGGTTGAAGAACTTGCTTTCATAGTGAACAAATATAGTTGCCTTGTCTACATATATGCATACAATTACAAATGTATATCTAGCATTTTTTGCATAACTAAAAATCATAGGGCCTCTGCAAATTTTGATGTTCCCTGATTTCAAAACAAAATATCAAAAAAATAATAATTCACATTATTTTTTTGCAACACGGCTCTCTGAATGTACCTTTCCTTCTAACTTCCTTTATCCACCTGATACTTACATTTTCATTGATTTGATCTCACTAGCAGTCCAACAGAAACTCCTAATGCATTTCATTTCAAATATGTTCCCTGCTTTGCTGTCTTTCTTCCTTTGTGTCTCCTTACTTTTATGTGTTTCTTTTCTTATGTATCCGGCTTTTGCGTGTTGCTCAGTTTGCCTTTCTGGTTTTGAGTCTGCTGGTTAATGTGTTGCCTTCCTTATCTGTCCTCCAGCTTTTGTGTTACCTTTTTAATGTATCTAACAACTTTTTCTCGCTTTTGCATCTTCCCACCAATGCTATCTCTGTGCTATTGGTCTGTCTCTCGAGTCCTGATTTAGCTAAAAGCCTTTTTTGTTTCCCTGCTTTTGTGTCTGTTGATTATTTATCACTAACGTTCTTCACTTTTCTCAGCACTTTTATGTACTTTTATTTTTTCATGTGTCTATACACCTAGTTGTGGTTCTATCTGCCTTTCTGTGCTGGAAACTCCAAATGGCATCTGGCAGTGAGCATCTTCTTCTATTCTTGCCCATATGGCACAGAGGGGTAAATGAAGAAGTGAAATGAACAAAGCACTATCTGGTGGCATTGCTGACAATGTAATGATGGCTCATGCTACTTCTTTCCTAGATTCATAGAGGATAGGTTCCTGTGGGAGATTAGCTCGGTGGCGGGTATGGATGACCCCTTGAGGGGGTTTGTTACACAGGGAGATAGCCGAGAAGTGGTTGCAAACAGTTTGGTTTATTCATGCAATTTTCTTCAAACAAGTGCATGCAGCAAAAACATCAAAAATAAAATAAAACACAAAATAAATCCTTGCCACTGTGGGCGGCTACCTTCTCACATACAGGAACCTACCTACGGAGTCTGTCTCCAACCTACTGTTGGGCAAACTTTGCTGATCCTACAGCAGACACTCAATAGTCCATGTTTTTCTCTTCACACAACAAATGTCCATTGAACATGTCCCTTTACTCTTCACATAGAACACATTCCTTTGTTTGTCTCTTCACGTAGCAACCATTCCTTTGCTTGTCTCTTCACATAGCAAACAGTTCATTTATTTCTTTTCACATAGAAATAGTCCAGACCTCACCTTGAGTAGTCTTCACACTTTTTTACCCTCCTCAGCGCACATCACTTCAGGAGGTCTTCTCCCATGCTCACACAGCATCGGGAGGCACACATCTGACTGTCCTCCTCTACCCACATGGCGTCAGGAGGCAGCAATCCTTCTCCCATGCCCACACGGCGTCGGGAGGCACACATCTGACTGTCCTCCTCTCCCCAGCTCATACAGCGTCAGGAGGCAGCAATCCTTAGACTTCCTCTGGACAAATTATAGAGGCCTTCATTTCCTCATTCTGAACAGCTGAAGTCTGTTCAACGTCCTGCTGGCTAGCTCTGCAGCCGACACCCCATAACAATTGGTGAATTTTCTAAACCAGGTGGAAATGTATCTCCTGTCTGTGACTACATCCACAGATTTACCTGACTTCCTGTCACAGTTCCCTACCTACAGTAGCTCAAGGAATGTGCCCAAAATGTATTTAATACATATAATAAGTGCAGTGCAATTAAATCCTAATAAACTGTGGATATACTCATCCAGTACTAATGACTGTACATAAATCGTGACAAAGATACATTAAATAAAACATTTTTGTAATTAGATATTCATTGCATATTTCAAAACAAAAAGTCCCATCTAGTGCCTCTCCCTAATCCTTTCACTCTGTGACATCACGGGCTGGGAGGGTGGGAGTAGCCGAGTCCGTGACGTCACACAGCAGCCATACCAGTTCTAATGGTGAGCCGAGAATATCTAATGCTTGTATTTTTTTTTTATACATCTTTGTAAGTATTTTTAATCCCTTTGCACACTGTGAATAAAAGTTTGAAAACAGAGAGCACCAGGAGGAGGAGAGTTGCTGAATCCTACACAGAAGGAATTGGTCCAAGGCTAATGAGAGAGTGACAAAGCTAATGTGATGGATATCCACTGGTAATTACTGGTATTAGCTCTCAGTCTGCTCAAAACAGTTTGGAGGGAAGGAGGTACTGTTTGGCAGAAGGAAGCACCCAAGCAAGGTGCCAAAGCAGTTCCATCACACCTCCCTCCTAAGGGCCATTAGCAGTTGTGTGCTGCTATGTCCTTAGTTACACACCTGCTAAGAGTAATTATAAACTTTTTTATATTTGCACACAAGACAGTATATGTAAAGATTTATTTCAAGAACATCTTCACTAATAGGCATTCAGGGGTTGCCATTATTGATCTCCTTCTTGTTGCCTGACTGTTTTTGGCTGTCTCTGGCTGCTTTTAAGCTATTTACTTGGAACAAAAATACAGTCTAGTAAGTTAGAGTTTGAATTCCTGATTTTTCTCATCTCCAATAGGTGGCACTCACAGGTGGTCTGCCACCACATCATCCACTGCCTCCTCATTCACAAAAAAAAAAGGCATTCACATTCTGCCTCCAGATGGTTTGGCCTAACCAATAATTTGCACTGTACAGACTGCTTACGCCCTACTACATGTGCATGCAAAACCTCTGCCTCTCACTTTAGGCATGCCAGACATTTTAAATAAACAGGATTGCACACATTTAATGTCAGCTGTGTTAAAATGGGGGATAAGTATGTGATACTTTGATGCAAGAATGTAAAAATGACAGCTTTGCCTGTGTCAGCAACAAGTGTACGCTGTGCACCCCAAAAGAAAAAATGGACCTAGCAACAGAGAATAAAATATACCTCTCCTCCTTAAAAAAAACCCTGAAACATTAAACCCAAACTCAATTATTATTTTTTTTTTAACAAGCAGAATATTAAAAAAATACAGAAAAACTTTAAATAAAAGTCCTGATGAGTGTACACATGTATTCGCCACTTTGTTTTTGTTGAGAGTGTGCCACAAAATGCGATCCCAGCACAGAGACCAAGCTTTCACTGCGAGCTCCGGGTCTCGTACTAATGATTGAGAATCGAGTCCTAATTTCCAATTACCTGATTGCTGTGATAGCCTCTGATTGGTTATCACAGTGATCACTCACTGTACAGTGTGCTCCTGTGTTATTTTCTCCTCTTGAATAGAGAAAAAGACACCTTTTTTCACCTTGCTAGATGAGAAAAGTGTACACAAAGAAAGTAAAATAATAAAAAAAAAATTAAAAAAGGCTAGATCAGAGTTTGGTCAGCGTCAGGGTTGGAGTCAGGGTCAAGGTCAGGGCTCGAGTCCTGCAGGAACGCATGGGAACAGCGTTCTTGTACTTTTTCCACAGCAGGAATGCCGCTCCTGCTAGCAGCCGTGTCATGGTGCCCACCCAAAATAATCCTGGCGCCACCTTCTGCTCTGGGATGGCGGGTCGGTAAGACCAGATTGCGGGTTCCCGACCTGTCATCTCGAGCATCAGTGTGAAGGAACTGAGTCGGCACTAGAGGAAGCGGAGCCGATCCTTTCTGTATAGCGCCAGCTCCTGTCACAGGTGGAGTGATACCAAATGTACTCCGCCTTTGACAATGCACACGAGCGATACAGGAAACAGCAGGTCTGCTCTCTACTGCAGACACATGCTTCCTCCAGCACGGCTCCTGTCACACTGATAGTCAGGAACCAGCCAGCAGTACCCGCCAGAAGTACCCACCAACAGTACCCCAGCCAGCAGTAGCCACCAGCAGTACCCACCAACAGTACCCACCAGCAGTACCAGCCAGCAGTACCCACCAACAGTAGCCACTAGCAGGATCAGCCAGGAGTACCCACCTAGCAGTACCAGCTAGTAGTACCCACCAGCAGTAGCATCCAGCAGTACCTACCAACAGTACCCACCAGAGGTACCCACCGGCAGTACCAGTCAGCAGTACCCTACCAACAGTACCCACCAGCAGTACAAGCCAACAGTACCCGCCAGCAATTCCCACCAGCAGTACCCACCAACAGTACCTGCCGGCAATTCCCACCAGTAGTACCCACCAACAGTATCCACCAGCAGTACCAGCCAGCAGTACCCACCAACAGTAGCTGCCAGCAGTACCCACCAGCAGTACCAGTCAGTAGTACCTGCCAGCAGCACCAGCCAGCAGTGCCCACCAACAGTAGCTGCCAGCAGTACCCACCAGCAGTACCAGCCAGGGTTAATCTTACCGGCGGGTGTCATTGGGAGATTAGATTTTTTTTATAGAGCGGCAGATGTAAATGGACTTGTGTCTATCTTCAATCTGATCCAATCTGATCCACTGTCTGGTTTGATCGGATTGGAGGGCCCATAGAGTAGAGCGGGCTGTGTCCGTGTCTGCTCTGCATATGCTGAGTGGACATGGACCTGTCATCTGCCCACTCCGCTTATTGTAGCTCACGACTGGTTACCAAGTCACTAAAGTGGCCCTCGCTCCTCAAAAGGTGTAAATATATGTATACATACATACACACACACTTTTATTTTATTTTTGAGGTGGTGGGAGATAATCTTGGATGAGGATGAGTTACCCACACTTTTTTCACCAGGACTTGACCCCTGGTCAAGGTTAGAGTCAATGGTCAGGGTGAAAGATGAGTGCATCACCTCCCCTCAATCCCCCCCCCCCCCCCCACACACACACACACACACACACACACACTTCCCCTCCAAATTCACCTGAAGCTTATCCTTACTCAATATATAAAAGAAATATACATGAGGTTAAGCTGAGATGTCACCAAATATTAGAATGGAATGATGATGTGTGATCTAAGTGACAGTGAAATTATTTCAGATGTTGCTGTTGGTGTCAGCTGCAGAGAGAGTTCAGTATCACCAAAACTGCTCACTTCCAGGAAATCTATTGAGTTTTCAACAATTAACAGATAGCAAAACATAGGAACTATTTTACACTCAATATATCGCTGTACAAAATAGACCCAGCATCCTTATTGTGAAATAGAAAAGCAGTGCAGGGATACCTCACCCCAGGTTTAGGAGTTAGGGAGCAGAACAACTGGAAAGGGAATTTGGCCTCTGTGGTAGGAAATTAAGTGGCAAAAGGGACAACAAAGAGAAAATACCAGCAGGGGAAATGAAAAGAGAGAAATAAAATATTGACAGGAGGGGAAGTGGGGAGAAGAAGAGGGATTGAATAAAGGGGGGGGGGGGAGGTTGGAAAGGAAGGAGAAGCCAATCCTCACTGGAAAAGGGCCTGGAGATCAAAGGTCTAATTAGGAAAGCTTAAATAGTGAGGAGGGTGCAGTCAAAATCCAGCGGCAAACATTGTGTATGTCAAAAGTTACCAGATTTTGTGCAATTTAGACAGTCCATCATCCAGAATGGCTGCCATTTTCTAAAACGTCATTCATAAGTTTACACAAAAATAAACTCCCCAATGGGAATATGGTTTTCTCCAGGATCTGGAAATGACCTGCTATGCAACAGTAAAAACTTCTAGGGAATTATATGCACTATAGTTCACTAAGAGTTTTCAGAGACTAGTGTAAAATAAATGCTTGAAGAGACGTTTTCAGTAAAAATGTTCTCAAATGAAAATGGCAGAATGGAGAATGGATTGTTTTAGTTAAAAGAAAGTCCACAGCCAATCAAAAAACAACTGCTCTGGAGTAGGGATGATTGAACGGTTCGGGTCGACCATCGGTTCGACCCGAACATTGGGTGTTCGAAATTCGGCTGAATTCCGAACTTTTTGCGGTAAAAGTTCCGAATTCGGTCACCAGAACCGCCCACAATGCAATGGGACAGGAAGTGGGCTTTAAAAGCCAGTGATTGGCCCAGAAACGTCAGTAAAAGCCAGTGTAGTTAGGGTACTATATACCACTATAGTTAGATTCAATAATCTAGTTTTTGTAGGGATACTTTTAAGTGTCAGGGTTCCGTCTAGTGAGCACGTTGCACTGCTGACATATCTACAGCAGGTATACGTGCTTGCTAGTCAGCTATTGTGCAAAATATATTTCAGCGATACACACATCTGCTGTATTTAGCGTCAACTTTGGGTCGCATAGCAGTGTGTGTTTTGCAGGTGAATTTCACCGCGTAGAGTTGCCAAAGCCTCAGTGACAACTATATATAAATTAAAATTCATCACACAAAAAAATGATTATTTTTCTTAGAATTTCAGTAGCGCAGGGATGGTGTTACCCTCCTTTCATAAAGTGCAAATAAATAAAGTGCATAAATTGCATAAATAATCCAAAACATCCAACTAAGCAAGAACAGAGTCCTTCAAAAGTCTTTGTTTATGTAGTGCCAGAGCAATACACAGTGCCTTTAATGCAGGATCATTGGTGTCAGTTATAGGAACCACCGCACAATGTCACCACCACCAGCTCTGGCACTACATAAACAAAGACTTTTGAAGGACTCTGTTCTTGCTTAGTTGGATGTTTTGGATTATTTATGCAATTTATGCACTTTATTTATTTGCACTTTATGAAAGGAGGGTAACACCATCCCTGCGCTACTGAAATTCTAAGAAAAATAATCTGTTTTTTTGTGATGAATTTTAATTTATGTATAGTTGTCACTGAGGCTTTATCAACTGTGCGATGTGAAAATCACCTGCAAGACGCACACTGCTATGCGACCCAAAGTTGTCGCTAAATAATGCAGATGTGTGTGACGCAGAGTAGCAAAGTCTTTTGCAGTGGAGTGAAAGCCTCAGTGACAAGGTCACTGCAAAAGGTGTCACACACATCTGCTTTATTAGGAGCAAAAGAAAGGCGCGGTTAAGCAAAAAAAGTCATTTTTGAAGGTTTGGCATGCTATAATTCTGGTTCTGGACATGCTACAGAGCTGAAACTTCACAGGTACACTTTTTAGACCCACCAGACACTAAATCCAAAGAAATCTAATTTTTTTTTCAATAATTTTTTCAATAATTGGCTCTCTATCAAAAACAACAATTTTTACGAACTTTTTTTGCCTGATTCATAGTCCCTGGGGCATGACCCAGAACCCTAGGCACTTTTTAGGGGCATTAATTAGGTTTTAGGGCTTCAAAATTGTGTTTTTTTTATTCCCAAAGTTCAGGTCCCATTGATTTCAATGGTGTTCTGGAATCCGAACCGAACTTTCGGGAAATTTGGGTGTTCTGGTCGAACCAAACTTTTCAAAAGTTTGATCATCCCTACTCTGGAGGTACTTTTGAAGGAACAGTTTGTTGAGCTTTGAAAAGGACAGACTATAGTATATGAAGACCAGGTTCCATTCTCTGTCATGAACACAAAAATTAAACTAACGTAGGAATTGGATAACCAAAACAGGACAAGTGAATATCAGAGATACATTGCCTGCCTAGCACACATTGATTTCTTTGGTGCATGTGTAGGAAGAGGTTAAATTGTGGTTCCCCTTTAAGTTTTTGGACACTCCATGTTTTGTCATTTCCTTTGCATTGGCCCCTGCATTATTAAGGTTAGAGAGGAGTTACCTTAGGGTCTTTTTATGGAATCTCGGCAGTGTGAGGAGGTGAAGAGTTGTGAACAAGCACGGTGTTATTTGTGTGACCTGTTGTGTCTGTCTGACTTGGTGATGAATTAAGAACCTTGACAAGCACTTTTTCAGCTATGGTGTGCGGCCATGTTCTTCCTTGTTATCCTACTTGGAATATAAGCAGCGTACCCCGAACAGTGAGAAGTACCACAGTACCCCTCCTGTGAACTGTGGAACTGTTACACAGCACCCCTTCTGGAAAACACGTCAAGAAATAGAATACCTAATGAATACCTAATAGAGTAAATATATAATGCTAGGGGGCACCATCATCCAAAAATATGTATGAGGCTGGGTTCACACTTAATACGGATGTGGTTCACCGCAGGTGTCCGATGCATTACTGTTCTATGTTTCAGGGACGAATCAGGCCCGATTCTTTTCCTGAATTCGGACCTGAAATGGAACCAAAGACGCACAGCACCCCTGTGCAATCCGCTCCGCAGCCACCACTGAGATGTGTGAACTAGCTCCATTGAGAGCTGGGCACACTCTCCTGTCATGCGAATTGGATGCAGGGAAACCTGCATCCAATTCGCACTAGTGGTAACTCAGCCTAAAAAAGGAGTAGCACCACAGTACCCCTCCTGTGAATTGTGGAACTGTTACACAGCACCACTCCTGTGAATTGTGGAACTGTTACACAGCACCAATCCTGTAAAACATGTAAAGTATGTGAAGTGTTAATGTGCCACTCAGTGATTCAATTTATGTAAGAGATACTATTGCTTTCTATTACCATGTGTTCTGGACTGTAATGTTACATTAAAGACATGCCAAATTGTGGATCCTTGTAACCCGTTTATTACAAAAAGTTTAGTAAAGCTCTTGCAAGAATTTCCTGGCCTCATTACTGTCTCAGTGGTTAAAAGGACTGCATTACAAAGGTGGAGAGTTACATTCAAATAGGAGTGGAGTCACCTAAACTGTGAAATGTTTGTGCAAACCTGGTTGGCTCAGGACTTGGTGGGGGTTAGGGGACCAGAATCACCCTCATGACAGTGAGAGAAGATACCACCTCGAGTATCATGCTTCAGGTGACCCAGGCCCCTGTGCAACATGTGTATGGGAATTCACTCGCGCCACTGGTATAATTATCTCAATTGTTTTGGTAAGCTGCAAGTTCGAATAACTATAGGAAAAGTTATGTGCATGTGAGATGGGTAACTGCGCTAACCTCTGGTATGAGGGGGTGGTGTAACCCCGCTGTGTATTCTACTCCAATATATATTTATTAATTTTATGGATAAGGTTATGCTCCTATCCATATAGCACCCTGTGCAACATGAATAGATTCCCAGAGCTTTAACCTGGACCATCAATAGGACATAGCCCTATGTAAAAAGGTGCTCCAGGCATTAGGGATTATTGGATTGTGATTAGGAAGATGATAGAGAGAGAAAGAGCAGCCTATGGCCTGTATCTGTGCATGTGAAAAAGGGTGAGCTTGGAGAAGGCACCAGTCAAATTCCTGAAGCTCTGACTGTTAGGGAGGTCGCTTAACTGCACATGCTAGTCATGTGTATGGAAGAGTGATCTGCCTACACGTTATGCGAATGGGTGTTGTGAAGTGCCATACAAGCATTTCTACAAAGAAGTGACAGTGAGTGACATGTGCTTTGGGGCGCATATCTTGGGGAGGCTTACAGTAGTGTCTAATGTATTATTAGCTGGAGGGTGCCAACCTCAAATCCAAAATCTGTAGCTTTTGGGCCTCTAGTTTATACAATACCACAGTGCACTCCATTACCATGCAGCACATAAGGGTTTACAGAAAAATAGGACAATGTTGACGTTGTGATGTTAGTTACCAGCTGGAGAAAACTCATTCTTCAAAGTCTGTGAAACAAAGAATGTTACATTGCCTCCACTCACATATTTACCTTTTAATAGCCAAGAGGAATTGTCAACTCTATTTCACAAACAAGTATTCATAAATCTTAGATGCTTTAAATTCAGGCTCGTCATAAGCGCTGTAGACATTTTCCATGAAGAGCGCCAATCGGAGGAAATGACTGAAAAAGTAATTCATTACGGAGGTTGTATTATTGAGATTTCTGTTAGCCACTAATAACATTCATTGACAAGCACAAAATAGTGTAATCAGTCTCGATGTCATGACTATAGCACTGGGGACACAGTTCAATTTTTTTTTTTTTTTTGCGCTCTGACATATTTTAACAAAATCATTCAGCATGAACCTAATCCTGTGAGAAGAGAGGCATCCAGACGACTTCTGAAACGTGCGTCAGTGAATTTAATTTACAGATGGGCCATGTGAATGTGATTTATCAATGAGTAGTAGGGCAGAAGCAAGACTGCACCAGTGAGAAAACCACCCAGAGGCAGACATTTATTAAGTAGTGCAGTAATCTTTGTATGTTTTGGATTTTTCATGGTTTTACTAATTCATTACCTTCCATCGTATATAGTAACACACTTTTTGATACAAAGAAGCCATGGAAAGTACAGTAACCTATAGTAACAACTTATATATCTATTTACAGAGGGTTACAAACTTGTAAATGTGACATTTGATGTTATTAAAGGCAAAGTGTATTAAAAATAAATTTAAGATTTTATAGTAATGTTTACCTTAAAGGATATGTGCATGCATTGCCTATGTTTACCTCCAAACCCCCTTCCTCTCTCTCTTTGTAGAAAATGCCTTCACATTAGTATTTTTTTTTACCTTGTTATTGTAGCAAGACACAGAAACTTGTATTAATCATTGGGCCACCATCACAGTCAGAAAACACTGACCAGAGCTGCAGCCAGTTTGCTTCGGTACTGATCAAACAAAATGTTCCAACAAGCCCCTTTGTGAAAAGTTCATCATGACTGCTGAGAAGCACGTGCTCATACAACCAATTAACAGACCAATACCTTGCCAAAAAATGACACGGAGACTGATTAAGTTGGAAAGGGCAAGGCCACAGCTTTATTGAACTTTTCCAAATCTAACAAAAAAAACAATGCCTGTCACAGGTATACTGTGAGCACAGGTAAACCATAAACTGACATAGTCTAAGAGGCCTGTCCTTACCTTTAGTGCCATACAGGCATTAGACTGACCCCAGAATTTACCAAACAACAATGCCAGTCACAGTTATACTGTGAGCACCCATAAAACATAAACTCACATAGTCTAAGATGCCTGTTTCTACCACCAGTGCCAGACAGGCATTAGACTTACCCCAGAATTTACCTTGAGGGCATAGCCCATTACAACAATGTCAAGTGCTGACACATGAAGGCCTCAGCTTTATTGGCTGTTCTGACACATGAAGGCCTCAGGAACCACAACAGGGACCAGCAAGCCCAAGGTACCATGTCACCCCTCCTCCCCCCAGGGCACCAGGCGCTCTAGACACACAGCCACCACAGGGACAGGGAAGGGGGGGAGGGAAGGACACACAGACCAGGCACCGGGGAGGCCAGGGGAATCTCTTGGGAGGCACAAATCCCATTATCCCAAGGAGAGGGCCCACATCCCCCCAAGGCCAGCAGGGGCAAGGGGGCACATTTACTCACCATACCATGGACCGGGTGGGCTCCGCTCCGGGAAGACTACCTCCCACCTGGAGTGGGGTTTCTGCCAGCCAAGGGATACGCTGCGACTCAGGGTGTTCCAGCTCGTCGCTTCCTGGCAAAGGCACACACTCGCAGGCTCGTCCCCATCTGGAAAAGGGGCACCGTCGTGGCTAGGCCTAGGTCAGAACTGTTTTTAACGCATACTGTTAGACAGGTTAATTTGGCTGGTTGCTGGCTGGTTGGTAAGTAGTGACTGGAAATCCCTTCATTTTGATCTGCGTTTGCCCTTCCAGTGCTCCTTACTATCTAGACCAGTTATAGGTGGAGGAGGTGACCACTTTTTGCAATATCGTATAACGTTTATATTGGTCAGGCAACGCACTGACACCTTCGCTGCCATTGTGCTATGTGCTGGGTGTTCAGTGTGACCCTGCGCCTTTAAGGAGGGGTGGGCTCCCTCCAGTCACCTGTCCTCCATCGATCTCATCAGAATGCATGTGCTCCCATTGTGGAGACTCTTTAAAGGTAGAGTTAGGGACTGCAGATATCAGGGTGCCTTGGCGCGGCCTGCAGCTTACACATGTATTTGTAAATGTGTGCAACTAAACCCCTGTTTTTAACGCATACTGTTAGACAGGTTAATTTGGCTGGTTTCTGGCTGGTTGGTAAGTAGTGGCTGGAAATCCCTTCGTTTTTGATCTGCGTTTGCCCTTCCAGTGCTCCTTACTATCTAGACCAGTTATAGGTGGAGGAGGTGACCACTTTTTGCAATATCGTATAACGTTTATATTGGTCAGGCAACGCACTGACACCTTCGCTGCCATTGTGCTATGTGCTGGGTGTTCAGTGTGACCCTGCACCTTTAAGGAGGGGTGGGCTCCCTCCAGTCACCTGTCCTCCATCTATCTCATCAGAAAGCCATTGTGGAGACCCTTCAAAGGTAGAGTTAGGGACTGCAGATATCAGGGTGCCTTGGCGTGGCCTGCAGCTTACGCATGTATTTGCAAATGTGTGCAACTAAACCCCTGTTTTTAACGCATACTGTTAGACAGGTTAATTTGGCTGGTTGCTGGCTGGTTGGTAAGTAGTGACTGAAAATCCCTTCGTTTTTGATCTAGGTCAGAACTATAACCTGCTCATGCTCCAAGGCCAGACTGGGGGGACTATATGGATCTAGATTATCCAGTGCGAAGCCCCAGCCAGCATCGTTGCTTGTAGATCACCAGGGAAATTATTCCCTGAACACTAGCTATCGAGTAAAGAGAAATAAATAGAAAATATTCTGAAAAGAATAAAAAAAACTGAGACCGGAGTCCCAGCAGGAAACCTAGGTCCTACTTCTTCTTTAGGCAGAAACAAACTGATGTGCTGGGCTGTGGCAGTGGGGGGTTATGCCTGGAGGGACAGCCCCATGGGCGTGTACATGTTAAATGTTTTGTACTAACATACTGCCTAGACTACTCCTGTAGGTGGCAGCATAACCCACTCAGCTCATGGAGATGAGGCTGCGTCTGTCGATGGACAATAGAGAAATGTGATTTACCTAAATTTCTCATGCATCCTGCGAGACAATGCTAGAAGAGGTCGGTGGGACAAAGCTTTGCTTGCAAGTAATTTTGTTTGGATATGCAAGCTTCTGCAGAAACCTCAATGCGCTTTCCATCTATAAGGCTGTGGGCAGAGCTTGGTGTGACTTTTCACTGATTGGATCATCAGTGCTGCCAACATCTATAGCAGCTACAGAGGTAACAAGGATGACACCGCTAAAGTGATTTCACTGCAGAAGAAAAAAGGGTTTCAACCTATCAGTGAAAGCACCTATCCATTGGTTCTACTGGTAGTCTCAACAGGTATTTACAGAATGTTTTAGGGGATATCTACAAAAAGAGAGCCAGGGTTTATTGGTATGGGCAGCCTACAAAATTAAATGTACACAAAATGTTATAGGTGGTGTGACAGGACGTCAAATAAATGTGACAGGAAGTCAGGTAAATCTGTGAGTGTTGTCACAGATTGGAGACACAATTCACCAATTATTATAGGGCGTCGGCTGCAGAAGCCAGAAGAAATGTCTAAAGACGCTGAACAGGCTTCAGCTGTTCAGAATGAGGGAGATAAGGTTTCTATAATTGTCCAAAGGAAGTCTGAGGATGGCTGCCTCCGGAAGCTGTCTCCTGAAAGCTGTGTGAGCTGGGGACAGGAGGGCAGTCAGATATATGCCTCCTGACGCTGTGCGGGCATGGGAGAGGAATATACCTCCTGGAGCGGTGTGCGCCTGAGAAGGGGAAACTAATTAAGGCTGAAGACTTCACAAGGTGAGGACATGGACTGTTTTTCATGTGAAAGGAAAAACAAAGGAATGTATCCTGTGTGGAGTGGTCAATGAACATTTGTGCTGTTTTGCCTTGTGAAGATATTATAAATGGACTATTGAGTGTCCGCTGTAGGACAAGAAAGTCTGCCCAACAGTAGGTTGGAGACAGACTCTTAGGTAGGTTCCAGAAGTGAGAAGGTAGCCGCCCACAGAGGCAAGGATTTATTTTCTGTTTTATTTTATTTTGGATGTTTTTGCTGCATATAGTCTGGTGAAGAAAACACTATTAATAAACCAAACTGTTGTTTGCAACCAGTGCTCGGCTATCTCTCTGTGAAAACGCACCCCCAAAGGGGTCATCCATGCCTACCACCGAGCTAATCCCTCACATATGGTGGAGGATGCGGGCATAAGCAGAGATCCCTGCAATGGAGTGCATATGTTTGATGAACTTTGTCTGGTGCACGAGATTGCACAATCTATGTGTGCAGGAGAGAAGATCCTGAAAGAAAAAAAAAAAAAAATTTTTTTTTGATGAACTGTGTCTGGTGCAAGGGACTGCACAAACTGTGTGTACAGGAAAGGAAATCCTGCAAGAGAGAGAAAAACTACTAAGTTTTAAAGAGACAGTGGTCTGAAATTTTTTTGCTGGACTGTGAAAAATTTGTTTGTGCAGTTATTGAAGATGGGGCGATCCAAACGGCTGAAAGATGCAAGGATCGCTGAAATGAGAGACCGGATTCTATGGATGGAGGGGATGCTACCGTCTGAACCAGCCCCATCCGTGCCTGAACGGAATCAGCTAAAGAGAAAGGTTGTTGTCCCTAGCAACACTGGGGCAAATGCGGATTTTCAGCGGAGCTTTTCAGCTCAACAACAGGCTCACCAAGAGAGCATGGCAGCTCACCTAGAGAGCATGGCAGGCTGGAAACCGAGACGCCAGCAGCCAATGGAGGAAATCGGTTTGGAGGAAACCGAGTATGTGTACAGGGCTGAGCTGGATGCCTTGCAACGGAAAATGGAAGAAAAGGAACAAGCCCTGGAGGTACAGTTACAGTGGGAAGAAACCACTGCTCTTCTTTTTTCCGAGTTGCAAAAACGCAGAGAGACTATAATGAAGAAAGATCTCATTGTCATGGAAAAGGAAATTGAAATTCAGACTTTGCAGAAGCAAAGTATGAGTGATATGTTGGAATTGCGTGATCAGCTGGAAAAAAGTCTTCAGTCTTTGGAAGCTACCAAAATAGACCTGCAGGGGGTGCAGGAACAGTATGTCTTTCTAAAAACGACTTTATCTCTCAGCTACAAGGAGAAAAGTGAGAGAGAGGCTAAATTATTGAGTACTGTATATGAACTCACCACTTTGAGCAATGTGGTAGATGAATTACGTTACAGTGAAAATTGGAAAGCTGAAGCCCAACGTGCCCAGCAGCAGCTAAAGAAGAAAGAAGCCTGTGTGGTAGAATTACAGTCTCATTCCCAGAAACTAGCCAATGAGGTGAAGGCTCTTATGCAGGGAAAAGGAAATTCTGAACACAAGAGGAAAAAAATAGAGGCACAGCTGCAGGAATCGCAAGTTAAGGTGTCAGAAAGTGACCGATTGGGTGCTAAGCTGTCAGAGAAGGCAAACCGACTGCAGGTTGAGTTGGACAATGTCACAAATCAGCTTTCTCAAACAGACAGCAAATCTAGAGAAATTGCCAAAGATTTTTCTATCTTGGAATCGCAGCTGCTCTTGCAGGAAGAGAAATGTCAAAAGCTGAGAGTTAGCACAAAACTCAAACAAATGGAAGATGAGAAAAATGGCATCCTGGAACAATTAAAAGAGGAGAAGGAAGCAAAGAGAAACCTATCAGAGCAAGTCGCAACACTGCAAGCTCAGATAGCAAATATGAATAAACGAATGGAAGAAAGCGTATGTTCATTAGAGAGTGTTGAAAATGTGAAAAAGAAACTGCAGAAAGACCTTGAAGCTGCTAATCAACGCTATGAAAAAAAAACAGCTGCTTATGACAAGCTTGAGAAGATCACGACAAGACTTCAGCAGGAATTGGATGAACTGAGTGTGGATCTGGATCACCAGAATCAGATTGTGTCCAACCTGGAGAAGAAGCAAAAGAAGTTTGATCAGATGCTTGGTGAGGAGAAGACTGTGTCTGCAAAATATGCAGAAGAACGCGACCGTGCAAAAACGGAGGCGCGTGATAACGAGAGCAAAGCCCTGTTCTTGGCTCGCTCCTTGGAGGAAGCTTTAGAGTGTAAGGTTGAACTAGAAAGAGTTAACCAACAGCTGTGTACAGAGATGGAAGAATTGGTCAGCTCCAAGGATGATGTTGTGAAAAGCGTTCAGGAGCTAGAAGAGTCTAAGCGAGCCTTAGAACCGCAAGTAGAAGAGACGAAGATTCCGTTGCAGGAACTAGAAGAGGAATTACAGGCAACAGAGGATCTGTCCCAAAGAGGGGATAGTGTGCCTGATGCAGTTTTTAAAAGGATCAGTGTTTTGGGGTCTGTCCTGAGTGAGCCTCAGAAATGTGATGACATGTTGCTGGAATCACCCCTTTGGAATAAACCGTTCCTTCAAAAACTTCAAGCATTGGAAAATGTATCATTAGAGCTTCAGCAAACAAAGGAGTTGTGTAAGAAATGTGATGATTTCTCAGTTCAGGCTGAAAACCTAGTGGAGAAAACTAAAGCGGAGAAAACTAAAGCAAGTGATAGAAATCTGGGAGAAAAAAGCAAACGCCACCTAGTGGAGAAAACTAAGTCTGTTGGTGAAAACGTGAAGCAAATGAATAAGTGCCTTTCAGGGGGTGTTTCCAAAATGGAACTGGTGAAAGATAAGAAGTTTGATCGTGATCTTGAGATGCATTCCATGTGGAAGTCAGATAGAGAAAAGGAACTAGGTGACCTTGAGCGGTCAAATAGTTCAGCAGAAAGTGCATTGAAGAAACCTGTAAAAGAATGTGTTGCAGTTCCATGCTTCTTCACTGATACAGAGAGGAGGTCTATAATGGATACCACCCAGATCGCTGGGTTCAACTGTGTTGTTGCCTTTGACCCCTATGTTGGTGGAAGGAAAGTTGATGATGTTCTGGTTGGCTACTTCTGTGAAGAGTTTGGCAAGAAATATAAACTGAATATCAAATCAAATAGTAGGCCTTTACTGCGACTCGCTCAGGAGGGCGAAAAGTTTAAGAAGTTGATGAGTGCAAACACTTCGGATCTGCCTATGAATATGAAATGTTTGGTGAATATTGATGTCTCTGGGAAAAGGAACAGGGGTCACTTTGAAGAAATGTGTGACAGCCTGTTGTCTCAAATGAAAAATCCTCTGCATAGCATCATAGAGCAAACCATGCTCAAGAAAGAAGGCCATTCCCTTTTACAACAAAAAGTCAATGATTGTGTACAGCTGTATGGAAAGGCAACTCAAGTCACAGAGGGACGTCAAGAGTCCCTATTTGGAACAAAGCTAAGTGAAGCAGAGGTTCTCAAAGTTTTGTGGAAATCATTTATTGATTGCAGAGAAAGGCGGCTCAAGACTGTTGAAGACATTAAGACTGGCACAATTGAGTTGCCTATGGATCACGGTCCTCCATGGCGGATAGGACAGATGGGTATGCAGGACAAACTTGAGAAGGAGCTAAATGATGCCAAAAATGCAGTTGAGGAATGTGTATATGAGAGATCTGTCAATGAAGATGACAGAAACAGTTTCATCCTGAAGCTTGAAGATACAGAGAATTGGCTATATGAAGATGGAGAGGATCAGCCAAAACAAGTGTATATAGACAAGCTAACGGATTTAAAGAAAGAGCAGTGCCAGACACATGCGTGCCTGGAAAACTGTGTCCCAACCCCAGGGTTGAGACAAAGGGGGGGGGATATGTGACAGGACGTCAAATAAATGTGACAGGAAGTCAGGTAAATCTGTGAGTGTTGTCACAGATTGGAGACACAATTCACCAATTATTATAGGGCGTCGGCTGCAGAAGCCAGAAGAAATGTCTAAAGACGCTGAACAGGCTTCAGCTGTTCAGAATGAGGGAGATAAGGTTTCTATAATTGTCCAAAGGAAGTCTGAGGATGGCTGCCTCCGGAAGCTGTCTCCTGAAAGCTGTGTGAGCTGGGGACAGGAGGGCAGTCAGATATATGCCTCCTGACGCTGTGCGGGCATGGGAGAGGAATATACCTCCTGGAGCGGTGTGCGCCTGAGAAGGGGAAACTAATTAAGGCTGAAGACTTCACAAGGTGAGGACATGGACTGTTTTTCATGTGAAAGGAAAAACAAAGGAATGTATCCTGTGTGGAGTGGTCAATGAACATTTGTGCTGTTTTGCCTTGTGAAGATATTATAAATGGACTATTGAGTGTCCGCTGTAGGACAAGAAAGTCTGCCCAACAGTAGGTTGGAGACAGACTCTTAGGTAGGTTCCAGAAGTGAGAAGGTAGCCGCCCACAGAGGCAAGGATTTATTTTCTGTTTTATTTTATTTTGGATGTTTTTGCTGCATATAGTCTGGTGAAGAAAACACTATTAATAAACCAAACTGTTGTTTGCAACCAGTGCTCGGCTATCTCTCTGTGAAAACGCACCCCCAAAGGGGTCATCCACGCCTACCACCGAGCTAATCCCTCACAGTGGGAAATGTTAAGGGCTAGCCTGCCCATTGTTTTTGCACAGCCACTAGCTGAAAGGTCATCAAGAACTCTACTGTCTGACAACAAGAAGAAACAACCTGCCTTTCAGGATGACTATGCAGCCCCAACAAGCTAGTCTTTTCAGGTGGTAGTGGGTATTTACCCTGCCTAACTTCTATAAGTGTCACTGCCAGTGGTGTATTCAGGTTTTGTGCTGCCCTAGGCCTGACTAAACTTGTGCATCCCCTAATTTAAATATGACGCACCCCTTCCTGTAAAGGCCACACCTCTTCCTGTTTATGACCCGCCCTGTCATCTGTAAACCACAGACCACAACCACAGTCTATCAGTGCCCATCAGTGTAGCCTCATCAGTTCCCAGAAGGTCAGCCTCAGCAGTGCCCATCATCATACCATCATATCCTACCCTATCATACCAGGAGGTAGCAGAGTGACTGCTTTATGGGGGTGCCAGACTGATTTGCCTCCTGGACCCTGCCCTCCTGCCCAATTCACCCTATAAGACTGGCACTATACTAAAAGTGTGTAGCACAAGCCATCAGGGACTCTTTTTATTGGGGGAGGCGGGAGGAGGCTGTTTTTTCTCGTGCGTGGTGCAGCTTTTTTGCTGCCCCCCCTGCAAAGTGCTGCCCTAGGCCTGGGCCTTGTTGGCCTAGGCCAAGATACAGCACTGGTCAATGCAAGCGAAGTGAAATGACCGTCGTGTTCCAAAGGGTGTTCCAGGGAAGCAAATCACACTTCTCCAACACCAGAACTACAATTACGTCCCTTTGACTAGAGATCCTCTTTATCTTAAATCTGTAATTACACACACTTACAGTTAAGTCTGAGGTCTCTATGCTGCCCAGGGTGGGTCCTTTCTCCACCATGAAGCTGAGTAGATATGTGAGGATTGTCGATACCGACCACACTGGATTCCATGTGTCTGGGTGGAAGTCTGTGATCGAAAGGCAGAGTCTGCAGAAGGCAAGGGAAAAACACACTTCAGGGCCCTTCCTGGTGCCCACTTTACCCCCTAATCTTCAGGGCTTGACAACTTGGCACCCCCTTTACTGTAACACTCTGGGTTAGCTGGTTCCTTGATCCCCTTGACCCCTCTGGAATGGTCCCCTCTCTTAGGCAGACCCCTGGGCACATCCTTAAGTACTCACGACACTGTTTTTCCAGAAGTATTCTGCCCAGCAGCTCCACTGGCCAGCACACTGAATTCTCTGCAGCACAGCTCAACCCCTGATCCATAGGCTGACTGCCTGGACCACTTTCCTCACTTCAGCAGGAGCAGAGACAGCCATCCACCTCTTCCTGGGACTTTGCTCCTGCCAAAAGACACCCTGTCACATGCCCCCTCAGGATTTATTTCCAAACCCAGGATGCATTGCAGCAATGCCCACCCACTGGGACAGTCATAAACCCTGGTGTGCTATTGGCTAGGTTTCCTACACTGTCCAACAAGGTCCCTCATTGGATACAGTGGGGAGACTCCCCAGACTCAACAGGTCACACCTGAAAGCATGTGACAGGCTAACTAACAGATCAGACCCTCCTGATAAGCAGACAGGGCCCCTCTATGCTTTACCTAGCACCTTCCTAGGAGGGTGCTACATCCACCCCCACCAAAAATGAGCCAAGTCCCATTGGCTCTGGGGCAGCCGCCCCCTCAAATATCCTGCCAAAAATCACGGAGTATCCCACTAACTTGGAAAGAGGGAGAAGGGAAAAGAACAAATGTACAAATAATTTAAGTGCAAAAATATAGGTATATATCTGCTGTACAAATGTACAAGTGGGGTGCATTAAAAGAATGCACCCCCACCAAACAAACTCCATTTAGTGAAAAGGAAATAACAAATATACACAGCCTAGCTGACTACATGTAAAGTTGATGTCACCTGTAGAGGAGAAAGCAAGGGGTTAAGCATATTATACACATTTGCGGTAGCATTGTCTGTCTCATTTCTGTAATTTGATGAGAAGACCCTCTCCACAGAGGCGGCCTTCTCATCCTGTTCCCTGACTTCTCTGCTGTCCAGTCTTGACACAATGTCTCACATCCCCCTGGTAGTTGAGTCTGTGCCCTATTACTGGCTACCTAATGCAGAGTCAATAGGGAAGAGTGAATACAGCATTTCCTTGCCATAGTCCAACAGCACTCTTCTCAATCTGAAACAGGACAGATCACTGGAGCCTGAGTGACCCATAGTCCTGCCAAGTCCGAGATAGCTGCATTGTTGGGGGTCTCTGGCACCAGAGCACCCCCCACCAGACTTCCTGGATGCGCCGCCCATTCCTGTAATGGCCACCCGCATGGTTTATCTGTAACCCAGCAACATTTGTAATCCACTGATCCCGGCCCGATGGCCCAAAGGATCTATGACGTTAGAGTTCCTCTTTGTGACCCTGGCCCGGTGGCCCAAGGGGTCTGTAGAACAACAAGCAGGTCAGTCCTCACCCACTTCTGTAGGATTGGAAGGGGGAAAAGGGTGATGAAAAAGGGGGTACAAGCCCCAACAACAACTTTTGAGTCAACATTGCGCACTCTTTGTTTTAGGCTAGCCAGTCATTTTTTCTTGAAGCAGTTTCTTCTCAAATGTAATATTCTGGATGGGGGATCCTTACAAGGTTTCCCTGACTGTCCCAAATATGGACTGACCAAGCCTGGCCTGATCTGTCTCGGTGGCCGACTTCCACCCGATTCACATATATGGACTGCCCGAAGTTCCATTGGGTCCTCACTGAAATACATTTTTCCCAAAGATCTGCTCTGGATGAATTCCGATAGGGCTTTGGAAAAAACAGAAAGTCCCAGATGGCTTCATCACACCAAGACTCTTGTTTAGCTTCTATCTCGAGCATAATCTCCCGGGGAGCATATGAGTAATCATACCCATATTCCATGGCCACTTTTCGCTGCAGCCACCGCTGCATCCTGGAAAACCTGGGGAGGGTCTTCCTGTTTCCTATCCCAGCTGGAGAAAATGGGGTCTCTTCATGCCTGATGAGGGAGCTATAGGCCTCATTTTGATCCCGAGCCTGGGCATAGTTCATAGGCGGGGTTAGATCTGGGACCCTACTAGCATAGGCCTCACAGAACCCCAAACTTTGAGCCAGCTCTCCTCTCACCACAGAATCCTTGGTTTCCTCATCAGGTGCCTCTACTGTCAGGACATGGTGGAATGCTTCTGGCCTCAGATCCCCAGTCCCATTCAGTCTCATCCTTGGACTTCCAATTGCCAATCCCTTCTTGAATGGACCCAAATCGATTTTGGAAGCTTGGAGACCCCACATCGATGGCCCTGGCCTCCTCCTCACTACTCACGCTTGCTGAAGGAGCCTCAACTGCCGCTGGCCATCTCTTCACCTTAATAGATATGGTAGCAGACCTTGTCTCTGCTGCAGTGACCTTCGGCGCATCAGGTGGCCACTTCCAAGCCCTCAGTACCTGCATGCACCCTTTGTCTGGCAATCAGGCCTCCCTTGATGTGAAAGCTGAACCACTGCCAGGTTGCATGGCCTCCAGCAGTATCAATACTCTAAAGGTGCCCCTCCCACCTCCACGGAGGGGGTCCGGATTTCATGGTTGTCATGACTCGAGTGATCCCTGTCTCCCACGACACACACAGCTGTCTGGGCCGACCCTCACTCCTCTCCGCCCGCAGCAGCAGATAGCCGCAGTGCCCGCACTGGCCCCACGCCTGCATCGGCATAGTCACACTTGCACACTGGGGACATACCAGGCCAAAGTGCTCCACGCCTTCTCCGGTGCACAGCGCCAGTCCTCCATTGGGCACCATCCGAATGCCGGTATCCCACACAGATGTAGTCTTCGGCCCTCCGGTCTGCTCCCGGGTCTGCCCAGCAGGTTCTCCACCAATGGGTGGAATAGTTGCAGATTCGTGCTTTCGCTCTCCAGCAAGCTCCATGTTGCTTCTCCTCGCACATGTCTCCCTCTCAGCCACACCCGAAGGAGGAAGTGATTTATGGACTTTCCTTTTCACTCCTGATTGGCTGGCGCGACCGATGTCTCCATCCACATTCCTTGTTTGGCGGTGGCTCCTCCTGCTAGGCAGAATTTTCTAGCTCGCGCTTTCCTGCGTGGTGCAGTAACCACTCCAATGCCGCGCTTTTTCCCCTAACCCATGTCCCTCATCAGACATGGATCCACTCTTCTTGCTTGTAGCAGGGCCCCAGCTGCACCTCCATCACCTTGAGCAAGCTGTCCCTCTTTTCCAGTCTAGAGAATTGTCCCACTGTCACATGCACGATCGACAGTCCTCTTCCCAGCACATGTACAAGCAAGGCCCGTCACCATACTGTCTCCGAAGAAAGCTCAACTGCCCTTTCCGGCATAGCTGACTGCTATCTTCACAGTATTGACACTGTCACTATACAGAATAAATGTCCCGCTGTCTTATGCACGGTCAACGTCTTTCCATGTAGTCTTGACACACACGCTGGCCCCTGACACACCGATCCACGTGCCCCTGGCCGCCGTTTTTTCCGTCCACACTTGCACATCTTCCTGTCAGGCAGATACAGTCTTTATTCACAATCAGAGGCCTTTTTCCCGCCTGCCAGTACTTCACAGAGGTATACATTTCATAGCTTAAGTGAAGGATTCCCGCCATTGATGAACACACATTACAGTTCTGACTGAGATTTTGTCTTTGCCACGGGCAAAGGTGCACTTCTATCTTCATCCCACTCTCCCTATCTCCTGTAGAGCAGGCCTCACACTTCGATTAAGCATTAGAACAAAGTCCCGGACACAAAAATGGAGATTTTGAAAATGTTCTTCGGCCGTTGCCATTAGCAACCGCACCGTTAACCCAGGGTGACATCCCGGACAAGCCCCCAAATGTAGTACTAAGCCCTTGGGAGCTGCATAATATGGGTTACCCTGGGTTACTATTAGCAACAGTAGAGCATTCTGGAATGTTTCCAAGTGTTTTACCTCAAGGATCAGTCCAGTTTCTTTGGTTTTTAGGTTTTATTAGGAACTTGGACAGTAGAAGGGATGAGTGGGATACTCCAACTGAACTGAGCTGAACTATGCACAATAGGCAGGGACGATCTGGAAAAATGTAATGCTGGTTAACGCTGATTAATAGAGATGGTCGAACATCGGCGGGGGCGGTTCATGAACGTCAGCCGCAAATTTTCTCAAAAGTCTGAGAAACGCGAGTTCACGGCTGGCCCCATTGACTTTAATGGGAGGCGAACTTTAAAAACCTTTAGGTCATATTTGCAGCCACAAAAGACGTACTAGCTGTGCACAAATAGCCCCAGCACACGGACAATGTCATTGCAATTGAAAAAGTTGCCCTGCTGGGGCGTGCCCGGAAGTAGCCATGTGAGTGTGCTCTGCGAGGCTCTCAGCTGTGGCGCGCACCTCTCCCCGCTCGAGCTTCCAGAGACGCTGAAGCCAAGCCAGCCAGTTAAGGAGGGATAGCAGACTTCCAACCCTCGGATAAACCGCCCTCGCAAGGAGGTCCCACGGAGCGGGTGGAGAAAGGAAGTAGCGGCGGGACGGGGGACAGGAAGAACGGATCGGCGGGTCTTCCCGCGAGTACGGTAGACGCGGAACGGTACCGCCACCTGCCTCGCGGCATCCACCAGCTCTGCCCTGGTAGCAAAGGAAAGCCGAAGTGCAAAGCGGTAGGCATTAGATCCGGGAAGGTCTCGTCGGCCGGAGCAGCCAGGCACTATACTATCGGCTGAGAGGAGGGAAGCGGAACCGCGGGGCCAAGATCCCCAGATACAGCCTGGTAGCCACGAATCCCCTGAAAACCCTGGTAACCCCGCCTGAAAAGCTACACAATTAAGAGGATAAGGGGAGAAATAGCCCCTTAGGTAAAGAACTGTAAAAAGGAGTAAGTTCACAGAGGACAGGAGCAATACGGCTGACAAAAGTGGATCCTCGGGAGAGATCTGGTCTCGTGAGTACTGGGGTCTGTGTAATGTGGAACTAAAGTGAAAGTAATATACTGTGGGTTCCTGTTGTCGAGGGCTATACACTTTAAAAGAGTGGGGGAATGAGCTAAAATAGGCTAAGTTCGGAAAGAGTTTGGTATCAGTTGCTAGAAATTTGTCTCTCTAGAATTACGTGAATAGTATACCGGGAGAATAAAAGGTCCTCATACGGTGGATACAGGAGAAGGGCAGGAAAGGATGACCCTCACTAAGAGGAGGAAAGGAAAGAAAAATACAGAAAAGACAAATACAAGCAAGTTGGAAGGTGAAATAGGTCGATTTTTTACCAACAGTCAGAATTCGGTTAAAGGGGCAAAAATGGCATCAGTAAGCTTAGATGCTGGTGACCAGCCCAACTCCTTGCTCACTTCCCCTACTTCAGAGAATAGTGCAAATAGCCCAGGTTCTAGACAAGGAGAGTCGTCAGCTCCAAGTACCCCTACACAGTCTTTCACACAGATCTCTGAACTTAAAAAAATGCTACAAGTATTACCAACAAAGGTAGACATTGAAAAAATGATAAACAGGCTGGAGGAAAAACAGCGTCAGGAACTACAAGGAGTTAAAAAGGACTTACAAAACATGAAAACTCACTTAGCAGAACAGGAAGCCACCACCAGCCAAATAAAAGAAAGATTAGTAGCATTAGAGGCAAAAAATGACGCCCAGAGAGAAATGGAAGATAAAATACAACTGCAATTAGAAGACATAGAGAACAGGAGTCGCCGTAGTAACCTGCGATTACGGGGGATACCGGAGACCGTAAGCAGTGAAAAATTGGAGGGGATAGCGACAGGGATTTTTAAACAAGTGTTAAAAGAAAAATACCCTGAAAACTTTGAAATTGAGAGGATACACAGAGTCCCCGGCACTAGAAGAATGGAATTAATGAGACCAAGAGATGTGATTTGTAGGATACACCGCTATACGCATAAGGAATCCATACTGAGAGCAGCGTGGGAAATTGGGGATATATTAGTGGAAGGAATGCCAGTGAAAATATATTCAGATTTATCCAAAGGAACGCTACGGAGAAGAGCTATTATAAGACCCCTGCTGGATCTGGCGAAGAAGGCGGGGTGTACATATAGATGGGGGTTCCCCTTCTCTGTGACTTTCCGTAGAAATGGCCGCTATTTTAACCTTAAAACCTATCAAGATAGAGGGGCTTTTTTCCGATTCATAGAGACGGATCCGATAGAGGTGATAAACTGGTTAGGCCGAATTCCGTGGGAGAGAGGCATGGAGTACCTACAACAGCAAGAAGAGAGAGGAGTAGACCCCGAATAACCGTAAAAGCTGTGGATTTCCCCTGAGTGATCTAAGTACTGTCGCTTATCCCTCATTTTCGCCCGAAAGTTTTGAGGAATAATATACCCTTTGAACTGCGTTTTTTTTGGTCTTATGGTTTCCCCCCCCCCTTTTTTTTTCTTTTTTTTTTTTTTTTTTTTTTTTTTTTTTCTCTTGGGGCACTTAAAGGAGGGTACTGTTGTTAGACCTTCCCTTGTATTTTGGTCACATAAGATAAAAATTTCCCTTTTTTTTTTTTTTTTTTTTTCCCTTTTTTCCACTTCCAGGATGGTTCTTTTTTGGACCTCCCTTATAATTTGATTACACAAGACTTAAATATTAAATTCCTTTTTTTTTTTTTTTTTTCACTTTAAGGAGGGTACTGCTGTTAGACCTTCCCCTGTATTTTGATCACATAAGATAAAATTTCCCTTTTTTTTCTCCACTTAAAGGATGGTTCTTTTTTGGACCTCTCCTATATTTTGACTACACAAGACCTATTTATTAAATCCCTTTTTTTTTTTTTTTTTTTTTTTTTTTTTTTTTTCTCGACAAAGAGAAGGAGGAAGAGGGAGAGAAAAGAAAAGAGAATCCCCCTTTTTGATCCAGCACATTCGGTTTTGTTTTGATTAATATATGTTAATTAACTGCAGTACAACTGTTCTAAACAACTTGAGCAAGAGCGCTGATAGATATTGTTGTATAGCTATATATTTACCTTGTGGGGTTTTTTTTTTTTTTTTTGAGGGGACTGGGGGAGAGGCTGAGCGGGGGCATAGGTGGGGAGGAGGGGGAGGGAAATCAGAAGCAAGTTCAAATATGGGATGGTGTCTACCGATGCTATAAAGCTGGTTTAGGCTGAGCTCCAGTTGCTCGGGGGTCCCTCCCCCTCCTCCCCCGGCTGCCGCCTTTTACCCTCTGTTCTCCCCTAATGAGGGGGAGAGGTGGGTGGGGGAAATGTGAAGAGGTTCAGGAGAATCTCCTATCCACAAGATAATTGGAGGAAGAGAGGAAAGGGAATTGCTGTCTCTCTGGAGTTGGGGCCTAGAAAGGGGGGAGGAGGAAGCATGTGGGAGCGGGGGGTGAGGGAAGATATATTTAAGTGTCCTCGCCCGCTGCCTACCATAGCCAGGAGGGGGGAGAGGGAGGAAGAGGAGAGAGCAAAGAGAAAAAAATTTTTTTTTTTTCTTTTTTTTTTTTTTTTTTTTTTTTTTTTTTTGCTTTCTCCTCTCTTCTCTTCTTCCCCCCCCCCCTCCCACGTTGTAACTATTTTTTTTGCATCATTATGTTGAAGTTAGGGGCTGTCATACTTAGAGAGAAAGGAATCCGGCTTGGGCTTCATAAATTGATGAAAGGTTGAAGATAGATTGAGCGGGAGGGGGCGCGAGAGAGCCCGCAGAGAAACACTCCGGGGCACATAGACCCACGGAGAAAGTCACACAGGTGGCACCTATAAAGTGCCGTGTGAAATAGGGATAAAATATTTATCCAAGGTGACGGGAGAGAGAAGCGGCCTTTAGTGTAAGACCGGTCTCTCTTACACGTCATCTGAGGGAGAGGGAGGGGGTTTTTTTTTTTTTTTTTTTGTTTTTTTTTTTTTTTTTTTATCCACGGCTGTCGATGGAGGATTTAAAAATTGTCTCATATAACGTCAAAGGGCTAAATGTACCAGAGAAAAGACATATGCTAGTAGCAGAGTTAAGACGTCTACGCACCAGTGTTGCATTTATACAGGAGACACACTTTAGGACAGATAAATTACCCTTTTTAAAAAATAAACACTTCCCATATGTATATCATTCCACGTATTCAAAATCGAAGTCACGGGGGGTGTCTATACTAATAGCAAACGAGATCCCATGGACCCCGCAAGATAGTGTTCAGGACCCTGAGGGGAGGTTTCTATTTGTTAAAGGACGAATTGGCGATATACAAGTAACAATGGCAACGGTGTATGCTCCGAATAACCGACAAGACAGGTTTATATCCAGAACTTTAGGGGAATTGGTAAGTTTTACAGAGGGCCAATTAATTATAGGTGGGGACTTTAATGTACCAATGTCACCAAAAATGGATACTTCATCAGGGTCCTCAACACTTACAGGGGGAATGAATAAAAGGATTTTAAAGGCTTTATATGATGCCCAACTGATTGAGGTCTGGCGCCTACAACATCCAGCTGAAAAGGACTACACATTTTACTCGACACCACACAGGAATTATTCCAGAATAGACTTTTTCTTTATACCTCATGGCCAGCTTCAGGCGGTGAAAGAAACTGGAATAGAAAGCATTACGTGGTCTGATCATGCACCTATAACGTTAATATATAGCCTAGGAACAAACCCTACTCAGAGGGGGAATGTGTGGAGGCTAAATGAGAGCTTGCTACAGAGAGAGGAGATATTAAAAGAAGTAGAGGAAGAGATGAAAGTCTTTTTCGAGATAAACGATCGGCCTAGCTGTAGTATAGGAACGTTATGGGAGACGCACAAGACAGTAGTTAGAGGCATTTTTATTAAACATGGATCACGCATTAAGAGGGAAAGGAATAAACAGCTGTCACAACTTTTGGAAAAACTCAGAATTTTAGAGATAGAGCATAAACAAAGCACTGCAGATAAAACAATAGCAGAATTAAAGTTAGTCAGAAGGCAAATAACAGACCTTTTGCAGTATAAAGCGAAGGCTGCAATACAAAAAGGGCATAAGCTAAACTATGAATCCGGTAACAAATGTGGAAAAGCGCTGGCTAGATCCATTCAAAGGCAGAAATCAAGGTCATATATACCCCACATTACTACAGCTAAAGGCATTAAGAAATCACTGCCAGCACAAATATTAGAGGAATTTGAAAACTACTATTCTGCGTTATACAATTTAAAAGAAACGTCGCCTAGGCAAGAAGATATGGAAAGTTACTTAGCACAATCGCAATTACCTAAATTAAAGGAGGAAGATCGAGAGTATTTAGAGACGAGGATCACTATAGAGGAGATACAGCAAACACTAAAAACAATGAAACAAGGGAAGGCACCCGGACCTGATGGCCTGACAACATGCTATTTCCAGACTTTGATTCACATCTTAGGTCCCTATATGGAAAAATTGTATAACGCAGTAGATATAGAGGGTAACCTGCCCAGGGATACTCTTACAGCTCACATTTCACTAATATTAAAAGAAGGTAAGGACCCTACACAATGTAGCAGCTATAGGCCTATATCCTTATTAAATGTAGACCTAAAGCTGTATACTAAAATTTTAGCAAATAGACTAGCAAGCATCCTCCCAAGTATAGTTCAGCTTGACCAGGTAGGCTTTATAAGATCGAGGGAAGCAAGAGACAATACCACAAGAATATTGAACTTAATACAAGTAGTGAAGGAAAAAGAAATACCCTGTGTAGTCCTGAGCACGGACGCTGAGAAGGCATTTGATCGGGTGGGATGGCCCTTTTTGTTCTCGGTGCTCGGATACATCGGATTAGGAGAGGTCATGTTGGATAGAATAGCTAGAGTATACACAGAACCAACGGCAAGGGTGAAAGTCAACGGGCTTCTGTCAGATGCTTTCCCAATAAGGAATGGTACAAGACAGGGGTGTCCACTGTCGCCCCTGTTATTTGCTTTGACAGTAGAGCCTTTCTTGTGTAGGGTCAGACTAAATCAAAATATTAAAGGTGTAGAGTTAAAGGGGAGACAATATAAGATAGCGGCTTACGCAGATGACCTATTATTTTCTCTGTCTAGCCCCGGTATTTCGCTGCCGAACCTGATACAGGAATTCAAAAAATTTAGGACCATGTCTTATTTGAAAATTAATTATGGGAAATCAGAAGCGATGGGGGTGGGGATGCCTGTATCCCAAATTAACCTATTGAAAAGCAACTTCGGCTTTAAATGGAAGGAGGAAGCAGTAAAGTATTTAGGGACATATATACCGGCAAAAATATCACAAGCCTATGACTTAAATTTCCCACCTTTGTTGAAAATGACTAGGAAGCTATTGGAACAGTGGCAGGGAGGTCTCCATTCCTGGTTCGGTAAATGTAATCTGGTGAAGATGACGATCTTACCAAAATTCCTTTACCTGATAAGAGCATTACCGGTGAAAATTCCAAGGGCCTTTTTTAAGGCAACATATTCCCTATTTCTGAAATATATATGGTCCCGTAAAAAACCCAGAATAGCACGTAGAACTTTAACCTTACCAAAGAAGAAGGGTGGGTTGGCATTTCCTGACGTTTACATATATTATCAGGCAGCACAGGTGAGCAGAATATTAGATTGGTGGCATCAATCGGAAAACAAAGTATGGGTACAAATCGAACAGGCCCAAACGGAAGTAGACCTGAAAAGAGCTATGTGGTGCTACGAATCACTGCCTAAAGGTCTGAAACAACACCCAATAATTGGAAACACACTTCGAGTATGTACACAATCAAACACATATAATAAGTTGACAGGGAAAGAATCACCTTTGTTCCCGATTCTGGGGAACCCTCAGTTCATCCCGGGCCTAGATACTAGACAGTTTTCAACATTGAGGGAAAGGAAGCAGGAACAAGCCTCGTCTTTTCTAATACAAAACAAATGGCCCACAGTTAATCAACTGGCTGATAGAAATGGACCATTTGATATACCCTTCTGGCAAGCGGTCCAATTACATCATTATCTGGCCTCAATATCAAACCCGAGTAGCTTTGGTAGAATATTAACAAGATTTGAAAATTATTGCGTAAAATCAGGAAATATGTTGCGTACACTATCGATTAGCTATGACATGTTAATAAACCCAGAGGAACAACCGCAGCTCCCATGGGTGGAAAAGTGGGCAAGAGATCTGGAGAGGGATTTGTCGGAGGAGCAGGTCCAGAGGATAGTGAAACTTGCCTTTAAGACAGCTAGATGTACGAAGATTCAGGAGCTGAATTATAAGGTTATAACAAGATGGTACATTACACCCAAGAAAATGCATGCTTGGTTTCCGAGGGAAACAAATAATTGTTGGAGATGCAGAAAAGAAATAGGCACTGTTTATCATATCTTCTGGACCTGTTCTGATATAAGACCATTCTGGAGAGGGGTTAGGAATATTATACAGAAATTTACGGAATATAAAATAGAAGAAAACCCGGCATTTTTTTTGTTACACTTATCAGACATACCGGTAAGGAGATATGAAAGCTCTGTTATTCCCTACCTGGTTAATGCGGCTAAAGCATGCATCCCAGGTAACTGGAAAAAAATACAACCACCCTCACTAGCAGAATGGACAAATAGAGTAGAAGAAATTAGAAGAATGGAAGAGTTAATTGCTTCTGCACAAAATAGACAGGAGAAATACAAGAAAATTTGGGATCCATGGAATCATTTTATGGTTTCTGAGGAGGGAAACAATTTGTTATAAGGTAAGGGAGGAGGAATAGATTTGAGGTGAAGACGAGTTCTCCTAATCGACAGCCGTGGATCAAAGGGGTTTAGATTAAAATAAATATATTTATTTTTTTTTTTTTTTTTTTTTTTGTTTTAGGGTGGGTAGGGGAGGGAAATGGAAAAAAGTGGGAAAAAGTACAGGATTATAGGATAAATAAGATATAAAAGAAAAGGTGTAACGATAATTATTGTAATAGAGATAGCCATTATACTAAAATGATAAATGTATGTATTGTTTGAAAATCCTGAATAAATTTCATATTTGGAAAAAGTTGCCCTAATTTTTATTTTTTTTCATAAATCAGCCAGAACTGACAGCAGCCGGTAAATACATTGTCTAATACATATAGGGTCCATTCACACATCTGTAAAATGGGTCCGCATCCATTCCACAATTTGGCGGAACATTTAAAGACCCAATTGTTTTTCATTTCCAGTCTGAAAAATTAGGCATTCACAGGATAAAGAAGTAAGTGTTGGCCATTCCAGGCCCCAAAAATTAGCCCACATGCGTTTACCTGACAGCTAAGAATGTAGTATTCTCTGGCTGAAGGTACATTAGGCATTCACAGGATACAGAAGTAAGTGTCGGCCAGTATTGGACCCAAAAATTAGCCCACATGGGTTTACCTGAAAGCTAAGAATGTAGTATTCTGTGGCTGAAGGTATATTAGGCATTCACAGGATACAGAAGTAAGTGTCAGCCTGTATAGGCCCCAAAAATTAGCCCACATGGGTTTACCTGACAGCAAAGTACGTAGTATTCTGTGGCTGAAGGTACATTAGGCATTCACACAGTATACAGAAGTAAGTGTTGGCCTGTATAGGCCCCAAAAATTAGCCCACATGGGTTTAACTGACAGCAAAGAACGTAGTGTATTTGATGGCTGAAGGTACAGTAGGCATTCACAGTATACAGAAGTAAGTGTCGGCCTGTATAGGCCCCAAAAATTAGCTCACATGGGTTGAACTGACAGCAAAGAACTTAGTATTTGATGGCTAGAGGTACATTAGGCATTCACAATGTATACAGAAGTAAGTGTTGGCCTGTATAGGCTGCAAAAATTAGCTCACATGGGTTGAACTGACAGCAAAGAACGTAGTGTTTGATGGCTGGAGGTACAGTAGGCATTCACAGTATATAGAAGTAAGTGTCGGCCTGTATGGGCTCCAAAAATTAGCCCACATGGGTTTAACTGACAGCAAAGAACGTAGTATTTGATGGCTGGAGGTACAGTAGGCATTCACAGTACACAGAAGCAAGTGTCGGCCGGTATAGGCCCCAAAAATTAGCTCACATGGGTTGAACTGACAGCAAAGAACATACTGTTTGATGGCTGGAGGTACAGTAGGCATTCACAGTATATAGAAGTAAGTGTCGGCCTGTATAGGCCCCAAAAATTAGCTCACATGGGTTGAACTGACAGCAAAGAGCGTAGTATTTGATGACTAGAGGTACATTAGGCATTCACACAGTATACAGAAGTAAGTATAGGCCTGTATAGGCTGCAAAAATTAGCTCACATGGGTTGAACTGACAGCAAAGAACGTAGTGTATTTCATGGCTGGAGGTACAGTAGGCATTCACAGTATACAGAAGTAAGTGTCGGCCTGTATAGGCCCCAAAAATTAGCTCACATGGGTTTAACTGACAGCAAAGAAATTAGTATTTGATGGCTGGAGGTACATTAGGCATTCACAGTACACAGAACAGTAAGTGTCGGCCTGTATAGGCCCCAAAAATTAGCCATTCAATGGACATGAAATGCCTTTTTATGCCGCTGTATTTAGCGAAGACAAGGACCAAGAATTGTTGTGGGTGGATGGCGTTCTGGCAGATATTTGTGGCATGTGATGAGGAATTTCAATGAAACATGGTCTACTGGTCACATGTGTTGAATTCCTCAGAGATCCATGCCTCATTAATTTTTATAAATGTGAGGTAGTCTACACTGTCATGAGATAGGCGAGGGCGCTTATCGGTCACGATCCCCCCTGCTGTGCTGAACATCCTTTCAGACAGGACACTGGACGGGGGCAAGCCAACAGTTCCATTGCAAATTGTGCAAGCTCTGGCCAGAGGTCAAGACTGCCCACCCAGTAGTCCAGGGGTTCATCACTCCTCAGAGCGTCCACATCAGCCGTTAACCCGATGTAGTTAGACACCTGTCGGACACCTTTTTTACGCTCCAACATTTGAGCCACAGAAGCCTGCCTTTTTCCAGAACAACATGACAACTGCATCATGGAAGGTGGAGTGTTGGACAAATGTGAGGAGACAGGAGAAGGAGAAGAGGCTGGACGGTGAGAGCCTGGAGTGTGGCTTTGTGGGTTCTGACGGTTTTGCTCCCACTGGGCTCGGTGATGTGATTTCAGGTGCCTTCTTAAGGCGGTGGTCCCTAGGTGAGTGTTGGGCTTACCGCAACTTATGCGTCGACTGCAAAGGCTGCAGATGGAAACAGTGTTGTCAGCAACGGACACATTAAAAAAAGCCCACACTGCGGAGCCATGTGACGGCATCCTGGGAGCGCCAGATGTGACTGTACATGATTGATGGCTCGCTCCTGATATATTTGCAGTCTGCTTTGTACCTCTTGTGCAATGCAAGTTCTGCCTGCCTCTCCTCCCTATCTGCCGGCCCATTAGTCCGCCAGTTCTACAAATAATTGGCCAGTAACTGTTGTCACTGTGTGTAGCACAGTTAACACAGCAAAAGAGGCCAAATTTTTGCAGGACTAAAATACACTTTTAGAAAATTATACTGTTAAATAACACCCCACTTCAATATGTGGTATTGGGGGGCCATTGGTGTATCACACCAGTTCAAAAAATTGGCCAGTGAGTTTGGCACTGTGTGTACCAGACTTCACTCAGCAAACGAAGCAATATTGTTGCAGGACACAAATACACTTGTTAAAGTTTATTCAGATAACACCCCACTTCAATATGTGGTATTGGGGGGGGGGGGCATTGGTGTATCACACCAGTTCAAAAAATAGGCCAGTGAGTTTGGCACTGTGTGTACCAGACTTCACTCAGCGAACGAGGCAATATTGTTGCAGGACACAAATACACTTGTTAAAGTTTACTCAGAGAACACCCCACTTCAATATGTGGTATTGGGGGGCCACAGGTTTATTACACCAGTTCTACAAATAATTGGCCATTAACTGATGTCCCTGTGTGTAGCACTGTTTACACAGCAAGAGGCCACATTTTTGCAGGACTAAAATACACTGTTAGAAAATTATACTGTTAAATAAAACCCCACTTCAATATGTGGTATTGGGGGGGCCACAGGTTTATTACACCAATTCTACAAATAATTAACCAGTAACTGTTGTCACTGTGTGTAGCACTGTTTACACAGCAAGAGGCCACATTTTTGCAGGACTAAAACACACTCTTAGAAAATTATACTGTAAAATAACACCCCACTTCATTATGTGGTACTGGGGGGCCATTGGTGTTTCACACCAGTTCAAAAAATTGGCCAGTGAGTTTGGCACTGTGTGTACCAGACTTCACTCAGCAAACGAAGCAATATTGTTGCAGGACACAAATACACTTGTTAAACTTTATTCAGATAACACCCCACTTCAATATGTGGTATTGGGTGGGCATTGGTGTGTCACACCAGTTCAAAAGATTGGCCAGTGAGTTTGGCACTATGTGTACCAGACTTCACTCAGCAAACGAGGCAATATTGTTGCAGGACACAAATACACTTGTTAAAGTTTACTCAGATAACACCCCACTTCAATATGTGGTATTGGGGGGGCCATTGGTGTATCACACCAGTTCAAAAAATTGGCCAGTGAGTTTGGCACTGTGTGTACCAGACTTCACTCAGCAAACGAGGCAATATTGTTGCAGGACACAAATACACTTGTTAAAGTTTACTCAGAGAACACCCCACTTCAATATGTGGTATTGGGGGGCCACAGGTTTATTACACCAGTTCTACAAATAATTAGCCAGTAACTGTTGTCACTGTGTGTAGCACTGTTTACACAGCAAGAGGCCAAATTTTTGCAGGACTAAAACACACTCTTAGAAAATTATACTGTTAAATAACACCCCACTTCAATATGTGGTATTGGGGGGCCATTGGTGTATTACACCAGTTCAAAAAATTGGCCAGTGAGTTTGCCACTGTGTGTACCAGACTTCACTCGGTAAAAACGGCAATATCGTTGCAGGACACAAATAAACATTTAAAAGTATACTCAGATAACACCCTGCTTCAATCTGTGATATTGGGGGGGGGGGGGGCAATTGGTCTATCACACCAGTTATAATACATTAGAAGTGCTTTTGTCACTGTGTGTAGTATTGTTGCAGAAATGCTCAGTCTCACTACCACACCTGTCGCAATGCTGCACAGTGCACAATAATACTACTAATCCACTATAATATGCTTTCTACCAAGTATATTATACTGTGGAATATTCCCCTCCCCCACCCCCACCCCCCTTTTTAGTGCACTGCACAGCAATACCAAAAAATTTGCAGCCCTTTAAATGACTTTTGTGGACATTAACAGAGTGATTTGTGTCACTGCTGACGATCTCTAACTGCCCCTACAGCACAGACTGGATACCTGTCCCTATACTGAAGAGACTGTAATAGACCCTATACCGACATTGCAGCCCTTTAAATGACTTTTGTGGACATTAACAGAGCAATTTGTGTCACTGCAGATGACGATCTCTAACTGCCCCTACAGCACAGACTTGATACCTGTCCCTATACTGAAGAGAGACTGGACCTATACCGAAATACCAGCCCTGAAAAGGACTTTTGTGGATCTTCACATAGCTATTTGTGTCTAGCAAACTCTCCCTCATAAGCACAGCAGACCTCTCCCTACACTGGCAGAAAGCGGAATGTGAAATGGCCGACAGCTCAGGTCTATTTATAGGGTAGGGGGGCATGTCCATGTGCTGAAATGTTTCAATTTGCTGTCCCGTTCCACTTGATGGCTGTGTCATGGGTCAAAGTTCTCCCCAATGTAAACTAATATGGCCGCCGCAAACGACGCCATGTGTTTGCAAATTTGGCGGGTAGCGAACAAGCAAAATTTGCCGCGAACTGACCGCCGGGAGAACCGCAAGGCCATCTCTACTGATTAACGCTGGTTAACGATATGTTAAGCGAGTCACGGCTAGGCCGCTACTTCACTTTGCCCTTGGCTGTGAAAGAGTCTTTAAAGCTTCCTGAGGTATTCCTTTCCTGAGGCAGCTATTCTTTAGGGTAGACTGTACTGCTGAACAACTTCAGGGCCCTTCCTGGTGCCCCCTTTACCCCCTAATCCTCAGGGCTTGACAACTTGGCACCCCCTTTACTGTAACACTCTGGGTTAGCTGGCTCCTTGATCCCCTTGACCCCTCTGGAGTGGTCCCCTCTCTTAGGCAGACCCCTGGGCAGATCCTTAAGTACTCACTGTGATGGTGGCGGGTATCAGATCCCTGCCCTTCTCACTAACTCGTGACCAAGGACCAGCCAATCTCACACCCTGCCGTCACTTGCGTAACAATGCCACTCTCAGCTGCACCCGACACATAGATTTTCCAGCTTGCGGGACCACAATCTAGATGCCAGCAGGCTGAGAGCGATTGTTACCGGGCTAATTAAGCAATTAACCCTTTTACTGCCACCACCACTACGTTATTATGAGCCCAGCAGACGCTCGCAATTTTAGAAATACCAATTATGATTTTAGAATAATCGCCTGTAACACGCACTGTCACCGCAGACAGGGATGTTCAGAGGATTTATTCTATACAGTAGTACTCTTCAAGAGACAGGTTCCTTGTTAGTTTGCATTAAGAGCTTAGGGACACGATTAACACTTTTTAAAATAAGGTTTAATAATAAAAAGGTTAAAATTGGTGCAGATAAAATATTTACAGAAAAAAGTGTTTCAAAGAAATAAAGACACAATTCAGCAATTTAGAAAAATAAGATATAGGACTGAGGAGTAAGGATACTTGCAGTCACAGTCCTGAGTATTATCAGAGTTTTGGAAGCTGAGCCAGTGTGATCGATCCTCCTTGATAGATGTTTCTTTCTTTGATGGTACATGAGAACTGACACCCCATCTGTCTCTCTCCTTTTTCTCTGAGACCGCAGGGGGTGGTAACAGAGGCCCCTGACCAATAAACACCGTGGCCATGGGCGGCCCTAAAGTTTAGACAATGCCAAGGAACCTCCCTTTTAGACAGATTTATAACATAATTCATATTTCGAAATATGTAATGGTTACATTCTTTAAACTGCTAGTTCATCACTCAGCATGTGATTTGGCTTCAAAAGATACTATACATGAATATGTTATCATACAGGGAAATATCTTATGGCTATCTTCTATTCTATATGTGACAGGGGAATCATGCATGGTCTCGTTCCGTTCAGTATTTTATTTTGAATTTAACTATACACTTTCTAGAGACATATCTTGTTTGTGTTTAAAGTTATGAATTTGTGTGTGAATGAGTTCATTTTCCTAATGAACAATTTGGCTGTGGAATTTACGACAGCTCTGGCCAACCTTAATGGCTTGCTCGTTTATGACCCGGCCTGTACATCTGCCAGGGTTCCTGTCTGTGTTTGAGATAAGGGGTCTTTGAAGTGCCAGCTCTTTGAAGCCTCTGCATTCCTAAGTTAATTAGCTTGAGGGGGTAGGGTGAGGGGCTGTGTGAGTGAGGATCTCTTGTCTACCTGTCATGGCTGTTTTAAACAAAATGGTTGCTTGTGACAGCTTCCTATATCCAGATATCATTACACTCACGACACTGTTTTTCCAGAAGTATTCTGCCCAGCAGCTCCACTGGTCAGCACACTGGATCCTCTGCAGCACAGCTCAACCCCTGATCCATAGGCTGACTGCCTGGACCACCTTCTTCACTTCAGCAGGAGGAAAGACAGCCGTCCACCTCCTCCTGGGACTTTGCTCCTGCCAAAAGACACCCTGTCACATGCTCCCTCAGGATTTATTTCCAAACCCAGGATGCATTGCAGCAATGCCCACCCACTGGGACAGTCATAAACCCTGGTGTGCTATTGGCTAGGTTTCCTCCACTGTCCAACAAGGCCCCTCATTGGATACAGTGGGGAGACTCCCCAGACTCAACAGGTCACACCTGGAAGCATGTGACAGGCTAACTAACAGATTAGACCCTCCTGATAAGCAGACAGGGCCACTCTATGCTTTACCTAACACCTGGTAAAACGAGATAACACTGCGCTTGCAAAATAAATTATATAAATAACCAAACAAGTGGTAAATTTAAAAAGGTGCAAAATATTTCATGTATAAAGTACAATATGTGACCATAAATGACTAATAATTAATAAAGTGTCCAGTGCATAGATAAAGTCCACAAATAAAAGTTCAAGTGCACTAAAGTGCAATATAACTAAAAATGATTGGCATATAAACAAAGTACAATGAAGTGCTCCAGTGCAGATACAAAAGTGCTGAAAGATGATCACTCGTGCCAGGTGACTTGAACCCCTTCAGGAACCCTACTCACCAGAAAGGATGGACCCTTGTTAGGGGTCAAAACCGCTTGTATTTGAGTGAGATCATCTAATCTGTACTTATAGCTGATAAGGTTAATAGCATGCCAGATCTTCTCCTTAATAGGATAAGTTGAATGATATCCTTTCAATTTGGTGGCCCTGGATAGCTCCAAAGAGATAATACCAATTCCAGAATAGTGAAGCCCATTTTAAAATGTATTTATTATCATAAAAGCAGAGATATACTCACAAATGTAATAAGGATAAAAGCAGAGAACAAAGTTGCATATTGTTCCGGGAATGCTGCAGCCGCGTGCGTTCCACGGCAAACCAGGAAGTGCTCCGGAAGTGACGTATGGGCCCACTTATACAGTTCAGGATGGGAGCTTGAAAGAGGGGCTGGCAGTGACATTGTACTTTTTTTATTAACAGCAGCAGGGGAAGGCAGAGACAGAGACACAGGCTCCCGAGCTGACAGGCAGGGAGCGGAGAGAGGAAAGCAGAGCTGCAGATGACGGAGAAACGAAGGAAGACCACGGTAGTCGGGGCTCAGTTGCCATGATTATCGTGCTCGGCACAGAGATGGGAGGGCAGAAACTGGTAGGATCAGCCAGGTTTTTTACAATTTCCAGAGGGGCAGGTTAGACAGCACTGCTCTGTTTAGCCTGCTATAAGGATACAGGATCTCTATTTTTTATTTATTTATTTTTTAAGGGTAACAAACACTTTAAATGGCTATATTTAGGGTTTTCCACAATTATTTAAAGTGTATTTACAGTAACCGCTTGCTTACCATATACTGAACATATACGGTGGCAAGGCTGCTCTCCTGCACTATCACTTTGGGGGCCCACTCCGGCTTTGATTATTCAGCAGGTACTGTGGACTTGATGTTCCCCATCACATGCTGATTGTTCGTTACACAGGCAGAATGACAGTCTACCTATGTAAACAAAGCAAATTGCTCTTGCCCTGTGAGTGGGGAAGGAACACAGATCTATGCCTTCTCTTAATTCAAGCACCTCCTACAGTTTGTTAAAACACCAGCTAAGAAAACATTTAACCCGTTGATCGCCCATGTTAACCCCTTCCCAGCTAGTGTCATTAGTACAGTGACAGTGCATATTTTTAGCAGTGATCACTGTATTGGTGTCACTGCTCCCCAAAAAGTGACAAAAGTGTCAGTGTCTCGACTGTCCGCTGCAATATCACAGTCCTGCTATAAGTCACTGATCGCTGCCATTACTAGTAGAAAATAAATAAAAATTGCATAAAAATAACCCATGATGGCTAGAGGTACAGTAGGCATTCACAGTATACACAAGTAGGTGGCGGCCTCTATAGGCCGCAAACATGAGCTCACATGGGTTGAACTGACAGCAAAGAACATAGTATATGATGGCTAGAGGTACAGTAGGCGTTCACAGTATACACAAGTTGGTGGCGGGCTGTTTAGGCCGCAAACATGAGCTCACATGGGTTCAACTGACACCTTTTTTTACGCTCCAACATTTGAGCCACAGAAGCCTGCCTTTTTCCAGAAAAATGTGACGAAAGGTGGAGTGTTGGACAACTGTGAGGAGACAGGAGAAAGGGGGAGGAGAAGGAGAAGAGGCTGGATGGTGAGAGCATGGAGTGTGGCTTTGTGGGTTCTGACAGTTTTGCTCCCACTGGGCTTGGTGATGGGATTTCAGGTGCCTTCTTAAGGCGGTTGTCCCTAGGTGAGTGTTGGGCTTACCGCGACTTATGCGTTGACTGCAAAGGCTGCAGATGGCAACACTGGTGTCAGCAATGGACAAATTAATAAAAGCCCACACTGCGGAGCCATGTGCCAGTGTCCTGGGAGCGCCAGATGTGACTGTACATGGTTGAAGGCTCGCTCCTGATACATTTGCAGTCTGCTTTCTACCTCTTCTGCAATGTAAGTTCTGCCTGCCTCTCCTCCCTATCTGCCGGTCCGTCAGTCCGCCAGTTCTACAAATAATTGGCCAGCAACTGTTGTCACTGTGTGTAGCAGAGTTGACACAGCAAAAGAGGCCAAATGTTTGCAGGACTAAAATACAATCTTAGAAAAGTATACTGTTTAATAACACCTCAATTGAATATGTGGCATTCGGGGGGGAGGGGGGGGATCATAGCTTTATTACACCAGTTCTACAAATAAGTGGCCAGTAACTGTTGTCACTGTGTGTAGCACTGTTTACACAGCAAGAGGCCACATTTTTGCAGGACTAAAATACACTCTTAGAAAATTATACTGTTAAATAACACCTCACTTCAATATGTGGCATGGGAGGGGGGGGCACAGGTTAATTACACCAGTTCTACAAATAATTGGCCAGTAACTGTTGTCACTGTGTTTAGCACTGTTTACACAGCGAGAGGCCAAAATTTTGCAGGACTAAAATACACTCTTAGAAATTTATACTGTTAAATAACACCCACTTCAATATGTGGCATTGGTGTAGCACACCAGTTCAAAAAATTGGCCAGTGAGTTTGGCACTGTGTGTACCAGACTTCACTCAGCAAACTAGGCAATATTGTTGCATGACACAAATACATTTGAAAAAGTTTACTCAGATAACACCCCACTTCAATATGTGGCATTGGGGGGGGGGGGGCAATTGGTCTATCACACCAGTTATAATACATTATAAGTGCTTTTGTCACTGTGTGTAGTGTTGCTGCGGAGAGGTTCAGTCCCACCACACCTGTCACAATGCTGCACAGTGCACAATAATACTACTAATCCACTATAATATGCTTTCTAAAAAGTATATTATAATGTGGATTACCCCCCCCCCCCCTTTTTAGTGCACAACAATACCAAAAATATTTGCACCCCTTTACATGACTTTTGTGGACATTAACAGAGCAATTTGTGTGTGACTGCAGCCGATCTCTAACTGCCCCTAAAGCAACCACAGGATACCTGGCCCTATAGTAAAGAGACGGTAATAGACCCTATAACAACATTGGAGCTTTTTAAATGACTTTGGTGGACATTGGCAAAGCGATTTGTGTGTGACAGCAGCCGATCTCTAACTGCCCTTACAGTAACCACAGGATACCTCCCCCTATAGTAAAGAGACTGTAATAGACCCTAAAACAACATTGGAGCATTTTAAATTACTTTTGTGGACATTGACAGATCGATTTGTGTGTGACTGCAGCCGATCTCTAACTGCCCTTACAGCAACCACAGGATATCTGGCCCTATAGTAAAGAGATGGTAATAGACCCTAAAACGACATTGGAGCATTTTAAATGACTTTTGTGGACATTGACAAAGCGATTTGTGTGTGACTGCAGCCGATCTCTAACTGCCCCTACAGCAACCTCAGGATACCTGGCCCTATATTAAAGAGACTATAATAGACCCTAAAACGACATTGGAGCATTTTAAATGACTTTTACTTTTAAGATACTAGACCTATACCGAAATACCAGCCCTGGAAAGGACTTTTGTGGACATTGACAGAGTGATTTGTGACTGCAGCCGATCTCTAACTGCCCCTAAAGCAACCACTGGATACCTGGCCCTAAGCTCAAAAGATACTAGTAGACCTATACCGACAAATACCAGCCCTGGAAAGGACTTTTGTGGATCTTCACAACGCTATATGTGTCTAGCAAACTCTCCCTGACGAGCACAGCAGACCTCTCCCTACACTGGCAGAAAGCGGAATGTGAAATGGCCGCCAGATCGGGTCTATTTATAGGGCAGGGGGACTGTCCATGTGCTGGAATGTTTCAATTGGCTGTCCCGTACCACCTGACGGCTGTATCACGGGATACCTGCCCCTAAGCTCAAAAGATACTAGTAGACCTATACCGAAAAATACCAGCCCTGGAAAGGACTTTTGTGGATCTTCACAACGCTATATGTGTCTAGCAAACTCTCCCTGACGAGCACAGCAGACCTCTCCCTACACTGGCAGAAAGCGAAATGTGAAATGGCCGCCAGATTGGGTCTATTTATAGGGCAGGGGGACTGTCCATGTGCTGGAATGTTTCAATTGGCTGTCTCGTACCACCTGACGGCTGTGTCACAGGTCAAAGTTCTCCCCAATGTAAACAAATATGGCCGCTGCAAACGAAGCCATGTGTCCGCAAATTTGACGGGTAGCGAACAATCAAAATTTGCCGCAAACCGACCGCCGTGCGAACCACAAGGCCATCTTTAGCTGTGAGCCCAGACCTGACACTTTCAGATTAATGCAGTGTGGTTCCCGTAGTTTACCATGGGTGCAGTGTATCCATGATTTTTGGGTGGGTTAGCTGGACTTTGCCATAGACTTCTATTATGTCCCATGGCTTTGATGAACTTTTTGAAAGCGCATAAAAACCTTGTTTACAGTTTTTGGTTTCAGAAAGCGCACCAAAGCCACAGGACATATGATAGAAGTCTATCGTAAAGTTCAGCTATCCTACATGAAAACCAAGGGTATACTGAACTGCACCCATTGTGCAACAAAATTGTACTGTATCAGTGTAAAAGCATCCTCCTGGGGGAAGGGAAGACCAAAAGTATATTTGATGGGTAGAGGAGGGCTTCTGCTTTATTTAACCAGGTCCCTTTAACCCATTGCCGACTGCCCCCACGTACATTCACTGCAGGGCAGCGGCTCCTCTGTGCAGAATCACATACCTGTACATGATTCTGCACTTCCGGTCTGGGGCGTGCACATGCGCTGCCGGTAACCCACTCCCGCTATGATTGGACACAGCAGGAGCCAATCGCTGGCACTCGCCGATCGTTGAGGAGAGAAGCAGAACAGCGGTCTGCCTATGTAAACAAGGCAGGTCGCTGCTCTGTCAGTAGGGAAGGTAGTGATCTTGTGTTTCTGCTAAGCAGGAACATGGATCAATGCCTTCCAACAGTCCAAGCACCTACCCCACAATTAGTAAACACTCCCATGGCACACATTTAACCCTCTGATTGCCCCTGATGTTAAACCCTTCACTTCCAGTGTCATTAGTACAGTGACAGTGCATATATTTAGCACTGATCACTGTATTACTGTCACACGTCCCCCAAAAAGTGTCAAAAGTGCCACTCAGTGTCCGATTTGTCCGCCGCAATATCGCAATCCTGCTATAAGTTGCTGATCTCTGCCATTACTAGTAAATATAAATAGATAAAAATTCCATAAATACATCACATTGTTTGTAGACGTTATAACTTTTGCGCAACCCAATCAATATATGCTCATTGGGATTTTTTCCCCAAAAATATGTAGCAGAATACATAATGGCCTAAGTTGATGAAGAACTTAGTTTTTTTGCATTTTTTTATTGGATAGGTTTTATAGCAGGAAGTAAAAAATATTGTTTTTTTTTTTGCAAACTAGTCTGTTTTTTGTTTCTAGCATGAAAAATAAAGACTGTAGAGGTGATCAAATACCACCAAAAGAAAGCTCTATTTGTGGGAAAAAAGAACATAGGTTTTTTTTGGGTACAGTGTCACATGGCCACTCAATTGTCAGTTAACGTAACGCAGTGCCGTATCACAGAAAACGGTCTGATCATGAAGTGGGGTAAACCTTTTGGAGTTGAAGTGGTTAAGCCCCTCCCACAGTAACCACAATTTGGCCACACCCACCGTTTGCCGGCGCTTTGAGTTTTGGGGTGCACACCCTAACGCAATAGGCTGCGCACATCTATGGAGCCATCTATGGAGCACACCTATGGAGATCTCATGCACATCGATGTATCAAGATCAGGCTCAGGTAAATATAAGTGTGTGTGTGTGTGTGTGTGTGTGTGGGGGGGGGGGGGGGTTACCTTACTGCAGAGAATGCAAGGTAAAAAAAAACTTTTTGCCTTTAGTACTACTTTAAGCATTGAGCAGAAATACCTGTTTCTACTGATAAGCAGTTCTGTTGCAAATTAAGGTCAGAAGCCTAGCTGTCCAACTGACAGCACATCTTTTCAATCACTGTATGAATGTGTGATGTGCGCGTATGTACAGTATGTGTGATCAGGGCAGCCATCATAAATATTGGGGCCCCTTACACAGCTTTAGGCCTGGACCCCCTGGGGCCTTACCACCAACATTCTCCTTGGGATGGCTGAGCCCTTGGGGACGCCCAGGCCCCCTACATGTGTATGGGCTGTCCCCCCATGATGGCAGCCCTGTGTGTGTGTATGTGTCAAGTGTGTGTATGTTTAATGTGTGTGTGTGTATGTGTGATGTGCATGTATGTGTATGTGTGGTGTGCGTGTATGTGTGTGTGTGATGTGCGTGTGTGTGTGGATGTGTGATGTGCGTGTATGTGTGTGTGTGATGTGCGTGTATGTGTGTGTGTGTGGATGTGTATGTGTGATGTGTGTGTATGTGTGTGAGTGATGTGCGTGTATGTGTGTGTGATGTGCGTGTATGTCTGTGTGGATGTGTGATGTACATGTGTGATGTGCATGTATGTGTGTTTGTGATGTGCGTGTATGTATGTGTAATGCGTGTGTGTGTGTACGTGTGATGTGCATGTATATGTCTGATGTGCGTGTATATGTCTGATGTGTGTGGATGTGTGATGTGTGTGTGTATGTATGATGTGCATGTGTATGTATGATGTGCATGTATGTATGTGTAATGTGTGTGTGTGTGTGTGTGTGTGTGTGTGTACATGTGATGTGCGTGTATATGTCTGATGTGTGTGGATGTGTGATGTGTGTTTGTATGTATGATGTGCGTGTATGTGTGTGTACAAAAGAAAGAAATACTTGTTAAACCCACAAGTGTTTTTTTTACCACTATTATTCCTTTATACTGGCTTTTGAAATTCACAATGCAGGGTTTTGGAATTTGGATGAAAGGTTTATCACTGGGAAGCACTTTCTGAAATATAAAAAGTGCATTTTATATCAGTGGCGGCTGGTGCATTGGGGGCGCAGGGGTGCCGCCCCCCCTATCCATGTGTCCAGGCCCCTAATCTACATGCAGGGCGCCGGACGCATGGATTTTTTTTTTGAAGCACGTGATTAGAGCCAGAGGCTCTAATAAGCTCCACATAAGGGTGGGCTCAGGGCGCAGTTGTGTGACAATAGCGAATGAATATTCGCTATTATCACACAGATCCCCCTCCCAGCCAATCAGGAAGCGGGTCCTGAGACCCATTTCCCGATTGGCCGAAAAGGAGAGCCCATGCTATTGTCCAAGAAGGAGGAGGATGGAGGAGACGCTGGGGAAGCTGCCGCTGCCTGTCCTCCATGTCAGTCCAGGGTAGGGTGAGTGAGCCAGAGATGGGGGGGGGATAGTATGGTGTGCGGGCTGGTGTGATCCAGGGGGGGTATGGTGTGTCTGCCGCCCCACCCCCGTTTCCCCTCAGCCCTTGGAGCACCAGCGGCCAATGTTTTATATACAACTATATAGATCAGACCAAATGAGGGACCAATGAAGAGGAAAGAGGGACAGAGGGACAGAAGGACTTTGTTCTAAATCAGGGACAGTCCCTCGAAATCAGGGACAGTCCCTCGAAATCAGGGACAATTGGGAGCTATGTATACCTCCCAACTTTTAGAAGTGAGAATGAGGGACACCTATAAACAAAAGTATGTAGGCATAGGACCCATCCCCTGCCACATCACCTTAACCAGTTGCCGACTGCTCACAGTATATTTACTGCGGCAGTCAGCCCCGGCCAGGCAGAGTGACGTAGATCTATGTTGCTCGCCTGTCACTCCTTTTAGAGCCAATAGCGGGCGGGCGCGTGCCCGCCTCGGCTCGTTCACAAAGGAGTATGGGCGTGTGACCGGCGGACCCGATGTCCGCCGGTCACACTACGATCGCCGGTACAGCGGGAGAAAGACAGAGCGGCTTATGTAAACAAGCCACCTGTCATTCTCCCCTGTGTAAAAATGAAGATCAGACGGTTCTACTATGTAGAACCGTTGATCTTTGTTTTTACACTAGGAGACCTGCCCCCCTACAGTTAGAATCACGCCCCTAGGACACACTTAACCCCTCCCTGTCCAATACAGTTAACCCCTTCCCTGCCAGTGTCATTTTTGCAGTAACAGTGCATATATATAGCACTGATTATTGTAGAAATGTCACTGGTACCCCCAAAAGTGTCAAAAATGTCATTCAAGGGTCTGATCTGTCCGCCGCAATGTCGCAGTACCGCAAAAAAAATCGCAGATCGTCGCCATTACTCGTTAAAAAAAAAAACACCAAAAATGACAAAAATCTTTCCCTTTGTTAGTAAACGCAATAACTTTTGCGCAAACCAATCAAAATAGGCTTTTTGCGATTTTTTTTTACCAAACATATGTAGCGTAAAACAATTTGGCCGAAAATGTTAAAAAATGTTGATTTTTACATTTTTTGGGGGGGGAATTTCATAAAAAAAAGTGAAAATTTGCAAAAATTACGCTCTTTTTTTGTTTATAGCGCATGATCAAAAAATCGCACAGGTGATCAAATACCACCAAAAGAAAGCTCTGTTTGTGGGAAAAAAAGGACGTGAAATTCGTTTAGGTACAGTGTCGCACGACCGCGCAATTGTCCGTCAAAGTCACGCAGTAAAAAATCGCAAAAAAAACCCTGGTCAGGAAGGGGGTCAAATCTTCCGGGGCTTAAGTGGTTAAAGGAGAATTATATAAAAAAAAAAAAATAGCTAAACCCAAAAGTGCACTTTTTTACCACTACTATTTCTTTATACTGGCTTTTGATTTCTCAACTGAGGTGCTGTGGCACACTGGGATGCCGCAGAGAGTCTCCAGGGGTGCCGCGGAAATATTGACAAAAACGTCTCCAACTAAGTAGGCATCTAGTAAAAGATTCTAATCGTCGGCAATAAACATATTTGTTAGTACAATGGTGCCGATCCGCTGTCTTAAACGTGCCTGCAGCTGCCACAGGCACTCAGAAAGCTGACCGGGCCGCCCACCAGCGTCCTGCCAACCAATACGTCATCGTCATTTGCTAAGGGCAGGCTGGGGCACCTGCACAGCTTTCTGGGTCAGCTCTGATGGTTTCTGGGCTGTGATGCTTCCTGCTCCTGCGTTGGTGTAGCCGCGGAGGCACATGCAGGTGTGTGAGAGGGGTGAAAAAGAAGACAGTGAGGAGGTTATTCAGCAGGCTGCATATGAGCTCAAGTGCGCTCTGGGAGGTACAACATTTGTTTGCTATAGTAGCATGTTTCCAACCTTGGCTACTTCCAAACAGTGTTTCCCAACCTTTTTTCAGTCAAGACACCCTTTGAAAGTATATTCAGTCTCGAGGCACCCCAGTCTAATTCAGGGTACACACTATGAGCTTTTCGTTCCGTTCAGCTCAGCGGGCAGAATGAAAAAAAATAAAAAAAACTGACAGATCGCTGTACTAACATAAGTGATGTTAGTACAGCGATCTCCCTACTGTGCTATTATGTTCTGACAGGGGACTGACCCCTGCCACAGTGATCAGGGCTCGCAGCCATTGGCATTGATTGGAAGCCGATCAGATGCTGCTTTTCCAGCATGCCCATTTGAGAGAAGCTGTACACACAGAAAGTCAGACGGTTCCTGTTTCAACTAAAACACACTTCTCTTTACAGGCTCATGGGGCTGCAATTCATACTTAATAGTACCCCCACATATCTAAAAATGCAGCTCATTTATAGATGTGGGAACCGCTGGGAAAGAGCATGGTACAGGAACCTTTTTCCTGCCTGAAACACAGGCACAGCAGCCCCTTTTAAATGAATGGGCTGTTGTGCCCAAGCAAATGAGGCTCACAGAGCCGACCACCTAACACCCACCCACCCACCCACCCAACTAACTAATCTCCCATCCAACTAACTAATCTCCCTTTACCTGCAGAGGAAGCTGCCAAGGCTGGACATTTGCTGTAGCCACAATGCTTTGCGGCTATGGCAGGATTTATACCCCCTGTTGCATTCGGTGGGCATTGCTGATGAATGGGGCCGTACTGCAACCGTGTGCACTGCATGCGGCTGCAGCACAATGGTGTTGCATTTCGAGGGTAAAAGAGGTGGTGAGGAGGCGACATATCACGTCCTCACCACCTGTGAAATGCCTCTGAAAAGTGATCTGAGCATGAATTGCTTTTCACAGGAATGGCATTCTGATTGTAGAGAGTGTAGGGGCAAGGATCAAAAGAAACGTACAGACATACACATGAACGCATATAAACATACATACATGTTCTGTACATACATATATTCACATATATATATATATATATATATATATGAACACAAAGACTCACATACATATATAAACACACACACACACACACATACATATATACTGTGACATAAGGAAAGGAGAAGTCATCGAGGGGTGATATATTTCCCCTCGCTTTCTGTCCTATGTACAGGACTAGTGGAACCCAGACCAGGTTTTCCAGGGGACTTTGGGTCTGAGCAGTCCAGCTTGGGTTTTGTGTCTCACCTGGATTGGTAATTGATTAATTGGCCATCCAGGTGAAATAAAAAGGGCGAGGCTGGAGCATAATGATGTTCAGCCCTGGGACTCAGACAGCATTGCAGAGAGTGGCAAACTGGATTTGGTGAGAAATGTTTGCTTCAATTTGTTTTGTGAGGTGGCTGGGAGAAGCCCACCACCTGTTAGATAGGAAAATCTGTGTGGGTAGTTAGAGCCAGATGGAAAGGATTTATTTTCTATTGTGTTTTGTATTTTTTATTGCAACCTTTTATTCCCCATGCCTCCTCATGCTTATCCCCCATCCCCATGCCTCCTCATGCTTATCCCCCATCTCCATGCTCCATGCCTCCTCATGTTTATCCCCCATGCCCCATGCCTCCTCATGCTTATCCTTATCCCCCATGCCTCCTCATGCTTATCCCCATCCCCATGCCTCCTCATGCTTATCCTCATCCCCATGCTCCATGCCTCCTCATGTCTATACCCATCCCCATGCTCCATGCCTCATGTTTATCCCCATGCTCCATGCCTCCTCATGTTTATCCCCATGCTCCATGCCTCCTCATGCTTGTCCCCCATCCCCATGCCTCCTCATGCTTGTCCCCATCCTCATGCTTGTCCCCATCCCCATGCCTCCTCATGATTATCCCCATCCCCATGCTCCATGCCTCCTCATGTTTATCCCCATCCCCATGCTCCATGCCTCCTCATGCTTATCCCCCATGCCTCCTCATGTTTATCCCCCATCCCCATGCCTCCTCATGTTTAGCTCCATGCCTCCTCATGCTTATCCCCATCCCCATGCTCCATGCCTCCTCATGCTTATCCCCATCCCCATGCTCCATGCCTCCTCATGCTTATCCCCATCCCCATGCTCCATGCCTCCTCATGATTATCCCCATGCTCCATGCCTCCATGTTTATCCCCCATCCCCATGCTCCATGCCTCCTCATGCTTATCCCCATGCTCCATGTCTCATGTGTATCCCTCGTGTTTTGGATTTTTTATTGCAACCTTTTAAAGAGCTGTCTGCAAAACAGCTTAAAATACATTTTTGCTGCCAGACTTGTCTTTTTCCCAGGAACATATACTGTACACACATGCACAGGTACATATGGCTTTAAAAAAAAAAAAATGCAGATCTGCCTGATCCAGACACGTTGTCCCTTGGCTGAATTTCCCTTTCATGTTCGGCACCCCCCACTGCCCCGAGAAATGTTTTTGTACCAAGTCTTTCACTGCAGAACCCAGAGCAGGTAAGTGCTCTGGAAGAGGCCTTCTCCTTTTCATGGCTTTGTACATTGTCAGCTCTACATCCATTCAGCCTACCGAGCAAATGTGTTCTCCCAGGAGGGGGTGGGGTTATGGAGGCTAGGGGAGAGCACAGTGATTATTGCTAGCAGCTACATCCGCTGGCAATAAGCGCATGTAAAAATCCAACACGCTGATTGTACCCAAGTTGATCAATGGATCCTTATCCCCATCCCCAATGTCTCCTCATGCTTATCCCCATCCCCAATGTCTCCTCATGCTTAGTTTTTGTATGTGAGTTTTTGTATTTTTTTTTTTTTTTTTTTTATATTGCAACCTTTTAAAGAGCTGTCTTCAAAACAGCTTAAAATAATTTTTTGCTGCCAGACTTGTCTTTTTCCCAGGAACATATACTATACACACATGCACAGGTACATATGGCTTTTTTAAAAAAAAAAAAAGCAGATCTGCCTGATCCAGACACGTTGTCACTTGGCTGAATTTCCCTTTCATGTTCGGCACCCCCACTGCCCCGAGAAATGTTTTTGTACAACGTCTTTCACTGCAGAACGACGTCAAGCAGGTAAGTACTCTGGAAGATGCTGTCCCCTTTTCAGGGCTCTGTACATTGTCGGCTCTCACTTTACTCTCACTTTACTGACAGACCGGCATACTGTTAGTCTCAGCCCTATATATTATACAGGGATGAGACTGGCACAGCTTCAAACTGTCCGCAGAGGGAGAGCAGACATCAGTCCTCTCCCATCATCTCAATCATTTCCATTTAGCCCACTCAGCAAATGTATTCTCCCAGGAGGGGGGTGGGGCTATGGGGGCTGGGGGAGAGCACAGTGGTTATTGCTGGCAATAAGCACATGTAAAAATCCAACATGCTGATTGTACCCAAGTCGATCAATGGAGTATAGCCAGCCTGCCTATATATAGTTCAAATCTGGGCCAGTTCCTGCTGAACAATGTCTCCTCATCCTCAATGTCTCCTCATCCCCATCGTCTCCTCATGCTTATCCCCATGCTCCTATGTCTCCTCATGCTTATCCTCCTCCTCAATATCTGAGGTGTCTGTTTATGCATACCCATAACCTCCCAACTTTTTGAGATGGAAACGAGGGACACCTATTAGCAAAAGTATGTAGGCATAGGACACACCCCCTTAAAGGAGATCTATACAAAAGAGAGAAATACTTGTTCATTTTTATTTTTTTACACCACTACTATTCCTTTATACTGGCTTTTGAAATTTACAATGCAGGATTTTGGAATTTGTATGAAAGGTTTAGCACTGGGAAACACTTTTTGAAAGATAAAGTGCATTCCATGTGTCCGGCCCCCTAATCTACATGCCGGACGCATGGATTACAATTTTTTTTTTTTTTTTTGAAGCATGTGATTAGAGCCAGAGGCTCTTATAGGCTCCATAAAAGGGGTGGGTGTAGAGCACTGCGCCCCAAGCGCACCCAGTTGTGACAATAGCGAATGAATATTCGCTATTATCACACAGATCCTCCTCCCAGCCAATCAGGAAGCGGGTCCTGAGACCCATTTCCTGATTGGCTGAAAGGAGAGGCCATAGGAGAGGCCATGCTAGTGGCCAAGGAGGAGGGAGGAGACGCAGGGAAAGCCCCTGCTGCCTGCCCTCCGTGTCAGTCCAGGGTAGGGTGAGTGAGCCAGGGGGATGGTATGGTGTGTGTGGGCTGGTGTGATCCGGGGGGGAATATGGTATAGGCTGTCTGATGCCCCCTGGCCCATGGAGCACCAGCAGCCACTGTCTTTATATACATATCAGACCAAATGAGGGACCAATGAAGAGGAACAGGGACTTTGTTCTAAATCAGGGACAGTTGGGAGCTATGTATACCTCCCAAATTTTTGAGATGAGAATGAGGGACACCTATAAGCAAAGTATGTAGGCATAGGACCCATCCCCTGCCACACTGCCTTAAAGAAGAATTATGGGGGGAGGGGGGGGGATTGGCTACACCCAAAAGTGCGTGGGTCTTTTTTTTTTTTTTAACTGGCTTTTGAAATTTACAGATGCAGCAATTTAGAAATCTTTTAGAAATATAATAAGTGCATTTTATATAGATCAGGCCACAATAGGGGAGAAATGAGGAGGAAAGAAGGGGGCTTTGTTCCAAATTATGGACAGTCCCTTGAAATCAGTGACTGTTGGGAGCTATGTGTCGTGTAAGTTCAGGGGGGAAGAAGTCCAGAATGTACTTGATATGTTCTAGGCTCTTAAAGCTACATTTACCTGCAATGTGTTCCCCCCCCCCCCTTTCTGCTGGAAGGGTTAACTGCTAATATTTTCTAGGGCAGGATTTCTCAACCAGGGTGCTGCAGCACAATGGGATGCCGCAGAGAGTCCCCAGGGGTGCTGTGGAAATATTGACAAACGTCCCCAACTAAGCAGGCATCTGGTAAAAGATTCTAATCGTCAGCAGTTAAATCTATTTGTTAGTACAGTGGTGCCGGTCCACTGTCTTAAACGTGCCTGCAGCTGCCACAGGCACTCAGAAAGCTGACTGGGCTGCCCACCCGTGTCCTTCCAACCAATGACATCATTTGATAAGGGCAGGCCGGGGCACCTGCACAACTTTCTGGGTCAGCGCTGATGGTTTCTGGGCTGTGATGCTCCTGCGTTGGGTGTAGCTGGGGAGGTGCATGTAGGTGTGTGAGGTGAAAAAGACAGTGAGGTTATTCAGCAGGCTGCATATGAGCTCCTGTGCACTCTGGGAGGTATAACATTTGTTTGCTATAGTAGTATGTGTCCAACCTTAGCTGCTGCAAAACAGTTTTTCTCCACTTTTTTTTATTTTTTTTTTTTTTTTCAGTCAAGGCACCCTTTGAAAGTATATTCAGTCTCGAGGCACCCCAGTCTAATTCAGGGTACACACTGATATTTTTGTTCCGCTCAGCCCAGCTGGCAGAATGAAAAAAAAAAACTGACAGATCACTGTACTAACATAAGCAATCTTAGTACAGCGATCTCCCCACTGTGCTATTGTGTTCTGACAGGGGACTACCCCCTGCCAAAACAGTGATAGGGCACACAGCCATTGGCATTGATTGGAAGCCGATCAGATGCTGCTTTTCCAGCATGCCCATTTGAGAGAAGCTGTAGACACAGGCTGAAAGTCAGACGGTTCCTGTCTCAGCTAAAACATGCTTTTTACAGGTGTACGGGGCTGCCATTTATTCTTAATGGTACCCCCACACATCTAAAAATGCAGCACATTTATAGATGTGGGAAAAAGCTTTTTTTTTTTTTTTTTTTTTCTCCTGCCTGAAACACAGGCACAGCGGCCCCTTTTTTAAATGAATGGGCTGTAGTGCCCGAGCAAATGAGGCTCAAAACCAACCACCACCCATCCAACTAACTAATCTCCCTTTACCTGCTGATGAGCTGCCAAGGTTGGACATATGCTGTAGCCACAATGATTTGCGGCTATGGCAGGATTTAAACCCCCTGATGCATTTGGTGGTCATTGCTGATGAATGGGGCCATGCTACAACCACCCTGCAACCGTGTGCACTGCATTCGGCTGCAGCACAATGGTGTTGCATTTAGGGGGTAAAAGAGGCGGTGACTAGGCGACATATCATGTCCTCACCACCTGTGAAATGCCTCTGAAAAGAAATCTGAGCATGAATTGCTTTTCAGAGGAATGGCGTTCTGATTGTACAGAGTGTAGGGATAAAGGATCAAAAGAAACAAAATGTACAGACATAAACGCATATAAACATACATGTATATGGGGGCTGGGGGAGAGCACAGTGATTATTGCTAGCAGCTACATCTGCTGGCAATAAGCACATGTAAAAATCCAACATGCTGATTGTACCCAAGTCGATCAACGGATCGACTTGAGTATAGCCAGCCTGCCCATATATAGTTCAAATCTGGGCCAGTCCCTGCTGAACCATATAGCCTCATCCTCTATTTCCATCCCTTGTTTTTTGTATTTTTATTGCAACCTTTTAAAAATAAAGGACTGTGCAAAACAGCTTAAAATGACTTTTTGCTGCCAGATTTACTATCTTCACCAGGAAATGTGACCTCCCCCCAAGAAATGTTTTTGAACAAAGTCTTTCACTGCATAACAATGCCGAGCAGGTAAGTGCTCTGAAAGAGGCCTTCCTCTTTTCAGGGCTCTGTACATGGTCAGCTCTACATAACATATTATACAGGGCTGAGACTGGCACAGCTGCAAACTGTCTGCAGAGGGATTGCAGTCCTCTCCCATTGCAGTCCTCACCCATCTCGATCTCGATTCAGCCCACTGAGCAAATGTGTTTTCCCAGGAGAGGGGGGGGGGGGGGTCATGGGGACTGGGGAAGAGCACAGTGATTATTGCTAGCGGCTACATTCGCTGGCAATCGCATGTAGAAATCCAACATGCTGATTTTGCCCAAGTTGATCAATGGATCGACTTGAGTATAGCCAGCCTGCACATATATAGTTCAAATCTGGGCCAGTTCCTGCTGAACAATGTCTCCTCATCCTCAATCCCCATCCCTGTTTGTATTTTTTTTATTGCAACCTTTGAGCATATCCTACAGAAGGCTCTGAAGCACACCTCAGAACAGATCACGGATGGGCTGACAAAGGAGATCAGGAAGCTAGGACAGCGCACCTCAGATTTTGAAAACGGGGCTGACTAACTTGAAATATGTTTCTCTAATCACTCCACAGAATTCAAGGCCCTCAGAAGAAAATCAGACCCTGCAAGCTCAATTAAAAGGATCAAGAAAATGGGGCCAGGCGCTTCAACATTCGGATCTGGGGGATACCCAAATCTGTGCTAGATCTACAGTCCACCATCACAGCCCTCTTCCAGGAGCTCAACCTCTATCCACAGAAATGGTATTGTAATGCAGCTGAGTGCACATTACATCTTTGAACAATTTTTTAAATGTTTTTTTTTTTTTGGGGGGGGGGGGGGGTTATTTGAGCCCCACCTGAGGCTGCGCTTCCTGATGGCCAAACTTATCTGACTTATTTTGAGTTATTTTTTTTTTCTGCTAATACCTGCATGGCATTGTCACCACCTTACATCTTGCCTACTACTAATATTTACATGTGGTTATGTCACCTGTTGGTTGTCACTACTGCCCCTACTCCACCTCCCTCCGTGCAGATAGTCAACCTCTACACTGACGGAATGTCTTTTTCCATCCCCTTGACTATGTGGTTGTTTCTGCCTACTTCAATGTCTCTTTTCTTCCCTTTCCCTCTGTTTTCTTCTGCCTTCCTCTTTCCTTCCCTTCCCCCTGCTTGCCAGGGGGGTTTGGCCTCCATACCCACACTTTTTTTTTTTTTTTTTTTTTTTTTTTTTTTTTTATTTATTATTTTTTTTATGTTCCCCCCCCCCCCCCCCCCCCCAACCAACCCATGGCCGCCCTGAACATTTTGACCCTTAATGTCCAGGGTCTTAATTCCCCACAAACGCCGCAAGGCCTTCCGTTCGCTTGCCTCGCTAGATTTGCATGTAGCCTGTTTGCAGGAAACTCCCTTTTCTGCCTTGCATACTCAAGTACCTAACTACCTCTTATATATTTTTTTTTTTTTTTACAGTCTCTGCTACTGTCGAGGGGAGGTTTTAATAGCTTTTCATGGATGTTCCATTTACGCTGCTTTCATCTATTCCTGACCCTGAAGGTAGGTACCTTATACTTTTTGGCACTTTACTGGACACAGCTGTGACCCTGGCTTCATACTACGCACCCAACTCTCATCCGAACTCCTTCCTTTCTTCAAATTGTTGAGCAACATAAGAAAGGTACGACCATTCTTTGCAGAGACTCTAACCCGGTCCTCTATCCCTTTCTGGACACATCTCCTGTGACACCCTCTCTATCCCCACATCGACTCACCTTTCAGCATTTGCTCCAAACTCATTCCCTAGTTGACACTAGAGATGAACCGAACGGTTCGCCGGCGAACTTCGAACGTTCGCTTTCGCCGCTGTGGGCGAACATATGCGATGTTCGGTCCGCCTCCTATACATCATCATTGAGGCAAACTTTGACCCTGAACATCAGTCAGCAGACACATTCCAGGCCAATCAGCATACCTCCCTCCCACCTCCTATAAATAAGCAAGGGCAGCATCCATCGTAGATCATTTCTGTGTTACTGAGAGCAGGGAAAGTGCTGGTGCTGCTGTAATAGCTGGGGACAGTTCCCGGTCTTGTTAGCCAGTGTTCTTGGTACACTCCTGCTGTAAGGACAGCACCCCAAAAAGCCCTTCCTAGGGCTGGTATTTGAGGTTTTTTTGGAGATATATATTGTCCCCAAAAGCCCCTTTGAGGGCTGGTATTTGAGTATTTTTTTAATATAAATAAAATAGATTATATATATATATATATATCTCATGTCCAGAACCAGAAAATAAAGATCATAGGTGTAAAAGGTGTTCCCACCATCCCTGCTCTACTGAAAAATTATCTTTTTTTATGGTTCTGGACATGCTACAGAGCTGAAACTTCACAAGTACACTTTTTAGACCCCCTAGACACTAAATCACACAAAAAAGTTCTTAAAAATTGTCATTTTTGATAGAGAGCCAATTATTGGAAAACTTAAAAAAAAAAAAAAAAAAAAAAATTTCTTTGGATTTAGCATCTGGGGGGGGGGGGGTCTAAAAAGTGTACCTGTGAAGTTTCAGCTCTGTAGCATGTCCGAAACCAGAAAAAAAAATAGAGTTAGAGTTAGAGGGGTAGGGCTACTAACTCTAACCCTAAGTATCTCACCGTAACCCTAGCCCCTAACACTAACCCTAGCTCGTAATTTTTTCTGGTTTCGGACATGCTACAGAGCTGAAACTTCACAGGTACACTTTTTTTAGACCCCCCCCCCCCAGATGCTAAATCCAAAGAATTTTTTTATTTTTTTAATTTTTCCAATAATTGGCTCTTGCTTTCAAACTGTATTGTGCAGATGGGGTTTTGGTCCTCACTTTCTGTCTTGTGTCTCCTCGCTCTATTCTTCCCCCATCAGTGTTTGTCTGCTACGCAGGTTTTCAATCTTCCCCTTTCCCTATCAAATGCGGCACTCGGCAAGGCTGTCCCCTATCCCCTCTCCTCTTTGCCCTCGCGATTAAACCCCCTAGCCCACAAAATCCGTACCATCCCGATATATTAAGGCCTCGAATTTGGTGAACATCACTACAAACTATGCCTATTTGCAGATGCTATCCTCTTATTCCCTCACGTCCCCTCTCACCTCTGCCCCTTTTCTTCTTTTCACCCAGACACAGTTTGTGAAAATTTCCGGTCTGATTGTTAACCCCCAAAAATCGAAAGCGCACAACGTCTCCTTACCCAGCAGCCCCCCCCTCTCGCAACTTCAAACAGTAATTTGCTTCTCCTGGGTGACTATACCTGACCTATCTAGGAAATAAATTGACAGCAGCCCCCACCCCCTGAGCTTTTTGCAGCCAACTATCCCCCCCCATGCTACATCACCTAACAAAATTGATGGAATCCGGGACTCCATTGACTCTTGCCTGGATGGGACGCATCATCGTCACCAAAATGGCTATATTGCCTAAAATCTTGTATTCCGGGTTCTACTTATTAGTGTCCCCTCTTACTACCTTCGCCAACGACAAAACTTTCTCTTATGTCTGGGGTAAGACCAGACCTAGAGTATCATGCAGAATTCTCCATCTTCACAAACTCCAAGGTGGCTTGGGCCTCCCACAATATGCCATGTACTATCAAGCAGCCCAATTAGTCCAGCTGACCAAATGGCATGCCACCCGTGAAATCTCCCTCTTGGTGTCTCGCAGCCAAATGTGCTCCTTTCTATTGCAGATTTATTGTGGCTAATGCGCTACCTGGCCGTCAGTTTTTTTTAAATCCTATCTTGTCATTCCCATTCCCTGCATCTTTGGGACACCCTAAAACTTAAGTATAAGGTTCAATCGCCTCACAATCCATCCGACGCCCCCCCCCCAGCCTGGGAAGCCCCGTCTATGTTCCACAGATGGGCGACAGCTGGCCTTCTTGCATTTAACTCCTTTAAGCCCTTTCCAATGTTTTGTGAATCTTTTATAACGTACCAAGCTCAGATCTTTCACTACTTACAAATCAAACACTTTCTGGCGAAATGTATCCACACTGCTCTTCCTTGCCCAACATGACTTCTTTTGAACACACTTGCCTCCATGATCCACGCACCCGGGGCCTTATTTCATTGCTCTACTCCAGACTCACCAACTTCCCCTCCCCCAACTGTACTCCTCCCGTATATACTACAAAGTGGGGACTAGATATTGAAGATTGGTCCAAAAGCTGGCAATCAACAGAAGTGGCCTCACAAAATATAGTAGCCTCAGAAACAAATTACAAAGTGCTAATGCGATTTTTATTTAGTGCACACATTGCTAAATATTTACCCTCATACTCTGCAGTATGCTTTCGGGGCTGTTTGGACACAGGCGCACACATGCACATCTGGTGGACCTGTCCAACGGTGCAAACGTTTTGGCAAGCCATCTTCCACATTCTCTTCACCCTGATGGATGAGCAAATCTCCTGGCTCTTTTGAATGTGAAGCTGTATAACGTTTCCAAATTTCGACACAAACTATTCTTACAGGTCACCACAGCAGCTAAACAAACCATTGTGAAAGGGTGGAAATCCCCCCCCCCCCCCACATCCTACTTTTTTTTTTCTCCTGAAGTGAAACACAGAATCACCAATGCCCCCCCCCCCCCAACAATACGCATGCATACATATAGCTTTTTAAAAAAAAAAGCAAGGCAGCGCATGAACCACACTGGGATGCAATGGATAAAGGAGTCAGGTGAACATCCAGTATTGAAAGGATTAACAGTTTATTGGTATTGATAACTGGAAAATAAAGTGCGTACATCCCCCTTGGGCTGGGGTAGACAAGGGCATCTGGCAGTAAACACGAGTGCTAGGTCAGTCTCCCAGGACTACTGAGCAGTGTGCACAAAGCCAGAAACCAGCTGGAGTGAGGATGAAAGGACTCTGCTGTAGTTCTGGAGTGGTGACATCAGCCGGACAGGTGCCCCTTGTGGGAAAACACCAGGAACCAGGGTGGGACACAAGCTATATGGTTGCCATGACTACATGTTTTGCGCCATGCGCTTTATCAAGTCCGGGACTACAGTGGAGTCCTTTCATCCTCGCACCGGCTGGTTTCTGGTTTTGTACACACTGCTCAGCAGTCCTGGGAGACTTACCTCCTCGCACTCATGTTGCTTGGTACCCTTGTCCACTCCAGCCCAAGGGGATGTAAGCATTTTATGTACTTTGTTTTCCGGTTATCAATACCAATAAACTGTTAATCCTTTCAATACTGAATGTTCACCTGACTACTTTATCCATTGCATCCCAGTGTGGTTCATGTGCTGCCTTCTGCTTACTTCTATCCCTCCACCCTACAGGCACACCAGGAGTGCCTGGTTTGTGAGTATTGCTTTGAGATCTACAAATCTGCCTGATCCAGACCCTTGTCACTTGGCTTACCTTCCCTTTAATGTTTGGCACCCCCACTGCCCCGAGAAATGTTTTTGTACAAAGTCCTTCAGGCTCTGTACATTGTCAGCTCTACATAATACGGTTGGCTCTCAATTTACTGACAGATCGGAATACTTTTGGTGTCAGCCCTATATTCAGGGATGAGACTGGCACAGCTGGAAACTGTCTACAGAGGGAGAGCAGACATCTCAGTCAACTCCAATCTCACTTGAGCCCACTGTGTTCTCCCAGGTAGGATAAGGGGGGGGGGGGGGAGAGCACAGTGATTATTGCTAGAAGCTACATATGCTGGTAATAATCACATGTAAAAATCCAACATGTTGATTGTACCCAAGTTGATCAATGGATTGACTTGACTATAACCAGCCTGCCCATATATAGTTTAAATCTGGGCCAGTCCCTGCTGAACAATGTCTCCTTATCCTCAAGCGCCAGTCTGTTTGCATGCCTTTAGCCAGAGCACATGGCTTAGCCAGAGCACATGGCACACCCTATCTGGGAGATGTATATGAGAGATGGGTATTCATTCATGCCCCGTACACACGTTCAGATTATCTGAAGACTTTTGTCTTCAGATTTACCTTTTCTATGTAGTGCAAGGGCCTGCCGGATTGCATACAAATTGAAAGTGTTTAGGTTTGACCTCATATTATATGGTTTTGGTAAGTCTACAGACAAGTCTTCAGATAGTCTGCACGTGTGTACGGGGCATAACTCACCTGTTTGGGCACGAAGAGAGTTTCCTCTTATCCCTGGGTCCACACACTACACATGGTGGGTACACAGACATGAACTACACTATTTTTGGATTCATTTTTTTGCACCACTGTTTACTTGCCCCCCCTTTTTTAACTGCTTTTTTGTTGTCTTCACTTTGCTTCAGCAAATGCTAAGCCATTTTGTTTCAATTTTGGGCACATATCCTCCCTTGATCCCCCTGCACCAGCCCTTGCATTTATGTCCTTGTTGCTGTACATTCAATACCTATTTATATTTAATATATTCATAATGCAGCTTATTTTTACATTGCTATAACCTATATATTTTTTTAGTCAGTGATCATGGACATCTGGCACTTCACTCTAAACACCCAATTTCCTGTCCCTCATCCTCTCCTGGATCAGGTGCTCATGCTGCCACTGGATGTCAGTGTCTTTATGCCTGGCCAACTTGTAAGTATGAGTCTCTGACTCTGGATCATTCATGGGTTTTGTACCCTGCAAACTTCATCAATTACTAATTTTGAGTTGTTACAAATACAATAATATTTCTGCATATGTTTTCACAGACATGTATGTGTGCATCCTTTTCTGAAGAAGTGAGCAGTTTGCTTGGGAAACGCGTCAGTTATTAAGAAGCCTGTTTACAACCATGCAACAATAAAGTTAGAACTTCAAGGATGTATATCAAATTTGTGCCTCTACCTTTTTGTTTGGCTTGGTTAAAGTTTATGTACCATGTTACATGATGTAACTTTTTACACTAATCATTAAATTGATATTATGTTTATGCTATTGAGTGGCCCCCTGTGTTGACCTCATTTAAAGTCCCAGGGCAACCTTCCATTTCTGTACATCCTTATCCTCACGATGTCACCTCATCCTCATTATCCTCCTCCATCCCTTGTGTGTGTGTGTGTGTGTGTGTGTGTGTGTGTGTTTTGTTTTTTTTTTTTTTTATTAGAGCACAAATAAAGAACTGTCTGCAAAACAGTTTTAAAAACTATTTTGCTGCAAGACTTTTTTTTTTTTTCTCTCCCCAGGAAAGGTTGCCCCTCCTGCCCCCAAGTTGAGCTTTTTACCCACAATGCACCCAGGTAAGATCTCATCTCATCTCATCTCATCTCATCTCATCTCATCTCATCTCATCTCATCTCATCTCATCTCATCTCATCTCATCTCATCTCATCTCATCTCATCTCATCTCATCTCATCTCATCTCATCTCATCTCATCTCATCTCATCTCATCTCATCTCATCTCATCTCATCTCATCTCATCTCATCTCATCTCATCTCATCTCATCTCATCTCATCTCATCTCATCTCATCTCATCTCATCTCATCTCATCTCATCTCATCTCATCTCATCTCATCTCATCTCATCTCATCTCATCTCATCTCATCTCATCTCATCTCATCTCATCTCATCTCATCTCATCTCATCTCATCTCATCTCATCTCATCTCATCTCATCTCATCTCATCTCATCTCATCTCATCTCATCTCATCTCATCTCATCTCATCTCATCTCATCTCATCTCATCTCATCTCATCTCATCTCATCTCATCTCATCTCATCTCATCTCATCTCATCTCATCTCATCTCATCTCATCTCATCTCATCTCATCTCATCTCATCTCATCTCATCTCATCTCATCTCATCTCATCTCATCTCATCTCATCTCATCTCATCTCATCTCATCTCATCTCATCTCATCTCATCTCATCTCATCTCATCTCATCTCATCTCATCTCATCTCATCTCATCTCATCTCATCTCATCTCATCTCATCTCATCTCATCTCATCTCATCTCATCTCATCTCATCTCATCTCATCTCATCTCATCTCATCTCATCTCATCTCATCTCATCTCATCTCATCTCATCTCATCTCATCTCATCTCATCTCATCTCATCTCATCTCATCTCATCTCATCTCATCTCATCTCATCTCATCTCATCTCATCTCATCTCATCTCATCTCATCTCATCTCATCTCATCTCATCTCATCTCATCTCATCTCATCTCATCTCATCTCATCTCATCTCATCTCATCTCATCTCATCTCATCTCATCTCATCTCATCTCATCTCATCTCATCTCATCTCATCTCATCTCATCTCATCTCATCTCATCTCATCTCATCTCATCTCATCTCATCTCATCTCATCTCATCTCATCTCATCTCATCTCATCTCATCTCATCTCATCTCATCTCATCTCATCTCATCTCATCTCATCTCATCTCATCTCATCTCATCTCATCTCATCTCATCTCATCTCATCTCATCTCATCTCATCTCATCTCATCTCATCTCATCTCATCTCATCTCATCTCATCTCATCTCATCTCATCTCATCTCATCTCATCTCATCTCATCTCATCTCATCTCATCTCATCTCATCTCATCTCATCTCATCTCATCTCATCTCATCTCATCTCATCTCATCTCATCTCATCTCATCTCATCTCATCTCATCTCATCTCATCTCATCTCATCTCATCTCATCTCATCTCATCTCATCTCATCTCATCTCATCTCATCTCATCTCATCTCATCTCATCTCATCTCATCTCATCTCATCTCATCTCATCTCATCTCATCTCATCTCATCTCATCTCATCTCATCTCATCTCATCTCATCTCATCTCATCTCATCTCATCTCATCTCATCTCATCTCATCTCATCTCATCTCATCTCATCTCATCTCATCTCATCTCATCTCATCTCATCTCATCTCATCTCATCTCATCTCATCTCATCTCATCTCATCTCATCTCATCTCATCTCATCTCATCTCATCTCATCTCATCTCATCTCATCTCATCTCATCTCATCTCATCTCATCTCATCTCATCTCATCTCATCTCATCTCATCTCATCTCATCTCATCTCATCTCATCTCATCTCATCTCATCTCATCTCATCTCATCTCATCTCATCTCATCTCATCTCATCTCATCTCATCTCATCTCATCTCATCTCATCTCATCTCATCTCATCTCATCTCATCTCATCTCATCTCATCTCATCTCATCTCATCTCATCTCATCTCATCTCATCTCATCTCATCTCATCTCATCTCATCTCATCTCATCTCATCTCATCTCATCTCATCTCATCTCATCTCATCTCATCTCATCTCATCTCATCTCATCTCATCTCATCTCATCTCATCTCATCTCATCTCATCTCATCTCATCTCATCTCATCTCATCTCATCTCATCTCATCTCATCTCATCTCATCTCATCTCATCTCATCTCATCTCATCTCATCTCATCTCATCTCATCTCATCTCATCTCATCTCATCTCATCTCATCTCATCTCATCTCATCTCATCTCATCTCATCTCATCTCATCTCATCTCATCTCATCTCATCTCATCTCATCTCATCTCATCTCATCTCATCTCATCTCATCTCATCTCATCTCATCTCATCTCATCTCATCTCATCTCATCTCATCTCATCTCATCTCATCTCATCTCATCTCATCTCATCTCATCTCATCTCATCTCATCTCATCTCATCTCATCTCATCTCATCTCATCTCATCTCATCTCATCTCATCTCATCTCATCTCATCTCATCTCATCTCATCTCATCTCATCTCATCTCATCTCATCTCTCATCTCATCTCATCTCATCTCATCTCATCTCATCTCATCTCATCTCATCTCATCTCATCTCATCTCATCTCATCTCATCTCATCTCATCTCATCTCATCTCATCTCATCTCATCTCATCTCATCTCATCTCATCTCATCTCATCTCATCTCATCTCATCTCATCTCATCTCATCTCATCTCATCTCATCTCATCTCATCTCATCTCATCTCATCTCATCTCATCTCATCTCATCTCATCTCATCTCATCTCATCTCATCTCATCTCATCTCATCTCATCTCTCATCTCATCTCATCTCATCTCATCTCATCTCATCTCATCTCATCTCATCTCATCTCATCTCATCTCATCTCATCATCTCATCACATCTCATCTCATCTCATCTCATCTCATCTCATCTCATCTCATCTCATCTCATCTCATCTCATCTCATCTCATCTCATCTCAGCTCATCTCATCTCATCTCATCTCATCTCCATCTCATCTCATCTCATCTCATCTCATCTCATCTCATCTCATCTCATCTCATCTCATCTCATCTCATCTCATCATCTCATCTCATCTCATCTCATCTCATCTCATCTCATCTCATCTCATCTCATCTCATCTCATCTCATCTCATCTCATCTCATCTCATCTCATCTCATCTCATCTCATCTCATCTCATCTCATCTCATCTCATCTCATCTCATCTCATCTCATCTCATCTCATCTCATCTCATCTCATCTCATCTCATCTCATCTCATCTCATCTCATCTCATCTCATCTCATCTCATCTCATCTCATCTCATCTCATCTCATCTCATCTCATCTCATCTCATCTCATCTCATCTCATCTCATCTCATCTCATCTCATCTCATCTCATCTCATCTCATCTCATCTCATCTCATCTCATCTCATCTCATCTCATCTCATCTCATCTCATCTCATCTCATCTCATCTCATCTCATCTCATCCATCTCATCTCATCTCATCTCATCTCATCTCATCTCATCTCATCTCATCTCATCTCATCTCATCTCATCTCATCTCATCTCATCTCATCTCATCTCATCTCATCTCATCTCATCTCATCTCATCTCATCTCATCTCATCTCATCTCATCTCATCTCATCTCATCTCATCTCATCTCATCTCATCTCATCTCATCTCATCTCATCTCATCTCATCTCATCTCATCTCATCTCATCTCATCTCATCTCATCTCATCTCATCTCATCTCATCTCATCTCATCTCATCTCATCTCATCTCATCTCATCTCATCTCATCTCATCTCATCTCATCTCATCTCATCTCATCTCATCTCATCTCATCTCATCTCATCTCATCTCATCTCATCTCATCTCATCTCATCTCATCTCATCTCATCTCATCTCATCTCATCTCATCTCATCTCATCTCATCTCATCTCATCTCATCTCATCTCATCTCATCTCATCTCATCTCATCTCATCTCATCTCATCTCATCTCATCTCATCTCATCTCATCTCATCTCATCTCATCTCATCTCATCTCATCTCATCTCATCTCATCTCATCTCATCTCATCTCATCTCATCTCATCTCATCTCATCTCATCTCATCTCATCTCATCTCATCTCATCTCATCTCATCTCATCTCATCTCATCTCATCTCATCTCATCTCATCTCATCTCATCTCATCTCATCTCATCTCATCTCATCTCATCTCATCTCATCTCATCTCATCTCATCTCATCTCATCTCATCTCATCTCATCTCATCTCATCTCATCTCATCTCATCTCATCTCATCTCATCTCATCTCATCTCATCTCATCTCATCTCATCTCATCTCATCTCATCTCATCTCATCTCATCTCATCTCATCTCATCTCATCTCATCTCATCTCATCTCATCTCATCTCATCTCATCTCATCTCATCTCATCTCATCTCATCTCATCTCATCTCATCTCATCTCATCTCATCTCATCTCATCTCATCTCATCTCATCTCATCTCATCTCATCTCATCTCATCTCATCTCATCTCATCTCATCTCATCTCATCTCATCTCATCTCATCTCATCTCATCTCATCTCATCTCATCTCATCTCATCTCATCTCATCTCATCTCATCTCATCTCATCTCATCTCATCTCATCTCATCTCATCTCATCTCATCTCATCTCATCTCATCTCATCTCATCTCATCTCATCTCATCTCATCTCATCTCATCTCATCTCATCTCATCTCATCTCATCTCATCTCATCTCATCTCATCTCATCTCATCTCATCTCATCTCATCTCATCTCATCTCATCTCATCTCATCTCATCTCATCTCATCTCATCTCATCTCATCTCATCTCATCTCATCTCATCTCATCTCATCTCATCTCATCTCATCTCATCTCATCTCATCTCATCTCATCTCATCTCATCTCATCTCATCTCATCTCATCTCATCTCATCTCATCTCATCTCATCTCATCTCATCTCATCTCATCTCATCTCATCTCATCTCATCTCATCTCATCTCATCTCATCTCATCTCATCTCATCTCATCTCATCTCATCTCATCTCATCTCATCTCATCTCATCTCATCTCATCTCATCTCATCTCATCTCATCTCATCTCATCTCATCTCATCTCATCTCATCTCATCTCATCTCATCTCATCTCATCTCATCTCATCTCATCTCATCTCATCTCATCTCATCTCATCTCATCTCATCTCATCTCATCTCATCTCATCTCATCTCATCTCATCTCATCTCATCTCATCTCATCTCATCTCATCTCATCTCATCTCATCTCATCTCATCTCATCTCATCTCATCTCATCTCATCTCATCTCATCTCATCTCATCTCATCTCATCTCATCTCATCTCATCTCATCTCATCTCATCTCATCTCATCTCATCTCATCTCATCTCATCTCATCTCATCTCATCTCATCTCATCTCATCTCATCTCATCTCATCTCATCTCATCTCATCTCATCTCATCTCATCTCATCTCATCTCATCTCATCTCATCTCATCTCATCTCATCTCATCTCATCTCATCTCATCTCATCTCATCTCATCTCATCTCATCTCATCTCATCTCATCTCATCTCATCTCATCTCATCTCATCTCATCTCATCTCATCTCATCTCATCTCATCTCATCTCATCTCATCTCATCTCATCTCATCTCATCTCATCTCATCTCATCTCATCTCATCTCATCTCATCTCATCTCATCTCATCTCATCTCATCTCATCTCATCTCATCTCATCTCATCTCATCTCATCTCATCTCATCTCATCTCATCTCATCTCATCTCATCTCATCTCATCTCATCTCATCTCATCTCATCTCATCTCATCTCATCTCATCTCATCTCATCTCATCTCATCTCATCTCATCTCATCTCATCTCATCTCATCTCATCTCATCTCATCTCATCTCATCTCATCTCATCTCATCTCATCTCATCTCATCTCATCTCATCTCATCTCATCTCATCTCATCTCATCTCATCTCATCTCATCTCATCTCATCTCATCTCATCTCATCTCATCTCATCTCATATCATCTCATCTCATCTCATCTCATCTCATCTCATCTCATCTCATCTCATCTCATCTCATCTCATCTCATCTCATCTCATCTCATCTCATCTCATCTCATCTCATCTCATCTCATCTCATCTCATCTCATCTCATCTCATCTCATCTCATCTCATCTCATCTCATCTCATCTCATCTCATCTCATCTCATCTCATCTCATCTCATCTCATCTCATCTCATCTCATCTCATCTCATCTCATCTCATCTCATCTCATCTCATCTCATCTCATCTCATCTCATCTCATCTCATCTCATCTCATCTCATCTCATCTCATCTCATCTCATCTCATCTCATCTCATCTCATCTCATCTCATCTCATCTCATCTCATCTCATCTCATCTCATCTCATCTCATCTCATCTCATCTCATCTCATCTCATCTCATCTCATCTCATCTCATCTCATCTCATCTCATCTCATCTCATCTCATCTCATCTCATCTCATCTCATCTCATCTCATCTCATCTCATCTCATCTCATCTCATCTCATCTCATCTCATCTCATCTCATCTCATCTCATCTCATCTCATCTCATCTCATCTCATCTCATCTCATCTCATCTCATCTCATCTCATCTCATCTCATCTCATCTCATCTCATCTCATCTCATCTCATCTCATCTCATCTCATCTCATCTCATCTCATCTCATCTCATCTCATCTCATCTCATCTCATCTCATCTCATCTCATCTCATCTCATCTCATCTCATCTCATCTCATCTCATCTCATCTCATCTCATCTCATCTCATCTCATCTCATCTCATCTCATCTCATCTCATCTCATCTCATCTCATCTCATCTCATCTCATCTCATCTCATCTCATCTCATCTCATCTCATCTCATCTCATCTCATCTCATCTCATCTCATCTCATCTCATCTCATCTCATCTCATCTCATCTCATCTCATCTCATCTCATCTCATCTCATCTCATCTCATCTCATCTCATCTCATCTCATCTCATCTCATCTCATCTCATCTCATCTCATCTCATCTCATCTCATCTCATCTCATCTCATCTCATCTCATCTCATCTCATCTCATCTCATCTCATCTCATCTCATCTCATCTCATCTCATCTCATCTCATCTCATCTCATCTCATCTCATCTCATCTCATCTCATCTCATCTCATCTCATCTCATCTCATCTCATCTCATCTCATCTCATCTCATCTCATCTCATCTCATCTCATCTCATCTCATCTCATCTCATCTCATCTCATCTCATCTCATCTCATCTCATCTCATCTCATCTCATCTCATCTCATCTCATCTCATCTCATCTCATCTCATCTCATCTCATCTCATCTCATCTCATCTCATCTCATCTCATCTCATCTCATCTCATCTCATCTCATCTCATCTCATCTCATCTCATCTCATCTCATCTCATCTCATCTCATCTCATCTCATCTCATCTCATCTCATCTCATCTCATCTCATCTCATCTCATCTCATCTCATCTCATCTCATCTCATCTCATCTCATCTCATCTCATCTCATCTCATCTCATCTCATCTCATCTCATCTCATCTCATCTCATCTCATCTCATCTCATCTCATCTCATCTCATCTCATCTCATCTCATCTCATCTCATCTCATCTCATCTCATCTCATCTCATCTCATCTCATCTCATCTCATCTCATCTCATCTCATCTCATCTCATCTCATCTCATCTCATCTCATCTCATCTCATCTCATCTCATCTCAT